>NC_143234.1:21695205-22030552 GCF_030267445.1 Bombyx mandarina
GCATTAATTGGTACAATTTATTTGAAAATCAAAGTGTAGGTTATCGAGGCCGCTACAAACATACATACAAAAAAACTAAATTTTTTTTATTGCTTATATGGGTGGACGAGCTCACAGCCCACTTGAAGTTAAGTGTAGTGTAACTGGAATTTTTAACAGAAGAAGATAGAAAGTTATTCTTTTTTTTTATTGCTTAGATGGGTGGACGAGCTCACAGCCCACCAGTGGTTACTGGAGCCCATAGACATCTACAACGTAAATGCGCCACCCACCCCGAGACATAAGTTCTAAGGTCTTAGCACAGTTACAACGGCTGCCACACCCTTCAAACCGAAACGCATTACTGCGCATCACGGCAGAATTAATATTCAGATTTATCTTGTTATATTTCTCTGTTTTTCTCTCGTTATGCATAGTTTTTTATTCACAAATATCTCGTGGCGGATGTGCAAAGAGTAACGCCGATATTCACAGATCAGCTTCGTACTGTCAGTCTATTGATAAGAATAATTTGAGCCGGAAGCTAATATTACTTCACGGCAGTAATGAGCGGGATATTGGGCCTGCTTGTCTTCGCTCGTAATAATATGCAATTAAAATAATACACTAATATAATGTGTAGGCATTTTAAGTAGTAAGTGAATTGCTATACCTTTTTTTTTATTGGCCTTGTAGGCAGATGATCATACTTTTTTTTTTTTTATTGCTTTGCTGTGTGGACGAGCTCACAGCCCACCTGATGTTAAGTGGTTACTGGAGCCCATAGACATCTACAACGTAAATGCGCCACACACCTTGAGATATAGTTCTAAGGTCTCATATAGTCACAACGGCTGCCCCACCCTTCAAACCGAAACGCATTACTGCTTCACGGCAGAAATAGGCGGGGTGGTGGTACCTACCCGTGCGGACTCACAAGAGGTCCTACCACCAGTAATTACGCAAATTATAATTTTGCGGGTTTCATTTTTATTACACGATGTTATTCCTTCACCGTGGAAGTCAATGGTGAACATTTGTTGAGTACGTATTTCATTAGAAAAATTGGTACCCGCCTGCGGGATTCGAACACCGGTGCATCGCTTCAACACGAATGCACCGGACATCTTATCCGTTAGGCCACGACGACCACCTGATGGTGAGTGGTTACCGTCGCCCATGGACTACAGCAATGCCTAGGGCAGAGCCAATCTGCTGCCTACTAGATTCGATTCTTGGTCAGGCAGTTACCGATAGCAACGATAGCGCGATATATAGATAGATTAATTCGTGAAGTTGTCGTGGCCTAAGGGATAAGACGTCCGGTGCATTCGTGTTGAGCGATGCAACGGTGTTCGAATCCCAGGCGGATACCAATTTTTCTAATGAATTACGTACTCAATAAATGTTCACGATTGACTTCCACGGTGAAGGAATAACATCGTGTAATAAAAATAAAACCCGCAAAATTATAATTTGCGTAATTACTGGTGGAAGGACCTCTTGTGAGTCCGCACGGGTAGGTACCACCACCCTGTCTATTTCTGCCGTAAAGCAGTAATGCGTTACAGTTTGAAGGGTGCGGCAGCCGTTGTAACTATACTGAGACGTTAGAACTCATATCTCAAGGTGTGTGGCGGCATTTACGTTGTAGATGTCTATGGGCTCCAGTAACGACTTTACACCAGGTGGGCTGTGAGCTCGTCCATCCAACGAAGCAATAAAAAATACAGTTCACATCAGTTACCGATAGCTGGATATATAGATTGACTAATCTAAAATCACCGGACTATTAACTGATGAGAACAGAAAGTTATATAACCACGAAACTGTGACATATTAACTCATCTGTAATATAATAATAACAGCAAAATCAAAAACTGTATTCTACATATCTCAAACAAATAACTTTATCGAAAAACAAATATTTTCCTCCGTCTCACCCGGAGAATCGAACGCCTGAATTAATATTCCGATAAAACACAAGCGAGACCTGAAATCTAGAATAACATTACACGCTCGCATCAAAAGGTGCGTTCATATACTGTGTGTGACCTTTTTGACGAGTACTAAACGATTCGGGTATTTTTATTACACGACTAGCTGACCCGGCAGACTTCGTAGTGCCTCAATCGATAAATAAAAGACCTAAGCTTTTGTATAAAATAAACTTAAAACAAACAAAAGGAATCCGTCCGACGGGGGACACATCAAAGGAAAAACAAAATTGTTATTTTTATTTAATTCCTAGCATTTTCATATTTATCTACATTTTAAACCATCTCTCGACTTCCACAAATAATTAAAGAACAAAATTAGCCATATCGGTCCGACCGTTCTCGAGTTTTAGCGAGACTAACGAACAGCAATTCATTTTTATGTATATAGATAGATAGATTTAATTAAAGAAATACATATTTGAACTACACTTACGGTTTGATTTGGCGTTTTTTATTACAATTATTTTATTCAGTCTTCATTAGTTCGTGATCACGAAGACTTTAAATTAGTCGAAGCTCTACCCACGCGCGCTCACATTCACCAGCGGTTCTCATAATTTTATAATGACACGGCAAGAGTGTCAAAATGCTAAAAAAAAGTCGTCTTAGAAGTCATCGTGACCTAAAGGATCAAACGCCTCGTGTAGATACTCATATCGAGTGACGCAAATATGCTGGAGTTCAAATCCTGCAAACAATTTTCTAATGAAATACGTACGGTTTCAAAAATATTTCCACAACGAAGGAATAGCATCGTGCAATCAAAACTTGCATAATTTGCACAATGCGCTGAGATACAGACCTCAAGTCACAAGGTGGGTGGTATGGGAATTAATGTTATGATGTCTACGGTTTCCAGTAACCTTTTAACCGCAGGTGGGCTTATTCACGCTTCTACGCAATTAATAAACTGTAAACCTTAAAATAACGTTGAAGCGCCAGTGGGCAGGGCACATTGCTCGTAGAACGGATGGTCGTTGGGGCCAGAAAGTTCTTGAGTGGCGACCGCGTACGTACGACAGACGTAGCGTGGGTAGGCCTCCCACAAGATGGATAGACAACCTATTGAGGTTCGCGGGGAACCGTTGGATGCAAGCAGCGCAAGACTGATCTTTGTGGCGAGGCTTGGGGGACGCCTATGTCCAGCAGTGAGCTTTTAATGATCGACGCTCCAACTTTTCTTTCCTGAAAACAATACTAAAAATTAAACTATAACTTGGATGGTCAAAGATATACCAAAATTCAATAGCTGAATCCGGACGCGTTAGCTCGCGTATGAACGGACCTTAAACAATAAGCGATGAAGGTTTTTCGTCGTAGATTCAAAGCCGTTCACCGCTACGACTGCTTGTAAACACGTTAATTCTCGGTTATCTGGTAGACTCATGTTGGTTGTTTATTCATTGGCCGATCTACATACGTTTTCTTATTTATTCTCTAGCATTACGATAAAAAAAAACTAATTTTTTGCTTAGATGAGTGGACGAGCTCACAGCCCACCTGGTGTTAAGTGGTTACTGGAGCCCATAGACATCTACAACGTAAATGCGCCACCCACCTTGAGATATAAGTTCTAAGGTCTCAGTATAGTTACAACGGCTGCCCCACCCTTCAAACCGAAACGCATTACTGCTTCACGGCTGAAATAGGCAGGGAGGTGGTACCTACCCGTGCGGACTCACCAGAGGTCCTACCACCAGTATTTACGCAAATTATAATTTTGCGGGTTTGATTTTTATTACAAGATGTTATTCCTTCATCGTGGAAGTCAATCGTGAACATTTGTTAAGAACGTATTTCATTAGAAAAATTGGTACCCGCCTGCGGGATTCGAACACCGGTGCATATCGTTCAACACGCATGCACCGGACGTCTTATCCTTTAGGCCACGACGACTTATAATGTAAGGAAATAATTTTATTCACAATATACAGTTATTATAAAATTGTGAATAAAATTATTTACTTACGTTATAAATTAGATTAGTTTTTGTTATCGTCTTGTTTTGTCGTATAGTTGTAAGGAACATTGTGTACAAATTTAGCACTGTCTTGTTTGGCGTGCCCACATGGCTTATGTTGCAAGCCAGATTTTCTTTCCTTTTACTTGTGTTTTTATGTATCTTTTTAGCTCGTGATGTGTATTGTATGCCTAGTAAAAAAAATGAAAATAAGATCAAGGGCTACGTAATTCTTGATATCAGGCGACCTTAAGTTCGCCTACCGTTGGAGCAGTAATTAATGCAGTCGCCCACCCTTATTTAGGCTTAGGCGTATTAACTGTACGCGATCCTTCACGACAGATTTAGGCAAGTACGAACTTACTACACGCTCTATTATTATTATTAATCAGAATGAAGGATTACTGGTAGCCCGGAGGCCTTTCCAGTTTCACCAGGACAGGTGGGCGAGCAAAGATTCGGCCAGGATGGGATGGGATTTCCTAACAGCTGCCCGAGCGCCTCCAAAAGAGACCTAACAACTCAAGGCTTCGCGAGAGAATCTACTACCGGATCGGAATCGCGACGCGCTGAGAAGATCCGGCGAGAAACTCAGCGGGCTCATGTTTGGGTTAGGTTGCACGTCGAGTTACTACACGCTCTACTACCGATAGTCAAACTTGATAATAATTTCAAAGGCTGAATTTTTACAACACAATGTGATCCTTCATTACCCAAATCATTACTGAGCAATTATGAGGATTCCTTAAAACTGCAACTAATCAGTTTTTAAACTTTATCACGCCCTTAAAAACTAGAAAAGCTCTAAAAATAAAGCTCTAGAAGTTGTACTCGAAGCTCGTAAAACCACTAAACGCTTTCATGTACCGACATTAACATTTATCTCGGCTACATCATTACGAGGTGTTTGTAAACAATAGTGCTCTTTCTGAAGCTGCAGTTTTATGACGCTGTCTTCCTTAGAACAGTCTCGTTTCTGAGTACGTGGCGTAATTATAGTTTCTAGTGCATTCCATTTACGAAACTTCCATATTATAGCTAAATATTTATGCTATTTTCATAATAGCTGTTTCAAAGCCGTCGCCGCCTTAAATTTAAGACGGTCGCGTCCGTGCGAAGCGATGCGGCGGTGTCGGCGTTCAGATCCCCCAGGTATCAATATTTCCAGTATAGCTAGTACTTAACACATCTATACTAATATTATAAAGAGGAAAGATTTGTTTGTTTGTTTGTTTGTATTGAATAGATTCCGAAACTACTGAACCGATTTGAAAAATTCTTTCACTGTTTGGAAGCTACACTATTCTCGAGTGACATCTTTTTCGAAAAAATTAGGGATCTTTACTAAAACTCCAATAATGTAACGTAGGTGTAAAAAAAATACCTAAAATATTCTTTACATCGCATGCCCTGCGAAAAGTATTGATGACAGAATAAAATAATGTACTGTGACTTTGAAGAACACATTATTATTTACAAAAAGTGTAGCGACAGCATATGTCTAACTATTATAGTTATACCGCAATAAGTGTACTTTTATTTACGTCAAATATCGTTGAAATTTTTGTTAAAGATCCGAGCGGGGCCGGAGCGGGCCGCTAGTATTCAATAAAGTACTTCCAAGATGAAGGAATAGCTCGTGTAACAAAAAATATTTAATAATATTTATTAATCTATACTAATATATAAAACTACAGAGGTATCCGTGTAGAAAATACATGTACTTAATGGATAGGCTAATATTTATATGAGTGTTGGACTCCCTGATAATAATGACAATAAATAATAATTATTATCAATATTTTCGTCCATAATTATTATAAAATATTTTTTTGTGTATCTCAGGAATGTGGACAAGATAGGACTATCATAACAAATTACATTATTATTTTTGCTCTGCTGAGCTTGCATACACAAAAAAATATTTTATAAATAATAATGTTAATTTTAAATGCCCAGCGAAGCGGGCGAGTACGGCTAGTCTATACTAATATTATAAAGAGGAAAGATTTGTTTGTTTGTTTGTTTCGAATAGGCTCAGAAACTACTGGACCGATTTGAAAAATTCTTTTTCCATTAGAAGCCGACATTGTCCCTGATGAACATAGGCTACTTTTTAAAAAAAAAAATTATAATTTTTTTTGGGTTTCATGTGTGTTTTAATGTTTCCGAAGCGAAGCGAGGGCGGGTCGCTAGTATTTTATAAGCCTGCATATATTTCACTACACTGCCTATTATTGCTGTAAAGTACTAAGTACTCATGCGTTTCGGTTCAAAGGCTAAGATAGGATATTATACAGTTAAGACTTAGATATCATATTGCAAAGGTACTGGCGGCAAACCTGCAGTGTTTTTTATTAGCTCCGATAACCATTTAACACAAATTAGACTGTGAACGCATGCTTTGGAGTCATATAAAGTGGTCGTTGTGCCTTTTGCATGGTCGAATCTTTAACACCTTCAGAATAGGCACACACCGGCACGCCGCGATACTTTCAACTGACGGGGATAAAGAAAACCACGTTCCTGCCACACTAGTGTGAACCGATTATTTCAGGTGTTTGTTCAGAGTTCAACACCGACAACTATATACTATAAATCCGTATAAAGTATGTTTTCGCAAGCTTATAGCATTTTAATCTACCCTAGTGCTGGTGGGCCAAGAAAGACCTGCCACGCACTGATTGAAATATCGTCGGGGGCACAATTCGACCCTTACCAGATGAAGGTTTATTATTTTACTAGCCGCAGCCAAGGTGCTAATCACGAAGGATTAAACCCCTTCAAATACTTTCATAAGGAATTTCTACTTAAACAGCAAAGTGAGGAGGCAGGGATTCTGTAGATTATGCCACATATTTAAATTTAGGTATTATTAGATTTTTTATAGATTAATTTATATTATTTTAGTTTTAGTAATTTAGTTTATTACTTTATAGATTAAGATTACAGGCAGGAGAACAGCGACAGTTTCAGCTATCACAAAGCTGAGCCGCGGCCTTTTTATCTCCACTGTGTTAGTATAATATATTGTAATATTGTTCAGAATTAGAATTTTTATGTCATATCAATTGAAAAGTTATTTGTATTGTGGAGTAAATAAATGTAATTATTATTATTATTTCAAATTTTGTAAGACGCGGAGGGATGAGAGTAGAGGAGTTAAATTTAGAATAGGGATGGAACATGCTACGAATGATCTTCTGAAACGCAGTGATCGCTCCAGACAGAAATAATAAACTCTGTTCCCGTGACCAGATAAAAAAAAAAGAGATAGACCAATTAATTACACTACCAAATTTCACACGAAACACAAAGACCGAGAATCGTTCATTCTTTAACAAAAATCGCTTTAGACAGAGAGACTTATAAAAAAAACATCCCAAACAAACTATAAAGCACATCAAAAGCAAATTCTCTAGTCCAAATATTATCGATATCAAAAGCCGACCCAAAATTACCAATTTTCCTGCGTAATACAAATATTGTTAATACCCTTGGACGACCTTCACGTAAACAAGCCCGTCATGCTTCAAGCGACCAGGGCTAATCTGTACTAAACTAAACATCACTTATCGACAAGGGCACGGGTCAATGAGTTAAAGGCAATCGCGTGTTGCGGGAAACCTTACAACGTTCCGGATTTAGCAGACATCGCTATGCCGACACCTTAGGTTATTATGAGTTTTTTTTTACATCTATTACGAAAGCTAACAGCAAATACTTAAATGTATATATGTAAAAAACTTACATTTGTTTTTTTCTTCCTCGATTTCCCTAAATCAATGGTCGGTAACCATGTTAAACAAAGAGCCAAATATTGCATTTAAAGACTTTAATCTCCTTTTTATTACGCTTTTATTAGCTTCAGACGTATGTATGTAACGGAATCTTTGAACATGATTTTGACCCCCTTCAAAACGTCGGATTAACTCGAAATTTGCTATATTTATTAAGGACCGATGACAATTCAATATTTAAAAAATATATAGAAAAAAATAATATTGAAATTCAATTAAAAAATGAAAAATAAATATTAGTTTAAAATAACTAACAAATACGCTTTTATAGAAAATCCAACTAAAAAATAGGAAATTAAAAAATAAAAAATAGAAAAAAATTATGCAAGTCCGAACTACTTACTCTCTTCACTGAATGATAAACAGATGAGTGAATCCGTCAAAAAATATTTTTTTTAAACTAAAGAGTTTTAAAGGTTTTAAATACTGAATGTTTTCTTTACATAGGTAATTAATTACACACAATTGAAATATGTTCAACGAGACATTTTTTTTTACTTTGGGTTTAAAAAATGTTTACTCGTCTCTTACTTGGCAAGATAATAGGTAATATTCTGTGTTAGGACTAAGTGTTTCGCGGAACAACCCTAGAGGTGTAGAGAAAGAACTGCATGCGGCTCTTGAGCCGTGGGTTGCCGGTTACTGCCCTAAATCATTAGTAATGGAACTTCCTCCTCCGTGCGTCGTATTCCTCAGTTCTGAGGGTCAGGACTATGTTCTTCCATTCACTTCTGTCCTCCGCGCAGTGGATAGCGACATTGATGCTGGATTCCAAAGTCGTCTTAATCTGATCGGACCAGCGCATGGGACTACGTCCCCTAGGCCTCTTTCCTTTCACTTTGCCGGTGATGAGAAGTCTTTCGAGATTCGAGCGATTTTGGTAAATTTTATGTCATTAACAACGCACGTTTCGTAGCGGGTAGTTGAAAAAAAAGACTGTTTTTCAAACATTTCTTATCGATATGGTTCGTGTTCAACTTAGGTGTAGGAACGTGAAAACAGCAATCAAAACTTTTAAGTAAGTCTTCATTACTGTGTCAAGCATTTTTCATACAAAAAATATACCTTAACGTCTTACGGATATTCGCATACCAAAGTCGCTTCTCAACTTCTTGTCGTGCCCTGCATTGTCATTCGACACGAGCATAGCCGGGGTCTGATTCTTTAAGCCACGACATGCACTCAAACTCGATCGAATACTCACGACGATACACTCACACGCCCGAGGGTTTTACATAATCACGCTTCAATCAGATTCAATAGCGAAAACAAAAAAAAATCGGAAGCATCATAAAAACACTTAATAGGCAGTAACAAGAAGGAAAAACGGGATCACTCGCAACTCGCGTCATTAAGGAAGTTAATTAAGAAAAGAGGGCTTTATCGAAAAGTTTGGGGATCACCGGAGGGGGCCCCTCCTTTTAAATTATAGCCGTGGAATGACTAAGGTGAAAACTTGGAATTGTGTTAGGAATTAGAGGATAAAAATATATATTAATAATAATAAAAAGGGACGCTTCCGTAATAAAACTTTGTGATGAGTTTCGGTGGATTTGAATGAAACATCATTTAAACGAAGGAAAAATTCGGTAGACTGCCTCGTATTTTGCGTGGTTTTTATGAACAAAAACGGGAGAGCTAGCTATGTTATCATTTAACATAGTGTTTTCATCTAGGAATATTTATCTTGGCCGGTTTTTATATGAGCTCCTATGTAGTTCTTACTGGTGGTAGGACCTCTTGTGAGTCCGCACGGGTAGGTACCACCACCCTGCCTATTTCTGGCGTGAAGCAGCGATGCGTTTCGGTTTGAAGCCGGTGGGGTAGCCGTTGTAAAAATACTGAGACCTCAGAACTTATATCTTAAGGTGGGTGACGCATTTACGTTATAGATGTCTATGGGCTCCAGTGACCACTCTTAACACCAGGTGGGCTGTGACCTCGTCCATCCACCTAAGCAATAAAATAAAAAAGCACATGTCTGAATCTGTCGTGAATGAGTCTTCGAAAGCTGGGACAGTGGTTGTAAAACATTACAATTTACACCTCACGTCTTTCGGTGGGCGGAGTTCACGTAATGACGCCTATGAGATTTAAGGCGCATTTAGATTAATAAGCACATGTGTGGGCTCCATCTTCAGTAACCAGTGGGTACGATAAGATAGAGATAGAAATGAGGAGATTAGGAATTATAGGGTTCAGTTGGTTTTTATTTCGGGACACTGGCCAAAGGACTCATAGCCAATTAATTACAGGTGTGTTATTGGGCGTTCGATAGAGTTTCGAATCCAAGACATCCAGTTCTAAAATTTGAATACCAGTCTACAGTACTTACATGTACGGGGGCAAACAAAAGTGAGGATCCTCTCATTAACAGTAAGACAGAACCAGAGTGAGGGTTCCGTATTGTCTGATAAATTTGACACTAAAAATTCGCTAGAACAAAGGACGACGTCATACGGACGCTAGGACGACATATATAACTAGATAGCACGGGTAGGTACTTGGATTAAATATTTATTCGTCCGAATTTATATTCGAATAACATTTAAAACACCGAACAAAATAGTAAAACTTGAGCGTATTATAATCCAAGGTCACATTTCTATGCGAGATATCGCTGTCAAAACAGAAATTTGACCCTCTCGGGTCCCCTTGACATGACGCATTCTTCATTGGCCTTGAATAAATTAAACAAGAAAATCCTCTCACGCCCTAATTCTGACCGGTGGCAGTGAAATGGGCATACCTTAATTCCTTACGCCGTAATTAAGTTCACGCGAAGGCTTCTGTGGTTAGGTGTAGAGTGTTTTACAGCGTTTTGATTTAGTTTCACACAGGTTCGTGGTGTAATTAGCTACAGTCAAGATACTTGCAGTCGTGTGCTTATATCATCGTTTTTGATCGAGGGATATATCCTAGGGCGTAGCATCATTCTGTCTGTCTGTGCCATAAATCATGATATTTGGTATATGTGTTGCAGCTTAACTCTTTTAGTGCTGCGCTTATTTTCAAATATTTTACAGAAATTGCTAATGGAATAAAGTACCTAAAGAAATTTTAATTTAAAAACAAATAAAAAAATCACTGCTAAATTCACAACAAAATAATATTGCCCGTGTAGGCAACTACTTCGCAGTGGAAATAGCTAGAATGAGGGTACCTGCTCTGCATGATAACTGTAATTTTAATAGTAACAACTACACTGACCAAATACAAGTGTTCTAGATTATCTATCATTGCAAAAACCAATAACGGCCGTCTAGTGTAGTAGTAAGTGACATGGTCACTACACAAGGGGGTCGCGGGTTCGAATCCCGCCAAGGGAAGATATTTGTATGATAAATATAAATGTCTTTTCCAGGGCTATGAATGTATATTAAATATGTGTATGTGTATAATAAAAATCTTACATTTATTTCCGTTATCTGGTACCTGTAACACAAGTTTTTTACGAACTTACCACGGGACCAGTTAACGTGACGTGATTGTTAGTAAATGTTTAATTTATTTATTTAATTGATCATTACCAACATCACCATTTAATTTTGTGACACATAACGCAGATACTGCTAGACTTCAAATTCGAACTCAATTTCAATCTACAAGTATATATTTATTGAACGCCCAAAATTAACTTGAGTTGCAACTTTACCTTAAAACAATTATGAAAAGGCTATTTTCCTTTAGAAAAACAACAGGTACTGAACAACAAATTTCACAGAAATACGGCCTAATAAGACCTCCGCTAAAGACCTATGAATCATTTTTAATGAATTCCTCTAACGTTTCGCCACTTTACTTATTATCTTAACGTTAAATTAGCCTTTCTAGAGTTATAAGCGGTTTAAAAAATTGGACTTAAACGATATTTTCATTGTATTTAGCATTTATTTTGATTTTATAAGGAAGGCTTATTATTTTTTATTGGGTTTCAGAAGATTTCTTAATAAGATTCTCGCGAACATCACAATGTTGATTTTGATTTAATCTTGATATTAGGATATAGTTGTTACTGACATCGGCTACTGCACAGCGGTTCTAAGTTTATAGTCAATACGTGTGGAATTAGTTATTCGTGGTGGTTTCAAAGGCGAGACAGTCATTGCAAATTCCATTGGGATTTCAACCTAATATTTCAAAATAGGATGTGTGCGCTGTAATGTTTCCGGCCATTACTTAAAACAAAGAAAAGGTCATGGGGTCATTCACCCGACTAATGAAATAATGATAAGTTTCTATCTATAAAGATATACATGCAATGGAAAGCAATAATCGAAGTAAAAAGTAATTATTTTATCACGTACGAAAAATACATCTAGTTTAAATAAAACAATCTATTAAAAGTTATTGAAATGATGTTGATACGAAAGATAATGCATGTCTGGAGATTCAACGCAGACAATAACGTGGAGCTCGCCTAATATAACACAAATCTAAAAACAAAACAACCAAATCGAGAAACTTATCTTCATTAAGTCAGTTACAAGTTCCTGGAAACACAAAGTAAATAGGTTCATTTATAAATTAATTTAATCAGCTTTGATGCTTTTAAGTCTCGAGATCTCTGCTTGAATTTGGCCACTTTGACGCAACAAAAGCAAAAGGTCTTTAAATTCAAGAATTTGGGTAACACGACCTTTGACGACTGTAGGAGACAAGAGTTTGCGAATTCTGCCTACCAGTACTCCCTTGCTACAAGGCATTTACGCCCTTACCATATTTTCTTGCCTTATTTCTCCATAAATCCTATGTTGAATATTGATGACCAAATATGTAAATCGATGATGGCGACATCATGCTGTAAATATACTTAGTCTGGCCATAAATACTGTTACAATTAAAAATAAACATAATATTACATTTGAATTTGGAATCTGTCATTTTTATGTGATTGCTCATAGAGTTTTCTCATTTTGGCGCCAATACATTGTACAATATTTTGCGATATTAAAATGGAGTGGGGTGATAAAGAGAACCGAATCGCTGTGATTGCATTACACAAAGTAGGTATGGAGCCATATGCAATTTTTTAAAACTCTCCATACGCTTGGTATTAGTAAAATGTTTGTGTACCGGGCTATTAATAGGTGCAATGAGACCTCCTCTGTTTGTGACAGAAAAAGAACTGGCCGTCCACGTAGTGTTCGTACGAAAAAGGTGGTCAAAGCAGTAAGGGAAAGAATTCGAAGAAATCCTGTTCGAAAGCAAAAGATTTTATCTCAATGTTTAAAGGACTGTATTGCAGCCAATGGAGAGCACTTCGAATAAGCTTTTTATACTTTAAATTGTTTTATATTTATGTATTAAACTAACACACTGTAAACGTAATAATATAATTTGCAATAGAATTTTTTAAATTTTTAATTGTAGCAGTATTTATGGCCAGACTAACTATATGCGGGCTTATAAAGTACTAACCTAAAGTACAAACAAACAAAAGCTCAAAAGACTCTTCGAAATTGATTAAAATATATACGGACATAGTAGCGGATCGTAGACCACTTTTGGGGTTTACTTTCGCGTTTATTATTGTCGTTCTGAATATTTTACAGTTTTCATACTTTACATCTACTTATACTGACGGTGACAACTCAGTGGAGCGCCTTGTGATACGAGGCATGATGGAGGTTACAAGACCGCGGGGCAGATCACCGTTACGATGGACCTACTAAATAAAGACAGCTCTAAAGGGTTCTGACAATGAGTACACAAGAAAGGCCGCGGTACGCGAGGAATAGCGACCTCTGTGAAGCGCATCACCACCCGGACTGATGACCGCGACCGCTATGCCAAAAGTGCTAACTACTTAGAAGAATTTATATAGCAGCCAACTGTACATAAATAAGAGTGTTCGGTTTGAATATAATGCTTACTCTCTCGCTCGATGGTATGATAATAATAGTGATGTCATGAACCATTATTTGCATCCTATTCTATGTGTTAATTGGCCCCACCGTGAGAAAGAAAAAAATTAATTGTGTCAACAATATTTTTATCAAGGTATCTACATTTCCAAACATTATTTAGTTGTTGGAACTTTCATAATGATCTTTGTTTGTTTGTTTCAAGATGTTAAACCCGGGACTCCTTCGAAACTTTAGAATCACTACTAAAATGACTTTTGAATTAAATTTCAGCGCTTTAGCCCCGTTCTTACTGTGGAAAACCGCCTATTTCGTTTAAAACGATCTTGCGAAGTACGTGTTCACATATACAGTTAGGATAACAAAGTATTCGTCTATTAAAGGTGTTAGTTACTCCAACGTCATTTAATTTTCCACTTCATGTCACTGTTCCAAGGTTGACAACGGAATTAAGGGATGTTTTTTTTATTTATTATTTATTGCTCTTGTAGGCAGACGAGCATACGGCCCACCCGATGGTGAGTGGTTACCGTCGCCCATGGACTTCAGCAATGCCAGGGACAGAGCCAAGCCGTTGCCTACCGCTACTCTCTCCACAAGCCTCGTTTGAAGAAGGACATGTCATAGCGCTCGGGAAATACCGTGGAGGGGAGCTTATTCCATAGCCGGATGGTACGTGGCAAAAAATACTGTAGATGACCGCAGTGGCTCCAGCGAGTGCGGATGTCCGGTAATCTCTGGCCCAATTTATTAGTTCCTCATCGTCCCTTATTATATCTGATTTGTGTCGGGATCCCTTCATGAATCATTGTCTTTATCTTGCTGCTATTGTAGCGTTTTTGTAGACTTGATTTCGGGCTTGGTTGCAACTATGCGATGTACAGATTTAGCATATCTGAAGGTAATTCGGAACTGATGAAGAAACATCGAGGAGGATCTCATACCGGTGACCATTAACTACTCTAAGTTACAGCTAGGCGATGTGGTCGATATTAGTATTTTACGAAACAAGACGGTTGAGTCTCATCTTTTTTAGGAGGAAAGAGTACCAGTAGCCCGGAGGCCTTTCCAGTTTCAACAGGACAAGTAGGCAAGCACGGACTCAGTCGGAAAGAGTGGCATTTGCTAACAGTTGCCCGAGCGCCTCTGTAGGAGACCTAACAAGTCTAGGGCAGCTGCTTCGCGAATGCATCTACTACTGGATCGGAATCACAATCTCCTGAGATCCGATGAGAAACTTAGTGGACTGAGGTAAGGGGTACTTTGAACTCTTGGCAGAGTTCGAATATGGTTACTAGGGCTCCTAAGCCTTCTTCTAGTGCTAGCTGAGTGAGCTGAAGTCGGGGTGTAGTCAGCGATGACAACGCTATGGCAATTATTATGACGCATGACCTTATCGAAGGACCGTTCCGACGCTGACTTCACGTGTTTCCAGACCGAGAGTCTCTTCTTGATGTCTAGTTATCGTTATATAGAGGCGATAGATTGAAAGGCGTTGCAAGGAATTTAAAGCTGAAGATGATCGTTTTCCAAATGTTGTAAAATTGCTTTTTAGTAACATAATTATAAAACTCTCGTTCCCGGTCATTTCTTTACAAAATTAATATTGGAAGTCGATATATAGATCGATAATCTGTATACCATATCGGTGGGATCACAAGAGTCAATATAAATTACTTGTCTTCAAGGTAACAGTAATTATAGTCATTTTTAGTACATTGGATTAAGTAGCTTTCCACCCACAGCTTTACCTACGTGGACCACAAGCGCTTTAGGTAGCGTAGGTGCTCAATAGCGTGGGAAGAAAGGTCTTACTCTTTCCCAAAGTCCAACCAGACACTGTTGCGAATTTCATTTAAATTTATCAACTGGTTTGACGTAAAAAGTACAGTAACTTTGGTATTATCATTCTTTACTATGTAACAATATCAATAAGAATAAAATTAAATTCGAAAAATCTTGAAATAGCTATATTTTATTTTTATAACCCGATTTAATGGAGCATTGCTTATAATCTGCTCCAATAGCTGGAAATTGTTGGTATACATTTTATTATTTTTTATTTCCTCCCTTTTGTTCTAACGTTTTATCTGATTTCTATTTATTGTTTTTATTTTTCTTTAATATGAAAAAATAAAATTCTACTGATTTATTATATATCAATTTTACTGACTACATCAGTGCAGCAGATAAAATCAACATTCACGCCCACTGAAGATTAAAACTTAAAAGTATAAACATAAAAATGGTTTTATTTTAGGGTAAGTTGCTCGCTGTCCACTTAAGCTTAAATGACATGACGTAATTTATAAAATTATAAACACTTCCCGTGTAGATGTGAACTTGCATTATCCCGACCGCGCTTTTAGAGGTATCCTTCGCGGCATCTACCCAGGAGCATCTTATTAAAGCGGAAACAATTCCAAAAATTACGCGAACGCAGTAATGGCCCGGTCGAGATGGAGCTTTATCATAATAACCGTTACAACACCTGGGATCCGGATGCTTCACGGAGCATCAACTTAATTTACTGTTTACTTCAAGATGTCAGCGAGGTTTTTTGTTTGTTCCACAATGGAACGACAGTTAAAACTTCCGGAAGGGAATCGATACGTCAACTTTCCCGTTCAAGAATAAAATACGTACGTCTTAACCAAGTGTCCTGAACCTAAAAAGCACTAGGCTATAAATTTGCTCTAATTAAAAAAAATCTTATCCTACCTTGATATGTTAAAGGAGCTGACGAAAAAAAAATCAAGTCGTTTCATCTGGAAATCAAATTGAATTTTAACACTAAACATACCGTAACGGGTAAAATGACCCATTTTGAACTTTTCCATTGAAAATGCACGTATCATCTTATTGCTTTTGCACATTTGACTTCATGACTTTTTCTTAGCGGTTAATCTACAGTTATTATACTTTTTTTTTATTTTTTTTATTTTGAGTAATGCTTGTCGTATACCGTTATGTACCCGCTATGGTAGAAATAGGTACTAGTAAGTGTTAGTATGATTAGTGTTAAAAAGGGGTAAGTAGAGGTTAATTAGCAGCTCTACCTAATACACACTTCTATTCGGCTCGTGTCAACATCACAGATTCAGTACCGAGAAAGAATCACGTGAACATATATTTTTGGGGACAACTTAACCACGAGCTCCCAGTCCACCTGGTGTTAAGTGGTTACTGGAGCCCATAGACATCTACAACGTAAATGCGCTACCCACCTTGACATATAAGTTCTAAGGTCTCCGTATAGTTACAACGGCTGCCACATCCTTCAAAACGAAACGCATTATTGCTTCACAGTAGCTGTCTACCTTTTAACAATAATATATCCAGAAAACAATTGGAGGAGTATCCCAGAGACATGATTGAGGAATGAAAAGTACTTAAAATGCTGCATAATATCGGCCTAGAATTTTACCATCCCATTTTTTGGCGTGATTGTCGTGAAAAGCAACTAAGGGATTCACTTTCCCCTAACTATTCGCTGGTAGCCTTAAGAGCTATTCCAGTCACGCCCAAACGGCAGCGCTTCATCGGAGAATGAGTAACCAGAATTCTCAGTATAATACTAGCGCATTTCATTCGCCAAACCGTACATGGATGATAGAATAGACGAACTCATACGCTTCCCTTTCCAGTTTAATGGCCAACAGGCACATAATTCAACTGCGGATTTATAAATGTTTGAATGAGTTCACAGCTCTGGTCACCTGGTGTTAAGGGACTACCGGAACCTATAGACATCAGAGTATCCACTACTAATCTAGAAATATGAGCGGAACACTTTTTGGCTGTTAATGTATTGACAAAATATTATGTAAATACCGTTTTGAGGCATAAGGCAAAATGGATTATTTCAAAATGATATTCCGCTATTTAATGCAATTTTTATATCCTTCATACAGGAATGCGAGTATACCTCACGACAAAAATAGAACGTGAATAACATTGCTTAGATGACGACATCAAATTATACATAATTTCAATTGCATTGGCAAAACGCCGCCCAAAATTAGAACGCTAATTGGTTCTACAGGTTCCACTTATAATATTATTCACAATGAGATGAAATGTGAACTCGATCCACGACGATGCAAAAAAACCACTTTCTGCAGATATTATTATAGAAATCAAATTTCAAACCGATATTCGATACTAGTTCCACCTATTTCATATAGCAATTTATGTATAAGTATGTACAAAAACATCGCATCTCACCCAGAAATTTGGACTCAGAGAAGCCCTCCGCGTTAACGCATGAACAGGGTTATGCCTTGTGGCTGTATAACAACGTGTACGGAATAACTTGAAACGTAACTCACAATATAACTATTCCACTAAGGGCTTTCATTTATAATCGGTATATAGATCGCTTCATTGGTCTGATGGCTAGTGACGCAGACCGACACAGACTGACAGTAGAATGGGCATTAGATTATCGTCCGGGCAAAGTATTGTTGCTAAATATATTAGATACGGGGGTTCGGAGTGTGCTAAAATGATCCTAAATCAAAGGAAACCAAAGTTCATTCATAAAAGGTGCACCCAAAGGTGCGCGTAGCGTTTGATACTTTCTATCGCCGAAGCCTGCCGACCCCAAATGGAAGACAGTGCTTAAAGGACCCAATAAATGGCAGGCTTGTACCCTTCGCTAGAACGTTCGAACACAACCCGAGACAGAATCAGGAGAGGTAAAAAGCCGCGGCCGTGATCAATACTGCAATCAGACACGTGGTCAACGAAAACTAACTACATCAGCCATCACAGTCAGATTACCTAGGTAGTGTCGATGGTAATCTGGGATACCCAGTTAGATCAGAACCAACCGTCCAAGTCGGTAATCAAAATATCGACCCGTCGCTTTTAAATTCCAGCTCTGCGCGCTAAAGTGGCAAATAAACTTCCCGCGTTGATCCCATCCTGCATGCATACACATGTCACGGAGTTAGCAAAAGCTATTTCGGAGTCTGAATGCACTTCTTGCCTTGTTTCTCTGGCATACGTAATAAACGAGAAAGTTCTAGTCTCGCCATTTAAATCTCGTAATTATACTTAACAACTAGATCGTCAGCGTTCATGTGGTCCTGAAGTGAAAAACAAATCAAGAAGGTATAAAAAACAGTAGTCTTATTTAGCAGATCTTGCAGGATAGCCGTCGGAGCACCATGGTTTATGACGAACGTGGAACTCCATGTTTATGTGGAGCTAGACTGCATAAGTATATTCAGTTGGCATCGGTGCACCACTTTATGAAGGTGACACGACACGAAAGCCTCTTGTAGTGGCCGCCGGAAACTACATACCCGATCCTGCGGACCGAATGGTAAACAGTCGACGTCGCTCTAAACACGTCATTTCGGATCCTCCCGATCCACTAACGGTGCTTTTATGTAAACTAACCTATAGACATAGCCCTCTGAGTTTCTCGCCGGATCTGTTCTTGCTAGGGCAAGTGTTAGCAACGCCCCCAGGTTAGACCCGCAAGAGCTCAACTACTCGCTCCGATACGTTGACATAGCCTCTCAAGGCTACCAACATAGGTAGGAAAAAAAAGAAGACACCGTAACCATTCCGAATACCTTTGCAATTATCTTGAGGCCTGTCCAATTCGACAGGCATACATTCGATACGGATGTTACAGTTTTGTGACTATAAGAACAGGATTAAAAGAGAAACACAATTCGTGCACGTCAGTCTCGCTCTCCTAATTTTCTTGATGGATATTTGCCGACTGAACATCTTACATGCCTGTTTTGTTTGAAACGACGTCTGCACCCTTTGTTTCATTATTCACAAAGAATTTCGCTGATGATTCCAATTATCTTGGTTTTTTTTCGGTTGGGTTTTCGTTTCGGGCGCTTTCCTTTGAATTGCACTTGTCACTCAGAACGGGTCTCATCAGGGTCTGCATTTCTTGATTAAATAAATTTATGAAATATGATAGCATTTAATTTGGAAACGATGGCGACCCTTTTGTCACATTTTATTGGTTTAAAATTTGCTGGTTTCAAATTCGCTTGCTATAAGCTGTAAATATATACAAGCAAAATTAATATGATATGTCGGCGCAACGTCACTATTTAGTTAACTAAAAATAGTTAAAGTTAACTGTTTCCTTAATGTTGCGCATGTCAACAGATGTTTGGGACGGTGTTCAGGAGAATTCATGACTAAGCTACCCCCACTTTCTACTGTAAATACGAGTGACTATTGTCGCACAAAACATTCTGGCACGAACAGCCGAACGGTGCGGAGCTCTCTGTCGTTATCGTTGTACTCTTGAAATGTAGTAAATGGAATTCATTGGAAAAGTGAGCCTTAATTACTGTTATTATGGAAGGCAATGATAATGATCAAGAGAATCATCAGCGCTGACGTCATCATTTTGAAAACACCATGGAACCAGCCTTTCCGTCAGATATTATTTTTATCTCTTTTTGTCCGGATGCGTCATATGCTCCAGTTTGAAGTGCGGGGTAGGGTCCGGCTTGAAGGCTGTTATATGAAATCAATGACATTGAGACGAGACATTACCAATGTCCTGTGTACTTATATTAAGCGATACTACAATGCCTGTGTACAGGTTCTGTCGATTTCTGTCTCGAAATACTCATTATTCCATATCATTTATTTTATTTTATAGACTAATTGCACTAGAGTGTAGTATATCAAGACTTGTGTTTGAAAACGCCACAATACGGAGGTCGTCCCCTCAAGCACCGATCTACGTCCTCATCAACCTCGTCGATGACGATGAAGAGTTCGACCAGTAAACTAATTAATCCATATACACAGCCCACTGAGTTGCTCGCCAGATCTTCTCAGTGGGCTCCTATTCCGATCCGGTGGAAAATTCTGCGAAGCGCTGTTCTTGTTAAGAGGCCAGTGTTATCAAAATCTCTCAGGTTGAGCCCGTGGTCTCACCCATCCCGGTGTATCTGGAATACTAATCTGTCTACAATGGCAAAAAGGAATACAGGACAGTTCATTCACTACTACAAGCAAACCCTAATTTTCATTCAGACTAAACAATAATTAAGTGCCTTACACGTTACCAAATTACCTAAGAATGCATCCATTTTTTACACTAGCACGCTCCAGTTTCTCGAGTTCAAATCATACTTCTTTCCTTGTTAAGGAACGTCCATTAAGAAGGCATTGTTCCGTCGTCGCGCCGCGAGGCACAAAGGCTGTAATGAGCAAGGGCATTGTTTCTTTCCTTCCCCTTTTGCTACTAAAATTTACTTTGCCAGCAAGTGTATTATATTTTTTGTCTACTCTAGCCGTCGATGTGGCGTTTGAAGCATCATGAATACAACCTACCTATCAGGTACTTCGAAATTATTCACGCGATCCGAACCGAAGTACCCGAACCAGGCAATATTTATTGTTTACCAATTTGCAATATCCCTTATATCACTATTTTACGTAGTCATAGTGCTGGAATGGCGCCCAAAGCACTCCATAATATATTATCGATATATATCGATGTTTTCCACAAATGTTAACATTGACAATCTAATCTAACATCTTAATTCATCTGATGTTAAAAACGTAATTTTTATCGTTAAAAGATCATGAATCGGAATGATTAGCATTATATTACGCCAACCACCCGTTATACACCACAGTTGATATCTCAAGGTGAGTAGTGGCATTTACATAATTTTGTCTATTCATAGAATTAGTAGAACTAAGACTGTATTCGAGTTCCAGACTACAACTTTAATTATAATAAAGCACTAAAAATCTAGTAGAGGTATGTATGGTGTTACAATTAGTTGCTATATAATTGTGTGCACACGTGAAATTACGTTCAATTACATTCTTGTTATTATTAAGAATAGTATATATAATAGTATATGAAACTATGTATAGGCACAGCACAGATAACAAAGAAAAAATCTTGCGCCAGGCCTCTGATTTTACTCCGTAGACCAACGGTAGATTGTCCGAATATTGTTCTTCGCAACTATTAAATTTATTCAAGATTTTCTCGAAATAGTCGTTAGAGAAATATATTTTTTATTATACCGAGATTTGTATTAGTATCTCTTTTTGGTCTCTTTAGAGTGTGCTGGGAACGATTTCGTTATCAAATAGACTATATTTGTATAACCTTTAATCTAAAATGATTTATCTATGTCCATTTCTCGCTTTTCTCTAGGTTGGCGATTTAAAAAAGGTTTTTATTTAAAAGTACGAAACAATACGTTCCTTGAAAACAAAATAAAGATTGCAAAGCCTAAATAACTATCCTTGTTTTCATTCGATCTAATAAATATTAGTCTACTTGTAGAACGATATCGAGAAACAATTAATAGGCACAATTACAAAAATTTAAATAACGAAGACGGTATTTCGTTTATGACAATGACATTGTTTCGACAACAACGAATAGCTTTTTTTTCCTACCGATTCCAGTAACCTCGAGGGGTTATTCTCGATTCGCTGAATTAATAGGTGAGCTCGCGGGGCTCAGACCTGGTGACGTTGCTAACACGAACCGTAGCAAGAGCAGTGCTTCGCAGAATCTACCACCGGATCAGAAACGCAACCCATTGAGAAGATCCGACGAGAAACTCAGTGGGCAACGAATAGCGACACAGAGCCATCGATATGAGTTCCCATCCCTAGCGTTAGATATGAAAAAGCCGGGGCGCCCCCAAGTTTTTAATTTTAGCTTCGCTTTTTATTACAGCGGCAATAAGAGGTTGCATATTTCTTGTTTTCCATTTTCTCAGCTGTCGACATTCCGCCTCTTCCTGTTTGCTAATCTTGTAATGCAATTGGCGCATACTTATTTTCTTTATTAAATTGCTATGTTACTGATTTATTTATTTATTAAATAGACGTGTTAAAGTGTTTAACACGGGCTACCTGGTGTTCTGTTAAAGGAACTTATAGACATTACGAAGTTGCAGCCACTCACTTCGAGACTTGAAGCCTATGCATCAATAGTGTGATAATTTAACATTCAAAGGTTTTTTGTTTTGATTTTTATTACACGATGTTTTTCGCAAGTTTTAAATGTTCACAAATTACTTTCAAAATTAATATTAATTAATAATAATATTTACTAACAATCACGCCACATTAACTGGGCCCGTGCTAAGTTCATAAAGAACTTGTGTTACAGGTGCCAGATAACGGAAATAAATGTAAGATTTTTATTATACACATACATATATTTAATATACATCCATAACCCTGGAAAATACTTTATATTTATCATACACATATCTTCCCTTGGCGGGATTCGAACCCGCGACCCCCTTGTGTAGTGACCATGTCACTTACCACTACACCAGACGGCCGTTTAACATCATTATGTCAATATTATATCTGTCATTTATATTTTCTCATTTTAAAACAAAATTAGTGTGCCAGTGTGAATTAACCAAAAAGTACCGATCTTCCCACTTATATACATACATATATGTCGCATCCGGGTCAATAGTTCGGAATATCAACGATACACAAACGTCAAAGTGACAGAATGGCCGTGTCGTGGTTGACGACTTTCTGATGAAATGTTGTTTTGATAAATATCACAAAATGAAGGGTAGACTCCGTAACGCCACAGTTATAAAATGGCGGTACGTGGACAGAGTCGTGGCATTCGTGTCAGACAGTCAGTCAGTCGGTCTGTCGGTATGTGCAACGAAACTGTCGGTTTATCCTGTCATTGTGAAAGTTGTGTGTGTTGAGTTTCACTAATTATTATTGAAAAGTTTTATTGACTAAACTGAGTTCAATCGAATACGAGTGATGACGAAATTACCGCTTAGCCATCCCTGGCGCCGACGCCGACATCAGAAGTGAGATCAGGACTCTACTCTCACTGGCGTGACGTGTTGAACATGTTCGAAGTACAGCAGAAAAACATGATGCAGATCAGAATACTAGTAGTGGTACGCCACAAGAGCGTGAATGCAGCATACGTAAGTCGTGTAACAACGTCTCTGTTACCTCAATGGAAGATCTGAGCCACGAAGAAATCGTCACATCTTACGTTCTGGCTCATGTTGCCCAGTTTGACTGTCGACTTTATCACATGGCATTTACTAGCGGAAATACAACACGTAACAAGCTATTGCAAGAAATTAAGGAAAGTGCAAATCTCAAGTGAAACTTCGATCGCAATAATGGATCTGTCATGACGAGTGGGTAGTTCCGACAAGAATTATTTTAAGCGGCTGACTTCTGCTAGAGTTACATGGCACTAGTGCAGTAAACCAGGACATGAGACTGTGAATTGTCGCTGAAACTTTAGAATCTACTAGATTCAATACCAATAACACTACACGTTCGATGACTTCGGGCTCCAGCAAGCGAGCAAACAAGAAAGCAAGCAAGTTTCCGTGGGGAAGAATAATTGACACATCTGAAGTCGTCGTGACCTGTAAGATAAGACGTCCGGTGCGTTCGTGTCTGGCGACGCGGCGGTGTTCGGGTCCCGCTGGCGGATGCAAGTTTTTCTGGTGAAGTGCGTGCTTGTGCGTGCTTGACAAGTGTTTGCGGTTGGCTTCCGCAGTGTGGGAGTAACATCGTGTAGAAGAGGTGGAACCCGCCAAATTGTAGTTTGCATGGTGGCTGGTAAGATTTGCTGTGGTAAAAAGTTTGCGTGGTGGTAAAATGTCTTGTGAGTCTGCACAGGTAACCGGAGGTGAGTCTTCCGCGGTCGCGGCCTACCCAGTCCGCGAGAACCAGGCAGATCGCCTCGACGGTACAGAGGCCGGCCGACGGGTCCGCCAAACGACGAGACCACGCCTCTAGCACGGACTGCCGAGATTGGTGCCCCCGCGCTCCGGCTACACTTGCGCTAGGGCGTGCCGCCTCGTAGGAGACTGTGAGGTATCCTTGAATGACTCTGACTGCGATCGCGCGCTGCCGGCGTCACAGCCCGGTGACGTTCTCGTGGGTAAGGACGTGGCACCAGACGGGTGCTCCGTATAGTGCCATCGACCGCACGGGTACCATCACCCTGCCTATTTCTGCCGTGAAGCAGTGGTGTATTTCGGTTTGAAGGGTGGGGCAGCGGTTGTAACTATACTGAGACCTTAGAACTTCTATCTCAAGGTGTGTGGTGCGTTTACCCTGTGGACGTCTATGGGTTCCAGTAACCACTTAACACAAGGTGGGCTGTGAGCTCGTCCACACATTAAAACGAAGAGCGTAATCAAACGAAATTAGATACGAAGTTTAAAGGGCCGTTTAAAGTAGTTGAAGTATTGGATGGTGACCGTTACACATTGAAAGCTTTAAATTCAAAACGTACTTACAAATACCCACATGATAGGCTAAGAAAAATGCCAGCATGACACATACCAGTCGAGGTTGATGTAAATGATGATGATGAAGAGCAAGCCTAAATTGTGGTGAAAACTCGAGTAAGGATAGTCTATCGGCCGTATTGTGTTCGACCGTACCAGTAGCTATTACGTAGTCGTACCCCGGTAGAAATCGGTGTCTCTTGAGGCAACTCAAGTAGTACGTGGGTGCGCGGTGCGCGTTTGGCTCTGGCGGAGGTCGGGGTCTGTAAAGACCATCGTGTGTAGTCAGCGGGTGATGCACACGGGCGATCCACGCTGTGGATGCGCATCATGAGGGCAATTGCGATTGCTGGTCGGCTGGAGAGCCGTGGCGTTAGATATTTTTACTCGGAAGTTTTCTTTGATCTGAGTTCCTGTAAGCTATGCCTGATTTGTACAGAGTAAATTTGAGGTTTGATGAACGACTGTGGTACGTGCTCTGGCTGCTGAATAGTGAACTTTGTATACCCTATTGTTTTATTTGGTTAAAATGGTATTAAAACAGTTTAAAGCTTTGATGACTTTAAATTTTCCGATAAGTCTTAAAGTGTAGTCAGGAGTGATCGAGCGGAACAAGTGTTCTCGTGGATGTTTTTGATTGTAGGTTAACCATCACACGAGGACGTGTACAGTCAGGAAGACCGTGTCGCAATCAACACGTGATTGCTGCAGCCAATACGAGATATGGGACGCAAGCGCCGTCTGTCGGCGCTCGATGGGTCAACTATTCACCGGCCGAGCGGAGTGACATGCCGGTAGCTGTGTAATATCGAGTATTTTTGGTAAATGAGAAATCTGGTGAGTCGTATTATTTTTATTTGGATTTTGGTGCCGAATGTTCTCTTGTCGAGAAATCTATATGCGATGGTTCTCATAAAAGGACTGTTGATTAGAGTCACAGGCATGACTGTTGATTAGAGTCACAGGCATGACTGTTGATTAGAGTCACAGGCCGCCTACGACATCAGAAGTGGGATGACTATCATTGAACACTTGTAGTCACAGGGATGACTATCATTAAACACTTGTAGTCACAGGGATGACTATCATTGAACACTTGTAGTCACAGGGATGACTATCATTGAACACTTGTAGTCACAGGGATGACTATCATTGAACACTTGTGGTCACAGGGATGACTATCATTGAACACTTGTAGTCACAGGGATGACTATCATTGAACACTTGTAGTCACAGGGATGACTATCATTGAACACTTGTAGTCACAGGGATGACTATCATTGAACACTTGTAGTCACAGGGATGACTATCATTGAACACTTGTTGTCACAGGGATGACTTAGTTACTGTGTACATGAATTGTACGGGGAGAACTTGCAGCAGTAGTAAATCACTTATTTTCGTTTGTGTAATCTTTCAATGTCGTTATAGAATTTGTGATGACACAAGACTTTTATTTTAGTAGAGTGGTCAGATATGGCCGAGCGTGAATGATACTGTGCGGTATTGGCTTTCAGATTAACACACGAGGATGTGTGTAACACAGGATGGCCGTGTCGCATCCGGGTCAATAGTTCGGAATATCAACGATACACAAACGTCAAAGTGACAGAATGGCCGTGTCGTGGTTGACGACTTTCTGATGAAATGTTGTTTTGATAAATATCACAAAATGAAGGGTAGACTACGTAACGCCACAGTTATAAAATGGCGGTACGTGGACAGAGTCGTGGCATTCGTGTCAGACAGTCAGTCAGTCGGTCTGTCGGTATGTGCAACGAAACTGTCGGTTTATCCTGTCATTGTGAAAGTTGTGTGTGTTGAGTTTCACTAATTATTATTGAAAAGTTTTATTGACTAAACTGAGTTCAATCGAATACGAGTGATGAAGAAATTACCGCTTAGCCATCCCTGGCGCCGACGCCCACATACATATATATTTTTAACACGCTATTGTTAGCTTTTAATAGATGTTTGGTTGTACCATATAGAATCTTTGAAAGTAATTTTGGCAGAGACTTCAGAATTGACGCATCAATGAGCGATGAAAAGAACAATCTGGAATAAAAAGAAAGGATATTAGGATAAGCCGAAAGTGACCTTTAAGAAAAATAAAAATCTTACGTTACGGACGTTTTTTCTCGGTTAGGGTACCCCTCCGCATCGTCTCATAAGGAACTTCATTCCAAAAAACGGGACAAAGGAATCATTGATAAAAAAAAATGTTAATTAAAAATGTAGATATCGAAAATCATTGCACATTCACTGAAGAATCTTCGATTAATTTGAAAATTTCGATCTCGCAAAACTAATACAAAGTTTTCGTTCTTAAGACGTGTTCAACTACTTAAGTTTTGCGAACCCAATTAAGGGCCCGACGCCTCTCAGCAATAATTGTATTAAGGAGGGTTATGTTTCAATTATAAAGCGTTCGTTCTTGTAACACAATAAAGGAAGCCCATTCTGAAATTATTGGGAGCGTTAAAATTTGCACTTTCGTCAATTAGATCGTCTCGATATACATATTATATTAAAGGTGTATTCTTTTTTCAGTCAGGAGTCAGAACTTTTGAGCTATTGCCTGACGTGTTGAGGCTGTTAGGTTAGGTTAAATTCAAGTCCGACTTAATAATAACAATCGTTTTTCTACTACAGTGGCCTATCCTCATTTAGATTGTGAGACAAAGAGGGTAGAATTAGCTTGGTAAATAACTATTTTTTTATTACTGCTTAGTTTACTTATTCCAGCTCATCTGTTAGGTTAACTACCTAGGCTGTTAGGTTTATTGGTTTGATTTGTATTGTATTGTTATTGTCATTCCTTCATTTTTGTATTTAGTATTTCATGTAGTATTTTTTTTGAAAGAATAAAAGATTTTGTTGTTAAACTAAATATTCACTTGATTTCGCCATACCATCCCACATCTTTTTGGGGGCTCTTCGGGGATGGAACATTCAGGATGTCGTTCGGTGATAAATTACAGTGGATTGACGAATTTCTACAGATATAAGTTGACCGCTACCAGTGCATTTTCTTTGAGCATCGAAGACTATGAGACGTGTAAAAATAACGCTATTGATGAAGTTTTTTGTAACGCTATTTTATGCAGACTTATTATGAAGATTACTTAAGATTATTTACTGAAGATTACTTAAGAAGAAGACTTATTCTGAAAATTGTAATTAACGACTACTACGACTATTTACGAGCTCAACGAGACGATTATCTTTTTTTTTTGCATCAAAATCTATATTCCTAAAGTAAAAAAGCCTCCTAAGAAGAATAATGTTAATGACGAAAGAGAAGACGTTGAGGTGCACACCTCGTTTCGTGATTTGGAGCAGTCCATGACATCTTTCACCGGAGATGATACCTACCCGATTTTAGGCAGCAGCTTGGCTCTGCCCCTGGCATTGCTGAAGTCCATGGGTGACGGTAACCACTCACCATCAGGTCGGCCATATACTTGTCTGCCTACAGGGCAATAAAAAAAAATTGGAGTTTTTTGATGAACTTCAAGATGTTGCTGATTTGATGAAGTGGTCTAAAGTGGAAAGATTGATCTATGCAAAAAACTTTTGGGTGGAACAGTAAAGCTATTTTTAAGATCTATTGGTAGAGTTAAAGACTATCCTACTTTGAAGGAAGCCCTTATTGAAGAATTTGGCCCTAAGGTTAAGGTTAATAGTGATAAGATTCACAAGAAGCTTATTTCACGAAAGATAAAAAATGATGAAACTATACAACAATACTTTTTAGTTATGAAAGAAATAGCACTGCATGGAAGAGTTGATGATGCTGCTTTAATGGAATACGTCATAGATGGTATCAATGATCCTGAACCTAACAAAGCAATTTTATATGGAGCTACAGATTTGAAAGATTTTCGAAAGAAGCTGCACGTTTACAGTGATATTCGGAAGAAAATGAGTAGACTATCATACCACCAGGCAGTTCCGCAAGTAAATGCAGATGCAGGCACAACGCCAATAAGAAAACCGCATTTTAAAAGATGCTATAATTGTGGTGATTTAGACCATCAATTCCCCGGCTGTACAAAGGGCATTAAATGCTTAAGTGTAATTAATTCGGCCACAAGGGAAACGAATGTAAAAATGAAGCTAAGAAGTCTTTAAATATTCAGAAGAAAAATGAAGAAGATAAAATCCCTTACAAGAAAGTGTTATTGAATGGAACAGAGATGGTGGCTTTGATCGATACAGGTAGAACGCGAATCTTATGATACAATCAGAATTTGAAAAAATATAAAATAATATCCAACATTATGACAAAAATTCAGAAGTTCGTCTTACGAGTATTAATAAAGAAATAGTTATCAAAGGTGTTTTTACTACTCACCTATAGATTGATGATAGTGTTATGGATATCAAATTTTACATTATGGAAGATGATATAATACATATAAAGCTAATCATTAGCAACCCTATACTGCGTGAATTCGAAGTTAAGTTTACAAGAAATGTAATTATAATGGAGAAAATACCACTTTGTGCTATTGTTGTTGAGAAGGAAGAGGTCAAAGAAGACTACAAGAAATTAAAAAAGAAGATTACAAGAAATTAGAGAAAGAAGACTGCAAGGAGTGTGAGAAACTACCTCACCAGAATCATTTCACACAAATTAGAATACTGTACAAAGAGAAGAACGAAAGTAGACTTATCGCTGTACCAAAGAAGATGGATAGCGAAATTATAAGACAGAATCATAGGAGAGGACGACTAAAAGTTGAAGATTGGTAATGGAGGAGGTCCGATACATACGACTAGTCTTGCTAATTTTATTAAACTATTGACTGATTCGTCTGAGGCAAACGAATAGGTAGGAATGGCCGAGTGGGAAAATCGGTACTTTTTGGTTAATTCACACTGGCACACTAATTTTATTTTAAAATGAGAAAATACAAATGACAGATATTGACATAACAATATTAGAAATATGTAGTATTAGTATTAGTATAGTAGTAAGTAGTAGTATTTTTTTTGAAAGAATAAAAGATTTTGTTGTTAAACTAAATATCCACTAGATTTCGCCATACCATCCCACATATATAACTAGTCAGGTCATAAGTATTGTCACACAGTAAAAACTTTTCTTTTAGAATGCTGGCCACAAAAAAGTTTATTGAATTCGAATTTTTCCTCTAAAGTGCCCGTTGGGGGTCGCAGCAGACCCTGGTATAACAATGCCAGTAGGGATGCTGCACACCTCAAGCGGTCCGCATACGTGGCATGGGATAATGCCAGGAGACGTCGGGATCCTAACATCTCAGGGGAAAGGCGGAAATATAACGCCGCTTCCAGGTCCTACAAGAAGGTAATTGCCAAGGCGAAGTCGGAGCACGTTGCTAGAGTTGGCGAGCGATTAAAGAGTTATCCCTCCGGGAGCCGTGCTTTTTGGTCGCTCGCCAAAGCTGCAGAAGGAAACTTTTGCAGGTCTAGTCTCCCACCACTGCGCAAGTCCGATGACACTCTGGCCCACAGCGCGAAAGAGAAGGCTGACCTTCTGGTCAAACTCTTCGCCTCGAACTCGAACTGTGGACGACGGGGGTGCCACACCACCGAACATCCCCCGGTGTGATAGCTCCCTGCCGGATATCTGCTTCACACAGTGTGCAGTTAGGCGGGAGCTGCGACTCCTGGACGTGCATAAGTCGAGTGGGCCAGACGGCATCCCCGCAGTGGTTCTGAAAACGTGCGCCCCTGAGCTGACACCTGCGCTAACGCGTTTGTATCGCCTCTCTTATTGCGCTAACAGGGTTCCGTCTTCATGGAAGACCGCCACGTCCACCCTATCCCCAAGAAGGGTGACCGGTCGGACCCGTCGAGCTATAGGCCTATCGCGATAACTTCCTTGCTTTCCAAGGTGATGGAGCGAATAATAAATACACAACTCCTGAAGTATCTTGAGGATCGCCAGCTGATCAGTGACCGACAGTACGGTTTCCGTCACGGTCGCTCAGCTGGCGATCTTCTTGTATACCTTACTCACAGGTGGTCTGAAGCCTTGGAGAGCAAGGGCGAGGCTCTTGCTGTGAGCCTTGATATCGCGAAGGCCTTCGACAGGGTCTGGCATAGGGCACTTCTATCGAAGCTACCATCTTACGGAATCCCCGAGGGTCTCTGCAAGTGGATCGCTAGCTTTTTGGATGGGCGGAGCATCACGGTCGTTGTAGACGGTGACTGTTCTGATACCATGACCATTAACGCTGGCGTTCCACAAGGTTCGGTGCTCTCCCCCACGCTTTTCATCCTGTATATCAATGACATGCTGTCTATTGATGGCATGCATTGCTATGCGGATGACAGCACGGGGGATGCGCGATATATCGGCCATCAGAGTCTCTCTCGGAGCGCGGTGCAAGAGAGACGATCAAAACTTGTGTCTGAAGTGGAGAACTCTCTGGGGCGAGTCTCCGAATGGGGTGAATTGAACTTGGTTCAATTCAACCCGATAAAGACACAAGTTTGCGCGTTCACTGCGAAGAAGGACCCCTTTGTCATGGCGCCGCAATTCCAAGGAGTATCCCTGCAACCTTCCGAGAGTATCGGGATACTTGGGGTCGACATTTCGAGCGATGTCCAGTTTCGGAGTCATTTGGAAGGCAAAGCCAAGTTGGCGTCCAAAATGCTGGGAGTCCTCAACAGAGCAAAGCGGTACTTCAAGCCTGGACAAAGACTTTTGCTTTATAAAGCACAAGTCCGGCCTCGCGTGGAGTACTGCTCCCATATCTGGGCCGGGGCTCCCAAATACCAGCTTCTTCCATTTGACTCCAGAGGAGGGCCGTTCGGATTGTCGATAATCCCATTCTCACGGATCGTTTGGAGCCTCTAGGTCTGCGGAGGGACTTCGGTTCCCTCTGTATTCTGTACCGTATGTTCCATGGGGAGTGCTCTGAGGAATTGTTCGAGATGATACCGGCATCTCGTTTTTACCATCGCACCGCCCGCCACCGGAGTAGAGTTCATCCATACTACCTGGAGCCACTGCGGTCATCCACAGTGCGTTTCCAGAGATCTTTTTTGCCACGTACCATCCGGCTATGGAATGAGCTCTCCTCCACGGTGTTTCCCGAGCGCTATGAAATGTCCTTCTTCAAACGAGGCTTGTGGATTATTATGTATGATATTAAGTATTAAGTATATTATTAAGTATATTATATATATTAAGTATTAAGTATATAAGTATTATATGAGTATTAAGCGGTAGGCAGCGGCTTGGCTCTGCCCCTGGCATTGCTGAAGTCCATGGGCGACGGTAACCACTCACCATCAGGTGGGCCGTATGCTTGTCTGCCTACAAGGGCAATAAAATAAAAAAAAATTCGAATTGTTCATGAAAATAAAAATGTATACTTTTAGAATTTTACTCATTTTTAAATATGGAGTGGACGCTTAAAGAAGACCGTGTTGCAGTTATTGCGTTGCATCGTTGCGGTTACGCGCCAATTGAAATTTTTAACATACTGAAAAATTTTAATATAACCAAAAGATTCGTTTATCGTACCATCAAACGATACAATGAAGACTCTAGTGTAGATGACAGGTCAAGAAGTGGTCGCCCTCGGTATATTAGGACTCCAGCAGTGATAAAAGCGGTGAAGGCGCGAATTCAAAGAAATCCCAAACGAAAGCAGAAACTGTTGGCCCTTCAGATGAGGTTAAGCAGAACCACGGTGAAAAGGGTGTTAAATGAAGACTTAGGGCTTCGGGCATATCGAAGAAAAACAGGACATCGTTTGAATGCTCGTCTAATGGACTGAGACTGAAGAGATGCCGCGCTTTGTTGAAGCGGTACGCGGGAAAAAAATATCGGGAAATTCTTTTTTCGAATGAAAACATTTTTACCGTAGAAGAGAGCTACAACAAACAAAATGATAAGGTGTACGCACACAGTAGTGAAGAAGCGAGCAACCGTATTCCGCGTGTCCAACGAGGTCATTTTCCATCCTCGCTCATGGTATGGTTGGGAGTTTCTTATTGGGGCTTAACAGAGGTACATTTTTGTGAGAAAGGTGTAAAAACGAATGCAGTTGTGTATCAAAACAGTCCTGACGAACCTCGTGGAACCTGTTTCTCATACCATGTTCAATAACAGGCACTGGGTATTCCAACAAGATTCGGCGCCAGCTCATAGAGCGAAGAGCACACAAGACTGGCTGGCGGCGCGTGAAATCGACTTCATCCGGCACGAAGACTGGCTCTCCTCCAGTCCAGATTTGAATCCGTTAGATTACAAGATATGGCAACACTTGGAGGAAAAGGCGTGCTCAAAGCCTCATCCCAATTTGGAGTCACTCCAGACATCCTTGATTAAGGCAGCCACCGATATTGACATGGACCTCGTTCGTGCTGCGATAGACGACTGGCCGCGCAGATTGAAGGCCTGTATTCAAAATCACGGAGGTCATTTTGAATAAACTTTAGAGTCATAAGAATATATGTTTTGTTAAGTTCATTTTGGTATATGAATGGTTACATAATGAATAAACTTGTTTCAATTATTTTACATTAAACATGTGACAGAATTTATGACCTGACTAGGTATATATGTGTCGGCGCGTGTTTTTATAAACCATTAGTTCATGACTAATAAAGATGGGACGACAAACAACACGTGCAAGCATGTCGGCGCGTGTTTTTATAAACCATTAGTTCATGACTAATAAAGATGGGACGACAAACAACACGTGCAAGTATTCATCGAAAACAACACGTGCAAGATAAGAGTCGTAAACAACATCGTCCCACCACGATACCTTGCTATAAAAACGCTCCGTTGTTGTCTTTCGAGCTCCATTCCGACAGGAGCCCTCTTCTTCGATATAGCGAAGGCGTTCGACAAAGTCTGGCACAACGGTTTGATATTCAAACTGTATAACATGGGAGTGCCAGACAGACTCGTGCTCATCATACGAGACTACTTGTCGAACCGTTCGTTCCGATATCGAGTCGAGGGAACGCGTTCCCGGCCCCGTCACGTCACAGCCGGAGTCCCGCAAGGCTCCGCCCTCTCCCCGTTACTATTCAGTTTGTATATCAACGATATACCCCGGTCTCCGGAGACCCATCTGGCGCTCTTCGCCGATGACACCGCCATCTACTACTCGTGTAGGAAGAAGGCGTTGCTTCATCGACGACTTCAGACCGCAGCTACCACCATGGGACAGTGGTTCCGGAAGTGGCGCATCGACATCAACCCCACGAAAAGCACAGCGGTGCTCTTCAAAAGGGGTCGCCCTCCGAACACCACGCTGAGCATCCCTCTCCCGACTAGGCGCGTCAACACCCCCGCCCCCGCCGTTCGCCCAATCACGATGTTCGACCAGCCCATACCGTGGGCCCCGAAGGTCAAGTACTTAGGCGTCACCCTCGACAGTAGGATGACATTCCGCCCCCACATTAAGACGGTACGCGACCGTGCCGCCTTCATTCTAGGACGTCTCTACCCGATGATATGTAGGCGAAGTAAAATGTCCCTTAGAAATAAGGTGACACTCTACAAAACTTGCATACGCCCCGTCATGACCTATGCAAGTGTAGTGTTCGCTCACGCGGCCCGCATACACTTAAAATCCCTTCAAATCATTCAATCCCGTTTTTGCAGGATAGCCGTCGGAGCCCCGTGGTTCGTCAGGAACGTCGACCTCCATGACGACCTGGACTTAGAGTCCATCAGTAAGTATCTGCAGTCGGCGTCCATGCGCCACTTCGATAAAGCGGCACGACACGAGAACCCTCTCATCGTGGCCGCCGGTAACTACATTCCCGATCCTGCGGACAGAATGGAAAGCAGTCGACGTCGCCCAAAACACGTCATCTCGGATCCACCCGATCCACTAACGGTGCTTTTAGGTAATTCAAGCACCGGTCACCGTTCTCGTCGAACCCGTCGCTTGCGACGAAGGGCTCGACGAGTAAATTAACTCTCAGACACAGCCCACTGAGTTTCTCGCCGGATCTTCTCAGTGGGTCGCGTTTCCGATCCGGTGGTAGATTCTGCGAAGCACGACTCTTGCTAGGGTTCGTGTTAGCAACATCGTCAGGTTTGAGCCCCGTGAGCTCACCTACTAAAGTTAGGGTTACGCTGATATAGCCTCTCAAGGCTCTCAGCTTAGGTAGGGAAAAAAAAAAAAAAAAAAACTCTCGAGCTCAGAAGCGAGCGAGTCGCCGTGTAAGACAGAACGCTCCTGCGTAATACGCTCTGAGTTAACATTTCTGGTTTTATTGACTTACGAAGACCACCCGCTTACCATGTCGCTACCCGAAAGTGGAAATACTCCAACATATACACCTAAGAATATTTTTCGGAAGCGTTTCCGCTACCTTTCTTCCTGGAAGATTAGTTGAAGGGATAGCTTCTAAGAAATAGAAAGGAAATAGAATTGTCCCTATTTTCTAGAAGCCATCCCTTTTTGTATAAAAATAAAAAATACGTATAAAATCTTCCAAGAAGGAAGGTAGCGAAAACGCTTCCGAAAAATGTTCTTCCGTGTGTGTGTAGGTTTCTTCAGTAAATTGATAAACATGGTCATTACACATGATACGGATTTATTTTTTATAATGACAAGTGACGCGTTTTTGTGTATTTTTCCTTCGTGGTGTAGCATTTCTCTTATTGTCAAGACACTGTTGTACCATCCCCGTTATTTTTCTTCAATGCCATAAACGCTATTTTCCGTCATTAAATTTAGGTTGCAAATTGCTACGAACCGTGCATTGAAAAGGGCTTTGCTTGAAGCGAGTCCATGCAAACGTATTCCCTAGGTTAGGAGAATGATCTAGTATTTTTTAAATATTATTAAATCACATGAACAAAATCTATCACTTTATTGTCCGTTATGAGTATCCGAACGTTAATATTTTCTTAACATTCTAAATGTGAAAACGTGTTTGTAAATTTTTACGGGTGCAATTTTTATTACACGATGTTCTACGATCTAGGCCTTTTATTTCTTATACGAGACTCAGTTTGAGAGAGTAGGCATAAGTATTAATTTTAAAATATTTTAAAATATATATAGTTTATACTATATGTCGGCGGCGCCAGGGATGGCTAAGCGGTAGTTTCCGTCATCACTCGTATTTTGTTGAACTCAGTTTATAAAAAATCAATAAAACCTTTTGAATAATAATTATTGAAACTCAACACACACAACTTTCACAATGACAGGGTAAACCGACAGTTTCGTTTCATATACCGACAGACCGACTGACTGACTGCCAGAGATTCACTAACTGAGACGGACGGACCGTCCGATACGGACTGAATGACTGTCTGACACGGAATGCCACGACACTTTTTTTTTTTTTTTTTTTTTTCCTACCTAAGCTGAGAGCCTTGAGAGGCTATATCAGCGTAACCCTAACTTTTGTAGGTGAGCTCACGGGGCTCAAACCTGATGACGTTGCTAACACGAACCCTAGCAAGAGCCGTGCTTCGCAGAATCTACCACCGGATCGGAAACGCGACCCACTGAGAAGATCCGGCGAGAAACTCAGTGGGCTGTGTCTGGGAGTTAATTTACTCGTCGAGCCCTTCGTCGCAAGCGACGGGTTCGACGAGAACGGTGACCGGTGCTTGAAGTACCTAGAAGCACCGTTAGTGGATCGGGAGGATCCGAGATGACGTGTTTTGGGCGACGTCGACTGCTTTCCATTCTGTCCGCAGGATCGGGAATGACCACGACTCTGTCCACATACCGCCATTTTATACTGTGGAGTTACGGAGTCTACCCTATATTTTGTGATATTTATCAAAACAACATTTTATAATTTAAAATAATAGTCTAAACAACGTCTTAATATTACTAAAAGTCGTTAACCACGACATATATTATATTTATTATTTTATATATATTATTATATTTATTATATTATATTATATTTATTTATAGTTAGTTCGCAATGAAAAACATCTTTCAAAGTTTTAATAAACAAGAATTCTACTTGACCACGACTACTCTGCCAAGAGCAACCGACTATGATGATGATTTTAAAATTCGACCTACTCACGTTCATATTTTATTTACAAACACCATCACTTCGATAATTCACACATACTAGTACGTACATGCATAGAAGCAGAAACCAAAACAGGTAATTGGTTGTATGAGTTGGCGGAATCATGAAAATTGGCGGTACCAAGTCATGGGTTCTGGTCTGAAGAACGGGATACCTGTAAACGAGATTTCCACCTCATCTCTCAAGGTTTGCCTCTTGCCGAGTCCACAGGCTCCAGTAACCGAACATTGAACTAAGCTAGTAGAAGCACAGAAGTCGTGCTACCCTAAATAAAGGATGAGGCACATTGTGTATTGTACCAGTAATCAGCTCTCGCGGGCAGGTACTAATTTTTCTCTCTTCTTGCGTCGATAATCCTCAATGCTGAGGATCGTGGCCTCCTCTAATAACTTTCACCCGGATTATGATATTTTCTAAGGAAGTACTTATATGTTCATGATGACTTCCACGATGAAGGAATAACATCGTGTAATAAAAAAACGAACCGGTCAAAGTTGTTATAAACGTAATTACTAAACAGTTCAGATATAGACCTCAAGTCTCAAGGTGGGTGGTGAAATTGACGTTGTAATTTCTGTGGGCTCCCGTAACTACTTAACACTAGTTGGGCCGTGAGCAACACTATTTGGGCCGTGAGCTCGTCACCCATCTAGATTATAGAAAAAATCACTGATCAATCTGAACACAAGCAACCTGATGTCAGGCGATAATCGAGGCCCATAGACCACAACTTGAATGCAGCTGCTTAATTAAGACAACAATATCAGCCAAGTCGCTCGTAAGCCCAAGTCGTTATTTACCAGAGTAATTGTAACCTGTTTGTTGCAGAATTTGCATCATTGCCGCGTCATCCACAATCAGCGCCGGGCGTCTTAATAATTATATGGCGCGGTTAATTTTTCCTGCTGATTAATTGCTCGAAAAAAGTTCCAATATTGATAATTTCATTTTAATTTGACAATTCACACAATCTCTTTTTTTCGAGTTACAATTTAAACAAGGTCCGTTTGTTAGTCACCGATTTTTCAATATTCTACAATCGAATACGTGTCATAGCAATGTTTGAATAGTGTAAATACTAAATCCAATTCGAGACCGCGTTTTGATACGATTCGAGATTGGATCGTGAGATTTTTTCGGTTTTCACGTGTTGTTTGTTCACCCACTTTGTCGTATTTAAATAATAACCTGGATAGTTTTATACAATTTATTAAACGTAACTTTTTAGACACAAACAATCTGTATAAATTTTGCAGCAGTAATGGAGGGAAAAATGCAGTGACATAGATTATACCGATAAAATAGATTACCCAACTCAACACGTGTCATCGATGTTTTTTTTTTATTGCTTAGTTGGTTAGTTGGGTGAACAAGCTCACAGCCACCTGATGTTAAGTGGTTACTGGAGCCCATAGACGTCTACAACGTAAATTCGCCACCCACCTTGAGATATAAGTTCTAAGGTCTCAGTATAGTTACAACGGCTGCCCCACCCTTCAAACCGAAACGCATTACAGCTTCACGGCAGAAATAGGCAGGGTGCTTGTACCTACCCGCGCGGACTCACAAGAGGTCCTACCACCAGTGGATGGTCAGGTTTATAGAGCTTCCGTATTACAGTTTAAAACAGTAAAATGATTGCATTTCTTTTAAAGAATTCCCTCTGTTTTGCATAGCTATTTCAAAATACTTTCGTAATTCAAACAAACGATGTTCAACTCTTATTGAACAGAATGCGAATACAAAGCTGTCATATGTATTTAATTGTTCTGATTTTATGCTAACAATTATTGCTTTAATAAACTTAGTAATGTCATAAGCGAACTTAATTATTAAATAAATACTACCTATAGATGGTATGAACAATTTTACCTGGAACATGGACTCTTGCCTGAATATAATTATTCAATCGAATACTTTTAGTGCCCTAGTCGGCCATATGGGATATTTAGGGTTGAGAAAGTCGAATTCTAACATTAACGTTATTATCTTGAGTAATATTGGCTGGATTCGTTCCCAATTCAATAAAATTGAATCATAATTAATCAAAACAAATCAAGTCGTGTGAAAACGCTTTAATCTGGATTTTTTTATTGCTTTATTTGGCATGTCAACTATTTGCACTGTTGTTTATACCTACAATACTGCGTTGAGTGAAATTTAGTATCTTAGTGTAAATGTAGTGATGTTTTGAATTAGTGCTAACTTTATTGGTACAACTATTTAAACTAGTGGCCCCGCAGTAGTCGAAAATCGACTATAATTAATTGGAATTGTAAGTTTGTACACTATTATGACTGTATTTTATACTTCTATAATTACAAATTTCGCTAAGACTACACTATAAAAAATATCAACAAAGACAAACAATATTTAATCTATTCTCAATTTGGCAACAGACGTCAAGAACAAAAGTTGAACAATAAATAGTATGCATGCGTGTGTGCGTCAAATACATGGTATGTAGTGTGTGTAATGTTTTCTTTATTGATTTAATGTATCTTTTATGTATTATTTAAAAAAAATATTAGCATTGTGCACTTCTTCTCTATATTCTCTATAAGTGTGGAAAATTTCATACTCCTCCGTCCGTGCAATTTTCGTAAAAAGGGATACAAAGTTTTTGCTTCACGTATTAATATATAGATAAATAAATAGGATCGAAGTATTAATAGTCTATCAATCGAGCCGAATAAACTTTATAGTTAAATATTAACGCTAGCGTTAAATCGTTTGACTTTCCATCATACGTCATAAATCGGCCATTTTCTTTTTGATAGATTCGACAAGTGTAACACTTTTCATTAAATACTAAAATTATTGGACCTGTCCCGAAGTAGAGAAATGATATTAATATGTACTAGTGGTCGCCCAATAATCGGGTAATTCGGCTATAATTAATTTAAATTATAAGTTTGAACATTATTAAGGGTCTATTGTCAAAGACTATCATAGCCCTCTTTAATAAGAAAATTCGCAAAGGCTACACTATAGATAAATAATAATGAAGACAAACAATATCAATCTATTCTGAATTTGCTCACAGACTTTAACAATAAACAAAAGAGTATATATGCGTGTATGTGTCAAATGAATATTAAAAAAATAATCTAATATTAAAAAAATAATCTCATCATCAGCCTGTATCTCTCCACTGCTGGATGTAGGCCTCTCCCATAGTCCGCCACAATGAACGATCCTCCGCCTTCCGCATCCAATCTCTCCCAGCATATCGCCGCAAGTCATCGGTCCAACGGGCAGGGGGACGCCCAACGCTGCGTTTGCCGGTACGCGGTCTCCAGTCCAGAACACGTCTGCTCCATCGGCCATCGGTTCTGCCGGTCATCACATATGGCGCTGAAACGTGGACATTAACCGTAGGTTTGGTCCGTAAGCTCAAAGTCGCTCAGCGTGCTATGGAAAGGTGTATGCTCGGAATTTCTTTGATGGATCGAGTCAGAAATGATGAAATTCGTCAAAAATAATCTAATATTAAAAAAAAAAAAACATGCCCGCTGAGTTTCTTGCCAATTCTTCTCAGGACGGAGGCTAGTTCTTGTGAATTGGCGGTAGTTCTTTTGACGTTCAACAAGTATGTACTTTCATTTATGTTGAATAAAAATTTTTTGATTTGATTTGATTTGAAATACATGGTAGGGTGTGTAATGTTTTTTTATTGATTTAATGTATTTTTATGCATAACTTTAAAAAAATATTAGCATTCTACACTACTTTTCTGTAATCTCTATAAGTGTGGGAAATTTCATACACCCCCATCCACACAATTTTCGTAAATTTAAACATGTCATGTGTAGTTCGTAAGCGTGCCCTATTTAGGATCAACAAAGTTCGTTCACCTTTTCAGCCTGGAACGGTTCGAAATCGGACGGACATTTCAAGTAGCACCCCGCACCTTCATAAAACAATTTTACAAAGACGTACAAGTGTCATAGCCGCTGTAGAACCGAGAGTCGACCGGGCACGTTCCCTGGTGTAGTCACGTTTCGCAGAGTCGACAAACAGCGACGCCTCGACGTGTCCGCTTAATAGAACTTAGTAGGATGCTCGTCCTATACGTCTAATTAAATTGGACCTCCACAAGCGCCAATCGAATCACTGCATTTTGAGAGAGCTCCAATATTTTGAAATAACAGTATGCCTTGCGACGTAAAATAAACCTTCAAAATGAGAATTAGATTTGCGGTAAAAATATACAGATGATGGTGAAATTTCGTATTGGTATTATTATTACGCGTTGAGGTTCGGGATAAATAAAATTCTATCGAATTACAAATTAACACTGTATTTATCACTTAAAACTTCACAAACACTTTCAAATTCTCAGTTCGCTTCTTCCGCTTCGCTTCAGGATCACCTGCTGTTTCGCTTCGAGTAGTTCCGATTACTAACTGACTTTGTGCCATTTCTGCAAAGCTCTTATAGCCGATACCACATCGCTAGAATTATCGAGAATATTCCACACAAGTCGAGTATTGTTGTTTTCGCTATCTGGCAATAGATGGCGTTGTACTTCTCGATCGTTCTAGATGCTACTAGATCCTTCGATATTCGTTCGACTATTCAGCGATAGATGGCGTTACTCTTACCGGCGTAACAAATCAAATGAAATCAAATCAAATCAAAAAAAAATTATTCATCATAAATGAAAGTGCATACTTGTTGAACGTCAAAAGAACTACCGCCAATTCACAAAAACTAGCCTCCATCCTGAGAAGAATTGGCAAGAAACTCAGCGGGCATGTCTTTTTTTTTTAAATATTAGATTTTTTTTTATATTAGGTTTTTTAAAATATTCATTTTTACAATTAGTATTATAACATTATATTACTTTAACATATAAGGCGAGTATCTACGTTAAGTTTATTATAGCAGATAGATCATAATAATATATTAAATAAGTTTTGTTTTGTTGCTAAGATAGGTGAACCAAATTCAAGCCCACTTAGTATAAAGCGGTTACCAAAGGACATATCAAACCATAATGCATCAGTGCTTCGCAGCAGATATGAGTAGGGCGGTAAAAAATAATATATTTTTTTTGATTTGATTTGATTTGGTACTGCCCTATGCGAGTTCTCAAGACGCCCTGCCACTAATAAATACATATATGGCAAAACTCTTTGGCGAGAACGTTCCAAATAAAAATTTGAATATTGAAGGAGCATTCTTGTCAAAGATAAAAAAAAATCCATTGGTCATTTTTTACTCGTTATCCTCGCCACAGCTTTACATTATTCATATAGGATACATACTATGTATAATAATATTATTTTACATCTCATTGGAGTTTTATTCTAACGATCTCATCGGAAGACCATCTCTATCATCTCAAACTTACCAGAGCCCAGATACAACAATGTTTTCTTCGTTCGTAACTACGAAAACATTCAAAATATTCGAAACGTCAAAAAAAAATTAATTAGATTATTCTAACTAAAAGTTTTTTGACGATTATTTGGCGATTTATTCGGATGATGATCACTTTCCAGTGACGTTCAATTGTTTTCAAACCGCAACGCGTTTGCAATTTACGTAGTCAAATGTCCGTTTAACTGATTGGTGGTATTTTCGATGTGTCAGTCTCAATTAATTAGTCTAGAATACGAATGAAATCACAAAAGCTCTGCATATTTTGTTTTCTGTGCGTTATTTGGTGTAATTAGCCATAAAGGTTTTTTTAATCTATGTGGTCTTGTTTGACAAGATAAAAACATATATATTTATCAACAGGTTAATTAAGGTGTTTTGTTTTTAAATCCCACAAAACGTTAACTTCAACACTAGACCTTCATCTCGCAGACCACTTCCTTTCATATCTTGCCGGTAATGTGTTACATCCAACAGCAGCTTCTTTGATTTTTGTCGATCGTAATTAATGGAGATTAAGTCGAACATGCAGATTTAAATACCGTAATATTACCTTGTACATAATAGGAGTATAACCATAACGCTTTTTCATCACGTCATCATTTCCCAACGTTAAAAGCTTCGTTCAAAAAAGAAGAAAAAAAATACGTGTCAACAAAAAGACAATGAACATTTGCAATAAAAAATAAACGAATCCATTAATTTACTAAATCACTTCATGTTTCCCAACAATAAGTGGTGTGGATCAAAAAAAAAAGTTTTTAGGTCGCGATTTTTGTTTATTCTATCATTATTTTTCATAGCGATGCTTATCGTATGGAGGTTAATGGGTCGATGCGTGTAGAAACACAAGATTATATATTATTTATGCCATCCAATATTGAATTTAAAATGCGATCTCCAACTTTATAAAATACCGTGTAACGTGTACAATAACTGTCATGATACACGAATTACAATAACAAATAGCGTCTGATATTTAACACATATTTTTGCAAAATTAATAATTTCTCACGAGTTTCTATCATGCTATAAAAAAGTAGGGAATTGCGTGGTTTTGGTTCTAGGTCCCATTTACCACATTCACAAAGTCAAAAGCTTAACTGTCTATTTAGTCCTAAATTTGATTAGCTCTAAAGATGGTGCTTTATGTCGAAACCAATACCGTCTTTACCATAAGGGCACACGGGGCCCGTGCCCAGGGCCCCCATTCTCAGGAGGCCCCGAAAGACCGACAATTTCTCTCACATGTTTATTCTCAAAACATTTTTGTCGGGCACATTACACTTTTTTCACAAATCAGTAATCAGAAGGTATTTAAAAGGCATATACTATGCCTATAATAGAAGATTTTGCCAAGAATCGTAACCAAAAAACCAGCAGCATTCTAATATCATTAATGACATATTATATCATACTGTATTTGATTACCTATAATAAATGCTCATACTCAGTATTTTTTTTTTATTTTAATTCGATTTTTTTACTTTCCAAAAGGGCCCCATCCTAGTTTAAGACGCCCCTGGTCGAAACACAAAATTACTTACAAAACTAGTCAAAATTTCAGTACTAAGAATCTCAGTTGGCACTAACAAAAACAATACTAGAGTTCCAATTTGATGTACGTAAATCATAATGAAAAAAAAATTTCGTAACTCGCTCCTTAAAAATACTCTGCCATACTGTCCAATTATTAAAACTAAACCCCTAACATTCGTTCAATATTGGCAAATATAAAGGGTATTGCTGCTTGTAATACCTAATACTCTTAACTCGGCGTCCAGACTTAATCCTTTGTATTTCAGCAAACAAAATACCCCATTACAACAACCACGCGAACACCATAATATCGAAACTATGCAAATTACTCGTACCTTTGTTCTGGATTCCATTTTCGTTTTCCCGAAGCACAAGATATCCTTAACACATAACTTTATTAGTTAAAGTTCTGGTGCGCGATTGTTCGGATTCCTACCGTGCTTGTTCTAAACTTTAAATTGGATTCAATATTCAAGGAAAACACGGGCATGTGCGATTAGCAACGTGGTTCAGTTACGTTGGCCCTTGTTTTTGGGTTTAATTTGGGTGCGAAATATTTTTGTTTGGTTTTGGAATATCGATAGTTGAATGCAATTAGATAGTGCCACTTATAGCTTATATATTTTATAGCTTAGTTGTTTGGACGTGCTCACGGGCCATCTGGTTAAGTGGTAACTTGGGCCCGTAGACATCTACAACGTAATTTTTTTTTTTTTTTTTTTTTTTTATTGCCCTTGTAGGCAGACGAGCATACGGCCCACCTGATGGTGAGTGGTTACCGTCGCCCATGGACTTCAGCAATGCCAGGGGCAGAGCCAAGCCGCTGCCTATCGCTTAATACTCTCCACAAGCCTCTTTTAAAGAAGGACATGTCATAGCGCTCGGGAAACACCGTGGAGGGGAGCTCATTCCATAGCCGGATGGTACGTGGCAGAAAAGACCTCTGGAAACGCACTGTCGATGACCGCAGTGGCTCCAGGTAGTATGGATGAACTCTACTCCGGTGGCGGGCGGTGCGATGGTAAAAACGAGATGCCGGTATCATCTCGAACAATTCCTCAGAGCACTCCCCATGGAACATTCGGTACAAAATACAGAGGGAACCGAAGTCCCTCCGCAGACCCAAAGGTTCCAAACGATCCGCGAGAATGGGATTATCGACGACTCGAACGGCCCTCCTCTGTATGGAGACAAAATGCCGCCACCCACCTCGAGGCATGAGTTGTAAGGTCTCAGTTTTAACAGTACAACGGCTGCCCCACCCTTCAAACCGAAACGCGTTACTGCTTCACGGCAGAATTAGGTGCGGTGGTGGTACCTACCCGTGCGATCTCACAAGACATTCTACCACCAGTAATTACGCAAATTATAAAATTTTGCGGGTATGATTTTATTACACGATATTATTCCTTCACCGTGGAAGTCAGTCGTGAACATTTGTTAAGTACGTATTTCATTAGATAAATTGGTACCCGCCTGCGGGATTCTTGTTGGATTTGAAACCCTGATATTCAAAACAGCGTTGGTCATTTCAACTTCAACGTCATATAATATCTACACAAAAAACTTAACCAAACCAGATTGATACGAATACTATCTATAGCAAAGAACGATAAGTAACAAAAACAAATCAGTAATTTTTTAAGCCTGTATCAATAGGTAAGCCAAAATCCAACCTCAAATCAACATTGACCCATAAAAAACACAACTAATGGAATTCGTAGTTATTTAATTTGGAAATACGAAAGAAAACCTCGCAAAGAGAGCTTCATTATTTTTTTTAATTGCAAAAACCGGGTTTATAGCAAATTTTTAGTGAATCGACAAAAGATCGTAAGCAATCAATTTGAAAGGCAGAAAGCCATTCGCGTACGACGAAACGAAATTAAATTTGAGGTTTTAATTAAATTTTAAAGCTGACTAAAAGGGTCGGCCGTATCGTCTGCAGAACGATAGAATTGATCCAATGATCTCGTTGAAGTTAATATTAATTTAATCCTTTCGAGTTTCGTGATTTCGCGGTCTGGAATAGCGATTTATTCGGATGATGATCACTTTCCAGTGACGTTCAATTGTTTTCAAACCGCAACGCGTTTGCAATTTACGTAGTCAAACGTCCGTTTAACTGATTGGTGGTATTTTCGATGTGTCAGTCTCAATTAATTAGTCTAGAATACGAATGAAATCACAAAAGTTGTCCTCTATATTTTGTTATCTATGCGTTATTTGGTGTAATTAGCCATAAAGTTTTTTAGTCTATGTGGTTTTGTTCGAAAAGATAAAAAAATATATTTATCAACAAGTTAATTTCGATGTTTTGTTTTTAAATCCTACAAAACGTTAACTTCGACACTACACTTCATCTGGCAGACCTTTGGCATTCTTTTCATATCTTGCCGGTAAGGTGTTACATACAACAACAACTTCTTTGGTTTTTGTCGATAATGATTAATGCTTAGCATCTTCGTTGTGGCAATACTAGGCTGCACTAAAAGTATCGGGAATGGAATATTTCCACTGTTCCTATCATATTAAAATCTTTTTAATTGAAAACTCCTTGGTTTTATAAATCGAATACCATTTATTTATTTAAAAAAAGATTCTCGGTCTTGTCACGAGGTTTTGTCAAACTTGTTTAGTCGTTGAGAAAATGGAATTGACTCAAGAAAATTCAAGAGCGATGATTTATTATGACTTTCGAAGTGGTTTAACACAAAAACAGTGTGTTGACCGGATTATTTCTGCATTTGGTGATGAAGCCCCATCCAAAACCACAATTTCTCGCTGGTTTGCTGAGTTTCAACGTGGACGTCAAGCTCAGTGATGATCCCCGTCAAGGTCGTCCAAAAACTGCAGTCACCCAAGAAAACGTTGATGCTGTGCGTAAGCTGATTGAGGAAGATTGACATGTGACATACCGCGAAATTCAGGCAACTTTAGACATTGGCATGAGTCAAATACAAATAATCTTGCATGAACAATTAGGTGTAAAAAAGTTGTTTTCCCGATGGATACCGCATTCGCTCTGTGAAGTGCAAAAAGCGGCTCGCGTTACTTGGTGCGTCAGAACTCTCGAAAGATTCCACGCAGGATCCTCAAATGCTGTATACAACATTGTATCAGGTGACGAATCCTGGATATACGCGTACGAACCCGAAACAAAAAACCAGTCACGAGTTTGGGTGTTCGAAAATGAGTTAAAGCCAACAAAAATTGTTCGTTCACGGAGTGTTGCAAAAAAAATGGTGGCCACGTTTGTCTCCAAAACCGGCCATGTTACAACTATTCCTCTTGAGGGACAAAGAACGGTTAATGCAGAATGGTATGCTAGCATTTGTTTGCCACAGGTCGTTTCTGAACTCCGTAAAGAGGACTGCAACCGTCGCATCATCCTCCATCACGACAATGCGAGTTCTCACACCGCGCACAGAACAAAAGAGTTTTTAGAGCAAGAAAACATAGAATTATTAGACCATCCGCCGTACAGCTCCGACCTAAGCCCTAATAATTTCTATACTTTCCCTAAAATAAAGAATAAATTGCGTGGACAGAGATTTTCATCACCTGAAGAAGCTGTGGACGCCTACAAAACGGCAATTTTGGAGACCCCAACTTCCGAATGGAATGGTTGCTTCAATGATTGGTTCCATCGTATGGAAAAATGTGTCAAATTTCGCGGAGAATACTTCGAAAAGCAATAAATACATTATTAAATAGTAATGTTGTGTCACTTCGTTAATTCCCGAAATTTTCAGTGCCGCCCTCGTATGTACGCTGTTCGAAACCAATCCGTTGGTATTTGAATTTTTACCACGGCAACACGGGTCGCGATTTGACGGTGCCTTCGCGATTTGAAATCTGTCACTTTGTGTTGCTTCTCGAACGGGACGGTACCCGCATATGTGACGGTCTACGCTAACGATTTGCATTATCACTAATCCTTATCCGTTTCTGCCCTAAACCCTTCTCCCTAAGTGATACGGCGTGAGGCGACGAGGTCATCGGTTCCAGTGAGTGATTAGATGATATTTTGTTAAAATAGTATATACGGCGCCACGGATCGCGGCACATGTTCGACGGGCACCTCGTGCTGATTTACGGAGCCCTAGGCTTCTAAGAGTGCGCTGGGTTCGGATCGAATATACGCTTTTTTATTCTTTCGCTCAAGTTCATTATTATTATTATAATTTTTTATTGCTCTTGTCGGCAGACGAGCATACGGCCCACCTGATGGTGAGTGGTTACCGTCGCCCATGGACTTCAGCAAGCCAAGGGCAGAGCCAAGCCGCTGCCTACCGCTTAATACTCTCCACAAGCCTCGTTTGAAGAAGGACATGTTATAGCGCTCGGGAAACACCGTGGAGGGGAGCTCATTCCATAGCCGGATTGTACGTGGCAAAAACGGCCTCTGGAAACGCACTGTGGATGACCGCAGTGGCTCCAGGTAGTATGGATGAACTCTACTCCAGTGGCGGGCGGTGCGATGGTAAAAAAGAGATGCCGGTATCATCTCGAATAATTCCTCCGAGCACTCCCCATGGAACATACATTTATTTTTAAAGAATGCTGTATTTGTCAAAATACAACATACAACTGCAAACCTCTAGTCGCAAAGTTTTTTAATTTTTTATGTTTACTCGACAAGACCATTTCATTGTTTCTTTTATTTAAAAGTCTGTACCAAAACATGCAGTATCTTTAAGACAATAGTATTTATATTCGTTTGCTCGCTATACGATAAAACTTGATTTTTTAACAAATATTATCAAGAAATTCAAATAAACAAGTCGTTGACTTTGTTGAAGACTATTATTTCTATACTAACAAAGTACTGAATTTAAATTTGTTGAATAAAGGATTAATTCAGCTTGTTGCGAATGGAAAAGTTTATTCTATTAACATTTTGAATTGTAACAGTTCTACATACAATCAATGTCACTAATTATTCACCAAAATATGCTCATAAAGCAAAAACGCAAATAAAATTAACTAAATAACAACAATAAAGTCCTTAATGTGAAATAAGTTATTTGAAACAAGTTATCTTTTTAATATCTAATTAAACAAGACGTTCAAATATAATTATTTTTTTTCCCATACGGATCTCTGTCGGATATTTTTTTCAAAATTGTCATTTTATTTAATTTTAATAGTAAAACAAACTCCTCAAACTCAAAAAAGAATATTGTAAAAAAACACTTCTCTCCCAAGCTTCGCCACAACGACAATATAATTGTAGCCGGCGTTCTGAAGTTATGCGCCACGTTCTTACGGATCCATCAGATCCAATAACCCTTGCATCAGACACCTTTAGCTCGGATAGTGCCCACGTTGCACTCTGTCGACTAATTGGGAAGCTTCTTTTTTTTTTTTTTTTTCCTACCTATGCTGATAGCCTTGAGAGGCTATTTCAGCTTCGCCCTAACGTTAGTAGGTGAGCTCGCGGGGCTCAACCGGAGAGTTGCTAACACTGACCCTAGCAAGAGCAGTGCTTCGCAGAATCTACCACCGGATCGGAAACGCGACCCACTGAGAAGATCCGGCGAGAAACTCAGTGGGCTGTGTCTATGGGTTAGTTCGCTCGTCGAGCCCTTCGTCGCAAGCGACGGGTTCGACGAGGACGGTGACCGGTGCTTGTGGTGCCTAAAAGCACCGTTAATGGATCAGGAGGATCCGTAATGACGTGCTTTGGGCGACGTCGACGGTTTACCATTCGGTCTACTGGGTCGGGTATGTAATTTCCAGCGGCTACGATGAGAGGGTTCTCATGTCGTGCCGCCTTCTCAAAATGGCGCAGCGATGCCGACTGTAGATACTTACTAAAAGAGTCGAGCTCCAGGTCGTCGTGGAGATCCACATTCCTAAGGAACCAAGGCGCTCCGACGGCTATCCTGCAGAATCGTGATTGAATAACCTGAAGGGATTTCAAGTGGGTGCGGGCTGCGTGAGCGAACACTACGCTTGCATACGTCATGACGGGACGGAATGTCATCCCTCTGTCGAGGGTGACGCCTAGATATTTGACCTTCGAGACCCACGGTATGGGCTGGCCAAAGAGAGTGATGGGACTAACGGCGGAGGTGTTTGCGCGCCTACTACGGAGTGGGATGCTCGAAGTGATGTTCGGAGGGCGACCCCTTTTGAATAGCACCGCTGCGCTTTTCGTGGGGTTGATGTCAATTCGCCACTTCCGGAACCACTGTCCCATGGTGGCTACTGCGATCTGGAGTCGCCGATGAAGCAGCGACATCTTCCTACACGAGTAGTAGATAGCCGTGTCATCGGCGAAGAGCGCTAGATGGGTCTCCGGAGACCGGGGTATATCATTGATATACAAACTAAATAATAACGGGGAGAGCGCGGAGCCTTGCGGGACTCCGGCGGTCAGTTGACGGGGGCGAGAACGAGTTCCCTCTACTCGATATCGAAACGAACGGTTCGACAAGAAGTCTCGTATGATGAGCACGAGTCTGTCTGGCACTCCCATGTTGTACAGTTTGTAAATTAAACCGTTGTGCCAGACTTTGTCGAACGCCTTCGCGATGTCGAAGAAGAGGGCGCCGGTCGGGATTTGTTTACGCCTATTTAGTCCTATCAGAATGTGCTCCGTGAGGCGGTGCACTTGTTGTACGCACGAGTGTTTAGAGCGGAATCCGAACTGTTCGTCTATGAGAATTTTGTTCGCGGTAACAAAATCCCAGAGGCGTTTCCTAAGGAGCCGTTCGTAAATTTTTCCTATCGTCGGGAGGAGACTAATCGGACGGTAACTAGAAGTTTCGTTTGTCGGTTTGCCCGGCTTATGTATACCGATAACGTCCGCTTCTTTCCACACCGCGGGAAAGATGCAGTGCGTCATAGCGGCATTTAAAATTGTAGCCAACATTGCTATCAGTTGGACTGGCAAGAGTTTTAGCGCGCGGTTGCGGATGCCGTCGGAGCCGGGTGCCTTCCTAGGTTGGAGGTTGTGGATCGCGTGTCTAACTTCGTCAGTGGTAATGGGGGGTAACGCGTCCGAGGGCGGCAGGGAAGCTCTGCGCTCGACCTCCCTGTCGACTAACTCGGTGTGTTCGGGGTCCGCGTGTTGAGTGCTGGTGGTGCACTGCTCTTGCAGTGCATCGGCCAGCAGCTCAGCCTTGTCATCGTCATCGAATGCCGGTGGTTGGCCTGAAGGGCGTACGAGGGGAGGCATAGTAGCGGTAGTTTCGGATTTGAGAGTCCTAGCTAGTCGCCAGTATGCTTGGTGGGAGGGCGCGAGTTGTTCTAAATAACTATGCCAATTATCGTTACGCGCGTCGCTTAAGCGGGAGTGGACTTCGCGTTGTAGACGACGCATCCGAATCCGGTTTGAATGCGTGGGAAGACGATCGTAGGCCCGGATTGCCGCGTTCCTAACTCTTAAGAGATTCCTAAGATCGGGGGACAGTCTGATGCGGTGGAAGCTGTCCTCCACATCGACTTCTTTTGAAGATCTAATGATCGCGGAAGAGATGTAATCGGTAATGATGTTTATGGATTCGACGGTGTCCTCGGGGGATAGATTCGAATCCGGGCCGTAAGGGAGGATTGGCGGAGCGGCTTCGGCTAGGCACGTGCCCAGCTTATTCCAATCCACCATGGTCCTCGTAACAGTGACTGGGTTGTGAGGGCGACCGAGCTGCATAACGACAGGTCGGTGGTCTGAGTCGAGCTCTGACAGTGCTTCGATGGAACGCAAGCGCAGAGTTACGTTCCTAAGCAATGCCAGGTCTATAGTGCTCGGACGGAGCGCGATGTTATACGGATAACATGTTGGAGTTGGGGGACCGATTACTTCAAAGGTGAGGTCGTCTATAAACGCGTCGAGACGCCTACCGTTAACGTTTGTACGATGGCAGTTCCACCTAGTGTGGTGGCAATTTAAATCGCCTGCCAGGATGACAGAGTCTCCCATGCCGAACAGTGACTCGATGTCACTGCTCAGAAGGGGCTTGTCCGGGGGGAGATAAACGGATGCGATGACGATCGGCTGGTGTCCCGTCAGCGAGATACGGCACACTGACGCCTCGATATGTGAGAGCGAGGGAGTATCGAGAGGGACAACGTGCAGGGCCCGCCTATAGTAAATGGCAGTCCCGCCTTTGGAGGCGGTGAGTCTGTCATTCCTAACCATGACGTAATTCGCGACTTTCGGGTCGCGACGCGAGGGCTTCAGACAGGTTTCCTGCACTAATAGAATATCTACAAGATTATCGCGGAGGAATTCAAAAATTTGATCGCGTTGCCGCGCGAGTCCGTTAGCATTGTAGAATGCTAACGTAAGGGAATACGGTTTTTCTCTACCTTTTTGCGCCATTGATTACCGGTAAAGATTTTTATAAAGTGCGGGACACGGACTCGTATACGTCCATGTGATCGAACGCGGCCGCGAGTCTCTGTTTGGGGGTTACCGACCTACGTATCGCGTCTGCGAACGATCGCAGACGGTCGAAGTTAACAGCGGTGACGAAGTCGCGCACGAGCGCGAAGTCGTTGACGGCAGAGGGTTGCGGGGGGCGGAACGCGGGCGCGGGGCGAGGTGCGAGCAGGGGCTGGGGCGCGGGGCGTGTTACGAGCGGGGGCGGGGGTGCGGTTTGCGTTCCCGCCTTCGTATACGGCAGCGGTTTTTTCCACGCCGAGACCGTGGGAACTGCAGCCGGCACGAAGGCGGGTTTCGGCACTGAATGCGCCGAAGTCTTTGGGCCGACGGTTCGGGGGGCTGGGTGGGTCGGACGTTTACGCGGAGCCCTAGGACATCCACGGTAGTTCGCGGGGTGCCCTTGCTTAAGGCATAGGACACAGCTTGGAGGTTCGGTCGCGGTTTCCCTAACTCGCGAGCAATCTAATGTGGCGTGATCGCCGAGGCACTTTACGCAGCGGGGGCGCGCGTGGCAATTACGAGCCGAGTGGCCGTAAAGCTGGCATCTGTAGCACTGCCCGGGAGTGCCACGTCTATGGGGGGCTTCGATTGAGATCCCGGATAGGCCGCAGATTGTCGTGAGACATGCGATCTTCTTTTTGGCCTCCGGGGTGGGTTCTAGCGCTACTAGAATCATGTTGTAGGGCTGCTTGCCCCGCCCACTGTGCATCCGGTGCACACTAACTAGCGGGAGGGACTGAGCGGTCAGATCCTCCTTAATGTACTCGATATCTAGCTCTTTTGGGACTCCGCGTATTACTACGCGGAGCTCGCGGTCCTCCTGAAGAGCATAGGTGTGAAAACCTATGTTCTCCTTTCGGAGGTATGAAGAGAGGGCCCTATGGTCGCCCGGCGTTGCGACCTTTATCTGAATCCCATGCGCGACGTTACGCGCATGGGTATAATTAATTTTATTTGCCTGAAGGGCCTGGGAAACGCGGTTCCACGCAGTTTTTTCCTGGAGAATCAGCGGGGGCGGGGCAGCTACTTTAGGAGCGGGCGCGGGTTTGGGACGCGGCGGTGGGGTTACACGGCGAGCGGAGTCCGACTCCGGTGTCACGACTACCTGCGGGCGGGAGGCGGTCGCAGATTTAGTCTGCTTCGTCGTGGAGCTCCGGGACTCCACGGCGCGAGTACGCTTTTTACCGCGCGTTACGGTTTGGAACCCATCCGAAGTTCCAGGCTGAGGGCTTGACGCGGATTCGAAATCCATCTCCGATTCGATATCGGAGCCTGAACTCGAAACGATCGAGGTCGCGACGGACGAAACGCGCGATGACGTAGTCGACGCGGGCGCGGGGGTGGGGGTAGCGTTAGGCGCTAGGTGAGCCGCATCGTGGGAACGTGCGCTCGAACTTGACGCGGCGGCGGGGGGCGCGCGGCGTGCCTCCGAGGCACGTTTGAGATACGCGGCGACGGACGCGGGGGGGGAAGGATTGCCACGAGAGGCCCAAAACTCGAGATACTCGACCCTAATTGACGGGTACCTATCCCGAAGGAACCCGACAATGTCACTGACACTTTCACTTTCACTTTCCATGCTTCGGTCTTCTTGCCCGGGGGGGGCGGCCCCGGGACTTTTGTTGAACTCGCCGAAAGGCGAGGCCCCGGATAGGATTTGTAACCCCCCTGTGCTGCAGGACAGCAAGGAGCAGGGGGGGGGGGGGAATGCCTATGCCGTGAAAACGGCAATCGGCGGGGAAAAGGAAAGGAACCCGCTCGGGCTGTATAATGCTACAGCAGGCAGAATCGCGAGCGGGGGTCTAGTCTTGAAAAAGACTGTTGTTTTGGGAAGGGTTAGGAAATCGCTAGCCTGTGAGTGCCACAGGAAGCCTGATCGTAGCGATTGGTTTTGCCTTGAAAAAGACAGTTGGTAAAGGGTGGGTTCGCGGTTACAACACTTTAGCGCACAAAAATGGACTCCGATACGCAGATCGCAAGCAACCAACGGATCGGAACGTCCGCACTACCGAATTGTAAGTAACGTAACGGTAACGTAAGTGTAACGATGTATTCACGGTCACTACACTGTCGAGCACAGCTGTGAGTTCAGAGACGCAGCTCGCAAGCGGGCCACGGATCGGAAAGCACGTCCGCGCACGACCGAGTCGTGAGCGAGAATGTGGGAAGCTTCCTTAGAGCTTTGAGCATAAATACGGTCATTTTGTTTGTTAAAATGTTGCTCAATTGAAAAAAAATTCTCATCCGTAAACAAAAATTTTCTTTGACCTCCCTTTGCGTACCGCTTCAGTAGTTGTTTCGATTTTACCACCCTATTCTCTTTTAAATTATCAGTTAAGAAATGACCATTACGTCTCTTATAGGCTGCAAGTCCTAAGTCATCTTTTAAACTACGCGACATGGTTCTAAGTGCTATCTTCATCTCCCGAGATAAAATCTTTTGCTTTCGGACAGGATTTCTTTGAATTCTTTCCCTTACTGCTTTGACCACCTTTTTCGTACGAACACTACGTGGACGGCCAGATCTTTTTCTGTCACAAACAGAGGAGGTCCATTGCAGATATTAAAGCCCGGTACACAAACATTTTACTAATACCATGCGTATGGAGAGTTTTAAAAATTGCATTTGGCTCCATACCTACTTTGTGTAATGCAATCACAGCGATTCGGTTCTTTTTATCACCCCACTCCATTTTAATATCGCAAAATATTGTACAATGTGTTGGCGCCAAAATGAGAAAACTCAATGAACAATCATATAAAAATTACAGATTCCAAATCTAAATGTTATATTTTGTTTATTTTTAATTGTAACAGTATTTATGGCCAGACTAAGTAGTTACAACGGCTGCCCCACCCTTCAAACCGAAACGCATAACTGCTTCACGACAGAAATAGGCGGGGTTGTGGTACCTACCCGTGCGGACTCACAAGAGGTCCTACCACCAGTAAAAAGTATGAGAAAATATTTTTCCTTATATCAATTTTTTTCATCAATTTTCCAATGTTTTTAATAGATATTCTGCTATTCGGGACGGGGCAAATACAACAAATCAAAAACCATGAAAATCGGCCCGGCCGTTTCAAGTTATAAGTGTCCGAACAAACTCGACTTTGTTTTATATGTTAAGATGTACATAATATATATTTAATATGCATGGCAAAGAAAACCTCTTCAGTTTTAAAAATATTTTTCTTAAACAAGTTCACTCACCTATCATTTAATGAAGAGAAATAATTTATTCTTACATAGTATAATAATATTGTTTAAAATATTATTTAAAAAGAGATATTAAGGGCTTTAAATGCTGTTTTCGTATTTATATTACACAAAACGCAGTTAAGTCTTTTATTGAATGGAATATTTGGGATGGCGACATTCATGCTCGTATATTGTTATGTTTAGACTTAGTCTGGCCATAAATACTGTTACAATTAAAAATAAACAAAATATTACATTTGAATTTGGAATCTGTCATTTTTATGTGATTGCTCATTGAGTTTTCTCATTTTGGCGCCAATACATTGTACAATATTTTGCGATATTAAAATGGAGTGGGGTGATAAAAAGAACCGAATCACTGTGATTGCATTACACAAAGTAGGTATGGAGCCAAATGCAATTTTTAAAACTCTCCATACGCTTTGTATTAATAAAATGTTTGTGTACCGGGCTATTAATAGGTGCAATGAGACCGCCTGTTTGTGACAGAAAAAGATCTGGCCGTCCACGTAGTGTTTGTACGAAAAAGGTGGTCAAAGCAGTAAGGGAAGGAAGTCGAAGAAATCCTGTCCGAAAGCAAAATATTTTATCTCGGGAGATGAATAGCACCTAGAACCATGTCGCGTATTTTAAAACATGACTTAGGACTTGCAGCATATAATAGACGTACTGGTCATTTCTTAACTGATATTTTAAAAGAGAATAGGGTGGTAAAATCGAAACAACGACTGAAGCGGTACGCAAAGGGAGGTCATAGAAAAATTTTGTTTACGAATGAGAATTTTTTTACAATTGAGCAACATTTTAACAAACAAAATGACCGTATTTATGCTCAAAGCTCTAAGGAAGCTTCCCAATTAGTCGACAGAGTGCAACGTGGGCACTATCCAACTTCAGTGATGGTTTGGTGGGGTATTAGCTATGAAGAAGTGACTGAGCCATACTTTTGTGAAAAGGGTATCAAAACATCGGCACAAGTGTATCAAGATACCATTCTTGAGAAGGTAGTGAAGCCCCTTAACAACACCATGTTCAATAATCAAGAATGGTCCTTCCAGCAAGACTCGGCGCCAGGTCATAAAGCTCGGTCTACGCAGTCTTGGTTGGAAACGAACGTTTCGGACTTCATCAGAGCTGAAGATTGGCCGTCGTCTAGTCCCGATCTTAATCCGCTGGATTATGATTTATGGTCAGTTTTAGAGAGTACGGCTTGCTCTAAGCGCCATGATAATTTGGAGTCCATAAAACAATCCGTACGATTGGCAGTGAAAAATTTTCCCATGGAAAGAGTGCGTGCTTCTATTGATAACTGGCCTCAACGTTTAAAGGACTGTATTGCAGCCAATGGAGACCACTTCGAATAAGCTTTTTATACTTTTAATTGTTTTATATTTATGTATTAAACTAACATACTGTAAAAGTAATAAATGTTATTTGCCATAGAAATGTTTTTGTTTTCCTTTGTAACAGTATTTATGGCCAGACTAAGTATTCATATTTGTTTCAGTTAAGACTTAAAAACCCAATAGGCCGAGAGCTTGATCACGCGGCTACGCGACTAAATTATTAACAAGCAACAGAGTTACAGAAATTCCAAGTTGACTCAAAGTCGAGCACAGCAATCGACAAATCGTTTGTTTCTTTTTTTAACAATCCTTAAATTCATGTTAAGCGGAGACTTCGTAAACGACCTAAGGGTTTCGCTAAAAAGAGTCTGGCCTTTAAATTAAGTCTGGTTTTTTGTTTACAAAATGGAAATGTTTGAATAAAATAAATTTCATTTTAGTAACGTGCATAGCGACGAGATGGTTTGCGCAAATACAGCTTACTTAACTAAAATTGTTTTGTTTGGTCTCTGAATCCCTAAATCAGTCGCCACGATTTGAATTGGACAAAGTAAATTCTTGACATTTACATGAAATGTTTAATTTTTGTGAATGTTGCTTTTAGATGTTTATGTTATTTAAAATGTGTATTTTAATTATTTTCCTCTTTGAACAACGAGCATACAGCCCACCTGATGGTAAGTGGCTACCATTGCTTATAGACGACAGCAACGCCAAAGGCAGAGCCAAGCTGTTTTGCCTACCGTTAAGTACTCTCCACAAGCCTCGTTTGAGAAGGACAAGTCAAAGTGCTCAGGACACACCTGGGAAGTGAGTTCATTCCAAAACCGGACGGTACGTAGTTGAAAAGATCTCTGAAAACGCAATGTGGATGAGCGCAGTGGTTGTAGGTGGTAAGGCTGAACTCTGTTTCGTTGGAGTACGGGGATATAGAGACCACAGACCCATGTTCATACAAATTTACGCTGTGTTACCATAATATAACGCGCAAGTAAACGGCCGCGCAGAGCTCTTTCTTGTAAATTTTAATGACCACTTTAAAACCCACAAGACAAGGGCATACTTTCAAACAACGAATACCAGTCCAATACCGATACGACTTTTATGTTAATGCTATTCATCAGATGAAAAGAAGAAAGCTACAGCAAATTAGCAGTGGCTCAGCTCTGGTATTAACGATTTCAATGCGTGACAAACCTCGACCGCAACGTCTTCTCATCAGACTGCATAAAATATTTGACGGCAATGCAAATTTTTGGTATTAGAATTTGAAAACACATAATGTAACACCAATGGAAGGACACATTGCTCGCAGAACGTATGGCCGTTGGGGCCAGAAAGTTCTTGAGTGGCGACCGCGTACTGGAAGACGTAGCGTGGGTAGGCCTCCCACAAGATGGGCCAACGATCTATTGAGGTTCGTGGGGATCTGCTGGATGCAGGCAGCGCAGGACCGGTCTTTGTGCCGAGGCTTGGGGGAGGCCTATGTCCAGCAGTGAACGTCCATGGGCTAGGATAAGAAGAACACCATTCCGGCTTGATCGTTTTTTTTTAATACATTCCGGGTAAATTCAATTGTCCTGGTGTAGATTAGCGCCGAAACGGAAGCATTTAAACTTTTTCAATTAAAAACCTCCAGTCGAGTATCGAAAATCAAAACAACGATGGGAAAACGAAACATTATAAGCACGCGACGCCGATATTACGCCGAAAACGAAACATTCAATGTTTTTGTTTATCTTTACAAAAGTTTTGATACATGTTCCGTCGGTGATAGCTCATGATTTATAGGCAAGGAGATGATGAGATGTAATTTATTTTATTTACTTACAAATTTTATGATATCAAGTTACACAACGGAAAGTTGTTTTGTGCGTCAGATATTTATTATGTGTTCAACTGTTTATAAGAATATATTTTTTTATGATTGAGTGTTGCAAATATTAAGCAAACAGCATTATTTTTGCTATGCCCCTGACGCTATCAGTGCCGGTCATATTTTAATCTGAATCAAATGACTTTGTGACAATCCACTTATATCCACATTATATGTTCCAAAGTACAATTTAAGTAATTAAGGAACGTTCTATTCAATGATTTATTGGTGCTTTTCTCGACTCTCGATGTACCTATGTTTATATCCCTTCAATTTTATCAATAAAATTTAATTTATTTATTGATTAATAAAAAAAATATTAAAAACACATGTTAAATCTTTCATATATTCAAAGAGATTAAAATTCAAACTTGAACATTTCCAATATCCGTTAAAAACAACACGCCAGTTCAAGAGGCAGCTTCAATTTTCTTAAAGACAAACACTAGAAAAATATTTCTTCAACAGATCCACAATCCCACCGGCATCTCCGTATTTTCCGTTCAGCCAATTTACTGAAGCAAATATCGCTTCCACCACATTATCCCCCTTTTCAATCAATATCACGTCAAGACACCAAGTGACCTTTGTTTTCTTCAGACAAACAGAACACATGGCGGATCGGTGGTGCTGCCTTTACATTGACCGGAATTATAGTTTGCTAACTATAGGTAGGTATGCGGGACCGTTTGCATGTTGACCCTATATACTTTTGTCTTTTGTTTTTTTTCTCCACCTTATCCTAGGTAGGGTCGGCACAGCTAATTTTTCTCTTCCATTCTCTTCTCCACTCCTCTATCTCTCATATTGTCATTCACACACTCGATCCATGTCTTCTTCGGTCGACCTCTTCCTCCTCTACCATTTCCATACATTTCCTAGTCACATGCATCTTCTCTCTACGCATCACTTGTCTATACCACGCTAACCGTGCACACTTTAATTTGTTAATTATATACTGAGACGCAAAAATAAAATGTCAATGACTTTAAAACAGCAACTAGGGACGGCGTGTACGCTTCCTCTTTTCAACGCAGAGGTCATAGTCATGTGACTTCTAGGTGGGATATATTGAATCCTAAGGGAAGTCATAAATGGAGGTGATTTTTGTGTTCTTAACTTTCAGAAGACAATAGTAGAGGAGAAAAAAAATACCAATAAAAATATCAATGTGAAGTTCCCGACCTGAAGATGCACCCAAAAAACCTTTTTTGGAACTTTGAGGATTTGGGGGCCACAGATGAGCTATAGGCTATATAATAAATACCTTTAATTTAAGCTGCCTTACCATATTTTACCGTGCCGTCAAAAGTTTGATTATACGTCTGAATGCCCACGCTCCGCGGTTTTTTTTTAAGTATTTTTAAATACATCATCACGCTTCTATGCTCAAGTGCTTTATTATAATAATGCTTACAAAACATACAAACTACTGATAGGATTAAAAGGAAAATTTCGTAATTGTACAAACAGTAGGAATTCTTTATTCCCGCCGGCCTGGTTCGACATATTTACATTCATTATTATATTAAGCAATATGAAAATTGTCTGTTTTTGTTTGTTTATTAAGGAATTTTACGCTCTTTTATTCAATTAGATTGGAATCTTGATCTAGTTTGCCTCTCAGAGACGACGCTATCACAGTATGGCTAAGGTGATGAGCTCCTAGTTTTAATAGTCAAGAGATAAAATAAGAAAATAATACAATTTTCACAAATTAAACTTGCACAATATCTTCATATATCGTATGAAATATACAGTGATGCAGACACGCGTTCAATTTACCCTCCGCAGTCTAGACTAAACATAATCACCAGATAAAATTACAATGTATATAAAACTTGACACTTAAGAAGATAATCCACTATACTAATAACATCTAATTCGCTATTCGCCGTCGTCGTATTGCGAATGACTAATAATCTAACATAGTAATGATCTTCTATGTTTTAATTACGAAATAAATATACACACACTCGTTCCGAGAATTGAATCTGTAAAACATCATTGTTAAATTGAGATTTAGGTACGAATTAAAAAAAACATTTACTGGTGGTAGGACAAGTCCGCACGGGTAGGTACCACCGCCCTGTCTATTTCTGCCGTGAAGCAGTAATGCGTTTCGGTTTGAAGGGTGGGGCAGCCGTTGTAACTATACTGATATCTTAGAACTTATATCGCATTATGGCGCATTTACGTTGTAGATGTCTATGGGCTCCAGTAACCACTTAACACCAGGTGGGCTGTGAGCTCGTCCATCCATCTAAGCAATAAAAAAATAAAAAACAAGCATTTTTTGATCAAATTATGGAGTTTGGTCTACTATAATCCAACACAGTGAGCTTGTGATTTAATTAGAATATCACTAACACTAGAGACGTACCAAGTTTCAATACCATCATTTAACCGCCATCCCAACCTTCAAATGGGAATGCTTGGCTGTTTCGTGATAGAAATTCTGACGCCTAATTTTAAAATCGAATATCAGCAAAAGTCAAAGGCAAATTTCAATCGACTGATTGCAAACGAGACTTGCACAAGCAATTACGCACACAACAAAAAACATGCATTGTGAAATCATGGACCGGTATCCTGGCGGTGTAGCAGAGTCAATAAATATCACAACGTTAAAGCCCCCATTGACCTTCATGAGGTCCAAGTTTCATTTTAAATGTATAAGAGCCTGTTACTTATATCCTTCAAACTGGAATGTGTAATTGTTTCGCGTTAGATATAGGCAGAATTGTAGCACTTACTAGTGTGGGTTTATAAAACTTGCACTATCTCCAAAAATTATGCCCAACTCTTCGCTCCTTAAGAGCCCTTTAGTCGGAATTCTACTAGTCTGGTCAAATAAAGTACAGTATCAGCCGAAGAAGACCAACTATTAATTGAATAATCTATCAGAAAAAACCGACCTATTAAGATTTCAGTTTCTCTTGAAAAAACTAATTTTAGACTGTCTCGTGCACTAGCTGATAGGTATGTACTAAATTTGTGGAATTCCATAAGAAAATAGTTTTTTTTTCAACGATAAACTCGTGTGGGCAGTATTGAAGGCAATATCTTTTTCGTTTCAAACCTTAAATGATTTATTTTCCATCCTACTAGCACAAGTAGATGACCCTCACCAAACGCAGCACCGCGATTCTTTGCGGAGCGTAAAAACCTATTCGCCGAGACTATAATACCTCTAGTTTTAATGGCCGTATTAATTCTTTTCTTTACTCTATTTTTATTGAAAACGACAATATTTTACGAGTATTTGGCTTTCATCTCTTCACCAATAAAAGAAGCCTTAAAGATCATGATGTTGTTTTGTATAAATGTGTATTTTTTGCTACTGTGTTGGATTGTTCAAATTTGAGTCTTTTTTTTTATCACTTTGTGGAGGTAAATAAGCTACCGACAGATAAACATATATTTTAACCAACAGTAGTTCCATCCTATGAACCGATCAGCATAACAGATCCCTTTTTTTCTCCTTACTTTTTTCTAGCCTAACAGCCAATTCCAGCTACACTCGGAAGGGTAGATGAGCTCAAGGGCTCAACCTGAGAGAATTTGCTAACACTAGCCCTAGCAAGAGCAGTGCTCCGCTGAATCTACCAACGGATCGGAATCGCGACCCTCTAAGAAGATCCGGCGAGAAACTCAGTGGGTCGTGTCTATGGGTTATGACGCAACACATACAGCCTGTTTATGAACATTTATGTACCACCAACGAATCCAAAATATATTCAGTCTCTCTTATGGCGGTCAGAGACCAATTTCTTTGTTTGCAAATTCTTCCTACACACCTCTGAATTCCGCCTAATTTTATTAGTAGTAGTGCGGATTTGAGCTGACACGACACACTGACAATGTATTCGTTTAGGCCGCCTTCATGATGTGTGATAGGCGGTATGAAAAAAATCTACAAAACTTTCGATCGTTATTTTTATAGACATAAGCACGACAATAAACAATAATAGCTGCTATTAGAAGTCACCGAAAACAAATATTTTGTAATTTCAACAGTTATAATAATTTTAATAAAGCTACTATAGTTAGAACGCTAGTATTGAACTCATACACATCCCCACAAAAAAACTCGTAATCTTAATTACATACAAATTCATAAAATATCTCAAGTAGATGCAGTCACTTTTTCGGCCGAATCATTTTATTATATGCACTTTATATATAATACAAATGCCCCATTGTTCAAACTGTGTCATAATATGAATGCTTCGCTTTAGACGTAAGCAGATCAGTGGTATTCACAAAAGCGGGCACACATTCCCTAACTGCAATAAATTCATATTCGTTGTACAATCTTTCTTCTAATAAATTCTTCATTATTGTACAATGTAGCTCGGAAAGTATAATCGAACCAAAAAGCGACTTCATACCAAAATCGATAGTCTAAAATCAAATGATGATAAGAAGCACCGCAGCAAATTACTACGGGCTAAGGCTCAAAAGGTCTCTCAAGTCTATTGTGTTTCAAGCTTTGCCAATCTCAACATCGACAATTGACTTTTATTGAAAAACGAAATGTTGTAGGCTTACACTGTCTACGACAATAATAATTATAATATGAATTTAATTTCACGCTTTCATACTTTTGTTGAGCATTTATTGCTACAGATAGGCAGACCATTGATAGATAGATATTCTCGCCGGATCTTCTCAGCGGGTCGCGATTCCGATCCGGTAGAAGATTCATTCGCGAAGCAATTGCTCTTGAGCTGTTAGGTCTCCTTCGGAGCGCTCGGGCAGTTGTTAGTAAATCCCACCCATCGTGGCTGAGCCTTTGCTCGCCCACCTGTCCTGGTGAAACTGGAAAGGCCTTCGGGCCACCTGTAATCTTTAAACCATAAAAAAAAGATAGATATTTTTCTTTTTTCTTTTTTAAATACGTACAAAAAATTAAACATAAACATCTAAATATTATTGTTATTATGTTAGTTTTCTTTCTTTCAAGAAAGCAGTAATACAGAAGAATATTAAATTATATGTCGGTGATAATTTTTTTGTAATATAATACTTCATCCCTTACCTCTTTTGCATTTTTCATAACTTTTAGATAGAGTCGGTGAAAAGATTACCTGCCTCCAAGCACTCTAGTTTTTCTCATAAACACCACCATGCGTTATCCAAAAGATAATATATCTCTCGATTTTTTTTTAATGCTTTGATGGTTGGACGATCTCACAGCCCGCCTGGTGTAGTGGTTACTGGAGCCCATAGACATCTACGACGTAAATGCGCCACCCACCTTGAGATATAAGTTCTAAGATCCCAAGTATAGTTACGACGGCTATCCCACCCTTTAAACCAAAACGCATTTACTGCTTCACGGCAGAAATAGGCAAGGTGGTGGTACTCTTCCGCGCGGACTCACAAGAGGTCCTACCAGCAGTAAAAATTCCAAGGTTTTCCTTCACTCTCCTTTACCGTTCATCTCGGGAACAGATACAACCTAAAACAAAAACTAATCCAAACGGTGAGTTTCGATACAAAGTGAGAGGATCAGAACAGAATTTGTAATCTTCATGTATATACAAAAGGCAAATGGACCGTTCGTGTTTTCGACCGCCGTAATGACGTCATCAAGGCATCCGCGTAATTGAGGTCTGCGGGACACTTTTGTAGTTTTTGCGTGTACAACATTTACACCGAATTCTGACTGAACATCTATACTAATTTATAAATCTACAGTAGTTTTTAGGGATATTCCGTTATAACTACTAAACTATGCATCCGATTGACTTGAAACTTGGTATCCATGTAGAAAATACATGTACTTAATGGATTATCTTAATATTTATATGAGTGTTGGAATCCCTACACCAGTTTGCGGGGGCGTTAATGATGAGAATCTTTGTGGGGGTGAGAAATAGTAATGTTAATTTTAAATGCCCAGCGAAGCGGACGGGTACAGCTAGTGTTTTAATAAAAATGCAGACACAGACACATATTCCATAATGAATTGCCAGTGCACAACTAAATACGCACGAATACCATGTTGGACAATGTAATTTAATGACTGGTGTCCGTTGGCCAAATTCCAGCCGTCTAATGGACAATTGGAACCAGGAAAGCAGCAGAAAAAAGTTTAATACTTAAAATCCATTATTTTTTTCTTTCTAAAACTACTTGTCGGTTTATTTTCATTATTAGCATCTTAAGTCTTCATCTACATAATTATAAATCAATTTTATGTAGCTCTTGTACTCTTGGATTTTGAATATGTAAGTAATGGCAGGCATCACTTGTCACATGTGAAGTAAAAGTTTTCGAATATTGGAATGTTTATTTAAATGTTTAAACAGATGATTGTTTTCTCTTCAGTCATGACTATAACTTCTCACCTAGACACGGCAAGTGAAACATCTCAGGGTTTTATAAAAATTAAATATTTTAATATGTAATAGTGTACAAAGTGCCCCTCACCTCCAGAGCCCAGTCCCCTCAAATTGGACCGTCCAACATAATATATACAACCGATATTGAGAGTTTTTCAATCAAGCTATACTTAACTGAAACAAAATTCGTTTTTTATTCCTATTTGAAAATCACATTGTTTACAGAAAATGAGATACGGTCTTTCACGTCGGTGTGCTTTTGGTGGGTATCAAAAAAATCATATCGAGTACTCGATTGTATTTCATAGATTAAGAAATACAGACTTAACTGGTATAAAAACGGTGGGACTAATAGCCGATGGATGCCCAGGCCAAAATAAGAATACAACCATGATCGCAATGTGCTCAAAATGGTTAGTAGATTTGGTTCCTAATCATGTGCGAAAAATCGAAATAGTTTTCCCTGTGGTGGGACATTCCTTTATCCCGCCAGACAAATGTGGTCGTCGTGGCCTAACGGATAAGACGTCCGGTGCGTTCGTGTTGAAGCGATGCACCGGTCTTCGAATCCCGCAGGCGGGTACCAATTTTTCTAATGAAATACGTACTCAACAAATGTTCACGATTGACTTCCACGGTGAAGGAATAACATCGTGTAATAAAAATCAAACCCGCAAAATTATAATTTGCGTAATTACTGGTGGTAGGACCTCTTGTGAGTCCGCACGGGTAGGTACCACCGCCCCGCCTATTTCTGCCGTGAAGCAGTAATGCGTTTCGGTTTGAAGGGTGGGGCAGCCGTTGTGACTATACTGAGACCTTAGAACTATATCTCAAGGTGTGTGGTGCATTTGCTGTGAGCTCGTCCACACAGCTAAGCAATAAAAAATAAAAAAAACTAATGAAATAAAGTCTGTAGTAAAGTTGAGAATAGATTATTATTGTTTGTCTTTAATATTATTTGTATGTAGGAATCAGTCTTTCTAAAGAAAGAAAGAAAAAAAGAAAGAAAGGAAAAAAGGAAGAAAAAAAGAAAATAAGAAAAAAAAAACTTTATCATGAAATATTTTAAACGAGATTACAGTACGGTGCAAAAGATGACGTTTGAATGTTAAGGTTATTCTGTAAACGACATTGTGAGGTCGGTCCAATCCTTTTCTATAGATCCTATATTACTATGCAATGCGACGACCGAAAATAGTCATTTTAACATCAACGTAATAATAACATTAATGGAATTAATTTAAACTCAAATCATTGTGGATTGTTATTGTATTTGAAAATTATTTCATTATTCACTTTTTTATTTAAGGAAATGCGTAACAACTTTTACTTTAGAATTTTCTTCATTTTTCGAGAATCTAATTATAGCTCTAATTTTTTTTTTTATTATAATATCATGTTTCCATCGTTTAGTCTACAGGTGACGTGGTTCCGTACGACAAAATAATCATCGAATTAATTAATCACTATTATTAGGTCCTTACATATGAAATTAGCGTTTTGTTGTACTGACCACTTTGATCTGAAATATCTCCTCTTTGGTTAAGAGTTCCAAATTCAAATTTATAAATTCATTTAGCTGGTACATTTGAGTTTTGAAAACAGTCATTCATTTATTTTTTCCTCATTTTTTTTTGTGTCACTTATTACCGCACAATGGAAATCATGAAATATCGATATATTTACGAGTACAAGTTCTACCGTGGCACCAGTGCTGCAGAAACAGCTTGAAGGATTAATGATGTGTACGGCGCTGGTGTCGCAAAAGAAAGTACGGTACATTTTTTGTTTCAACGTTTTCGTTCTGGAAATTTCGACCTTCAGAACCAACCCCGTGGACGGCTGGAAACCAAAGTGGAAAATGAAGAATTATTAAAGGCTATTGTGGAAGCGGATCCATCACAAAGCACTTCAGAGATAGCTGCAGGCTTCGAAGTAAGTGATAAAACTGTATTAATCCACTTGAAGCAAATCGGGAAAGTAAAAAAACTTGAACGATGGGTACCTCACGAATTGAGTGAATCGAACTTTGAAAACACGCGTCGGCTGCTTTGTTACTTTGCTCAATCGACGCAATAATTAAGGGATTTTAAAAGCATTATTTGTGATGAAAAGTGGATACTGTATGTTGATCGGATGCGTTCGTCGCAATGGCGAAACCCTGGAGACCCAGCCAAATCCTGCCCTGAACGATTGACTTGACTCAGCAAAAGCTACTTGTGAGTGTGTGGTGGACTAGCACCGGTGTCGTTCACTACAGCTTTCTAAAATCTGGCCAAACGATTACGGCAGATTTGCAGCAACTGCAAACCATAAAGGAAGAACTAGCTGCTAAACAACCGAGATTGGTCAATCGCTCTAGGCCACTGCTGCTTCACGACAACGGAAGACCACACCCTGCACATCAAACCACCAATAAGTTAGATGAGCTACAATTGGAATGTCTGCCGTATTCCCCGGACTCCAACAGATTACCATTTTTTCCGGAATTTGGACAGCTTCTTATAAGGAAAAAAGTTCAACTCCGATGCGGAAATCCAAACTGCCTTCAAAGAGTTTATTGAATCTCGCCTCCATGGTTTTTTTAGTCAAGGGATCAATGAACTACCTATGAGATGGCAAAAGTGCATAGATAACAACGGTGCATAATTTGATTAGTTAAATGTATTTTACAAAAAACAAAAATATTTTATATTCTTCCCGTACAAAACGCCAGTTTCATTTGTAAGGACCTAATATTTGGTATATATTTAATGAATATATGTGGTAATAATCAAAGTAAATCCTCCGCCCTCGTTCTTGCGTCGTATTCCTCACTGCTGAGGGTCGTGACCAACTTTCTGTATCACCTTCTCAGGCACGATCTGTCTTCATATGTCTCCATATGTTTTTGTGTCTGGCCTTTCTAATAAAAGTAAATAGAAACAATTAACTACTTAGTTAATTTAGTTTATTTATTAGCCACTATCCAGATTTAGGATAATTGAAAAAATATTGTAGTAGATAAGTTATTAACATAACATTTATTCACATACTTTGATCCGAGATTTCTTAGCGGTGCAATTGGGTGTGTTTCTAAATTATTACTATTTTTCAATACTATAGAATTTTGCTGTATGTATATGTAAGACAAGAGTTTTTTAATAATTAAAGTATTCCTAGTTAATACTCAGGAGTATTTTAATCTCCTTTACATATTGTGTAAGCTCTGTTGGAGTTGAGTATGTAAGTAATGGCAGGCAACACTTGTCACATATGAAGTAAACTTAAAATAAAATAACAGATGATTGTCTTCAGTTATAAAAAAGTACTTCTCATCTAGACACGAACAGTAAAATATGCTAGGATCATAAAAACATAAAATATTGAAAATGTGTAATAATGCAGTGTTTGTAATATATATCAACTCTGAAGTCAGTGTTTTAAAACAGCCCCTCACTTCCAGAGCCCAGTCCCCTTAAATAGAACCGTCTAACAGATTATGGGCCCAAAGCAATTTTAAAAGATAAATATTGATCATAGCTTACTGATTAACTGATTAAAAGCCTACAACATAACCGCGGAAACCAGAACCGTTAATATAAAAATGTTCATAGCAACCAATAATGGATTCAACCACAAGAAAACTTTTCAAAAATATAGAAAAGGTTATAAAATTTGGCTTGAAGACGAACAAAAAATTATAAGAGCAAGAGATGTAAGGCGATAAAAGGGAGAACACTAACATAAGTGTCATGGCGTGCAATCTCTTTGACAGGACATAAGACCTACAACGACCAGACACAGAATAAGATAGACACTTGACAAGAATTCAAAAATAAAGAGAGAAATGGAACGAGGGCGGACGTGACTAGCGGCAAGCAGTACTTTTTTGACTTCCTAAAACACGGACACGAACGAGACGACAAGGAACGAATTGACCATTCTCATGTGTATATAAAATAGACGACAAAACAACTAACCGACCGTTCAAGTGGTCCTTCGACCGTTCAATAAGTAACACAAATGAATGAATGAATCGTGAAGATGAAGTCAGAGTAGTTCGATAAGATAATATTGGAGAAAATGATAGTAATGGAGTTGATGTAGTTCGAGAGAGTGATATAGGAGGAAATGAGAGAAATTGAGTTGCAAAGTTCGAGAAGATGTTTTTATAAGAATAGGTATACCTGTTTCTTCAATACTTATAATTCTTCCTCTTTCTTCTTGATTTTATTTCTTTTTCTATTGAAAGTGAAAAAATGAAATTCATTATCACTTTCAAGTGAAACAAATGAAAATGGAACAAATGATAGCAGATTCATAAATGATAATATAGTCGAAACTTTAAGTGTGTTAATTTTCATAAGTGAACTTATTGTATTTCCGGGGGGAATGGGTTAGTTTCTAGGAGAATTTCAATATTGTGCACAACAATAGATATGACTGAAAAGAGACAAGGTTAATTTAAAAATTAAGGGGTGTTTTTTAAATAAACATAAACATTTAAGGGGGTGACCATAAAAATATAATTGTTTATTAATTAAACTGTAAAATTCAAGTCTACAAATTTCCTCGAGAGGGTTGTTTGACCATTGACACTAGTTATAACCGAAATTCAAACTACACGAAAACATTTTGCCGACCCGAATATATCGGTTAGCATGTCTTTCTCTTTCATAATTATCCAATTTTACAAAAGAAAAAAGCAGCCAATACTTTTCGCACCAAAAACGGTAATGTTACAACGAATAAATCGCAGGCAATTTCGATAAATAACCGTGAGCATTGTGTATTAATTACGGTACACACGATCCTGCAGTACTAATTAGTTTTTGACCGTACTAAATTTATACGGCTTTAGTTGTAAATGAAAACATTTTTGTGACATTTAATAGGGGTGTCTATATTTACGTGAAGCAATAATGTTTGTACTTTTTTTTACGAAAATTGCGCGGATGGAGGAGTATGTAATTTCCCACACTTATAGAGAATATAGAGAAGAAATACAGAATTCAATTTTTTTATTATGCATAAAAAATAAATTAAATCAATAAAAAAACATTACACACACTACCATGTATTTGACACAAACACGCTCATATATACTCTTTTGTTTATTGTTAAAGTCTGCGGTCAAATTGAGAATAGATTAATATTTTTGTCTTTAATATTATTTGAATATAGTGTGAGAATGTAGTGTAGAGTGGGAAGAGGTCGACCCGAAGAAGACATGGAAGGAGTGTGTGAATGACGATAATATGAGAAACAGAGGAGCGAGTGTTGAGATGACGGCTGATTAAAGAGAATGGAATAGAAAAATTCGCTGTGCTGACCCCACCTAGTTGGATAAGGTAGAGAAAAAGAAGTTTGACAATAGAACCATAATAATATTCAAACATATATAATTTAAATTAATAATTATACGCGAATTTCGACTACTGGGCGACCGCCAGTTCATATAGATGGGCATTTCCAGACTTGTAGCTTTTTAGCCACTTTAGAATTTGCTAGTCCATTTTGAAAGCTTTGCTTATATTTTTCAGCCAACAACTGGCTTCAACATCATAAGCAGTTTTATGGCGTTCTCAAAAAATTTATTGCTCGTTTGTGTGACAGCTGCAGATACAAGCTTTTAGACTATTTGAAGTTATATTGAAGTAGGTATCGGAGTCCATAGACATTACAACCTCAATGCAGTATCTCTAAGCTTTTTGTTATTCTTTGACGACCAGCCAATACCTTACGCAAAAGATAAGTTATTGTTCAGGATAAATTAGAATAGTAGAATCAAGAACGATTAACTACTGTAAAAACTAAAACCTGACGTATATATGTGCACCAATTCCAATAATTATTATTGGAACTAGCCGCCTGACTACTACTGCTCGACCTCCCCGGTCGAAGACCTAGAGGTAGACCCAAGACAAGATGGAGGAACTTAGTGCTGAAGGACAAGAGATAATGCAATGTTACTGACGAGGATGTCGAAGACAGACCGAAGTGGAGGAGTAAAGTCAGGAAAGCTGACACCACCACCATGTGGGATAAATAGCTGGGAAGAGAGAGAGAGAGAGAGCGAATTCCGTGCTTTGTCTTCGAAGACACAAAACGAATAAAAATAAATAAGAAAATAAATAAAGATTTCTTTACGTGGGGCGGGGCTTAATTTTAGTTTTTTCACTAATCTACGGGCAAGACAGTAATAATGCAATTGATGCAGTTATCCGTTCACTAAAATATTGCATTTATACTAAATGTTTTGTAGCTTTTGCCGCTGTTTCGTACTGACCATAAATCTCTTCCAGTGAGTGATAGGAGAAAGGTCGTTGACATTTTTACCATGCTTAATACTTGCCTTTATAATATAACAAGCGGCCCGCTCAGGCTTCGCTCGGGTCCTTAGCAAAAATTTCAACAATATCTGACGTAGTTTTATTTTTTAAAATAAAAGAACACTTATTGCGGCATAACTATAATAGTTAGACATATGCTGTCCCGACACTTTTTGTAAATAAAAATGTGTTCTACAAAATTGTAGTCCATTATTTTGTTCTATCATCAATAGTTTTCGCAGGGCACGCGATGTAAAGAATATTTTAGGTAATTTTTTTACACCTTGGGTTACATTATTGGAGTTTTAGTAAGGCTCCCTAATTTTTTCAAACAAGATTATATCCTATGTCACTCGGGAATAGTGTAGCTTTCAAACAGTGAAATAATTTTTCAAATAGGTTTAGTAGTTTCGGAGCCTATTCAATACAAACAAACAAATCTTTCCACTTTATAATATTAGCATAGATAATGAAAGAGAAATATAACTGTATGTTTAATCTAAAGAAACATCACTGTATATGGAAGTATAAATAATTCTATTAAACGTGATCTTTTTTAGGCGTCCTTTTTTCTAATTCCATAGTAAACTAGAAGATGGGTAAACAAAATTCGAAGATTTTTGACGAAATTATTTCAAAAGTATAAACAAGCTGCAGTTCCACCTGGCAAAAATATTGAATGAATACGATGAAAGTACGGTCGCGTTGGAGTGGACGTCTACATTTTCGCCAATTTCATAAATTTCAGACAAGCCATATAATTTTGAAATAAAATTATATAAGTTTGCCTACTCGAAAGCTATACGTGTAATATCGGGAGCGAAAATCTGTATTGGCTAGCAAAAAGGTTTTCCATGTGCCAATATTTTTGTTCTTTTTTATTGCCCTTGTAGGCAGACGAGTATACGGCCCACCTGATGGTGAGTGGTTACCGTCGCCCATGGACTTCAGCAATGCCAGGGCCAGAGCCAAGCCGCTGCCTACCGCTAAATTACGTGACCTTTTTGTTTTTGTAGATCTTTGCAGTGGAATTTCCATAGCACGATAATCAAATGTCGACGAATAGCACCTTAGTCGTCCGTGTCCACGAAAACTGTAACCTATTCGAAATGTCGGAATCAAAATATAACGGTAGCAAAAATAAACGCAAAACGGTGGTTTAAACTATGAAATTTTCATAGTTTTAAATGCACTTTCAAAATGTTTACTCTAAAGCCACATGTAGCGGTATCTAATAAACAGGATATACCCATAATCGAATCCGAAGTAATGTACAGGTGGTTCCAGACAGGACAGGAGATCTAAAAGAAAGGGGTTTTAGTCCGTAGGATACTGAGTCACCTTCTCAGTAGAGTCGGGCATATTATCTGGCCCGGGCTTATGGTTATCTATGAGGATATCCCCGTGCCGACGCAAAAAAAGGATATACCAATAATAAACATAATGTTTATTGCTTAAGATGGGTGGACGGACTCACAGCCCACCTGGTGTTAAGTGGTTACTGGAGCCCATAGACATCCACAACGTAAATGCGCCATCCATTGAAACCCGCAAAATTATAATTTGCGTAATTACTGGTGGTAGGACCTCTTGTGAGTCCGCACGGGTAGGTACCACCGCCCTGCCTATTTCTGCCGTGAAGCAGTAATGCGTTTCGGTTTGAAGGGTGGGGCAGCCGTTGTAACTATACTGAGACCTTACAACTTATATCTCAAGGTGGGTGGCGCATTTACGTTGTAGATGTCTATGGGCTCCAGTAACCACTTAACAACAGGTGGGCTGTGAGCTCGTCCACCCATCTAAGCAATAAAAAAAAAAAAAAAAAAAAAAAAATCCACCTTGAGATATAAGTTCTAAGATCTCAGTATAGTTACAACGGCCGCCCCACCCTTCAAACCGAAACGCATTACTGCTTCACGCCAAAGATAGGCAGGGCGGTGGTACCTGCCCGGCCGGACTCACAAGAGGTCTTACCACCAGTAAAGTCCACCACACTTTTAAATCGTCTTTAAGGTTTAGTCAAACATACGCATTTTACTATATTGAGCTGCCGCTCCTTAATATTTCGAATGATTTGTCAAAAAGAGAATGATCTAAGCCCTTCAATTTTTGCATCATTTTCTCTACATCTTAAAGATGTCAAGAGTATTAAACGTTGATTGTTATTTTGTTGTGTTATGTTGGTGTGGATTGGGAGAAGCTTATGTATGACTAGCAGGAGACGACTGATGATGATTGTTATTTAATATCAAATTTATTTGATTTAACGAATCCACGCGCAATATATATTCTATGGTAAAATTTAAACCCTGCAAAAATGAATCGTTGTACTTTTTTTAAACGTAACAAAATCCAAAAACTACTGCATAATATGTATTTACCTAGGTTTTTATTCAAAGTTGAAATGACAATGTTTTGCTTAAACTATTAATTAGTAGGGTAATAAAATCATGAAAAAACACCGTACATTTTTCTAGTTAAATATTCTTAATGTAGAATAAAGGCATCTCTTAACAAACAACTTATAGTGTCCCTTACATAGAGGTATTGATTTCGTAAACATTACATCATCAGAGACATCCTTACACATGAATACGTACACATTAATGTAAGTCTTCCTTAATCCAAGGACAGAAATGAACGAATAAGGACACCGTTTTTATTAGAGCCTTTTAAAGGTTAAGTAATTTTTTTTTTTTTGTAATTGAAGTATTGTAATAGTCTGTAGCGATTCCAACATAATCCATATCTTCGAACACATCATGGGATATGTACTCCGGCGCAGACGCATTAATCACTTCGACTGTACCAAGCATGGCCCTAACGCAGATTTCCAGTCTCTGTTTCCCATAGACACCGAGTCGTCATGAATCTTATCCGACCGTGACATAGCAACGCAAAGCCGACGTCACCCAATCAAGTCTTGTCCGATCCTCTGGATTCACTCCTGGATTCACTCTCGGTGCTTTTAGGACTCTCAAGCATCGGTCATCATGTTCCTCAGACTCATCGATTACGACGAAGAGTTCGACGAGCGAACAGATCCATAGATACAGCCCACTGATTTTCTGGCCGGATCTTCTCAGTGCTTTCCTGGGGCTAGTGTTAGCAAATTCTCTCAGGTTGAGCCCGTGAGCTCACCTACTCGTCCGGGTCTAGCTGGAATAGACACATAGGCTACCAATGAAGAGGCAGGCAAAAAAAATAATATCGTCATGAATTTCGGGCTAAGCTGTATCATTCCTACCATGAATTATCTACTTTTGTGTGCACTCAAGTGGCAATAATGTATTGCTCAAGAAATAAATATCAATTCAGAAAACCTCGCCGTGATGATAAACATTTGTACCAGACTTCCTAATGTCGATAAAAATTGACTGTTCAATATATTATGTATCTCAGTATTCACACGAGCTTAAACTGTTTTGTGTTATTTGCTTGTGAAATTTAGCACAAATATATTCATGAATATCTTCACGAAAATCAGAAATTGCTAAAACTCGGAAAAACTTTTGGGAATTCTCGTACATATTGCTTAGATCTTCATTTATTCATGACACAATTCAACCTACTATATCAAAATGGTTACTTTATTTTTTAGTAACAAGAAACGGAGAAAACAGACTTAACTGAAATGTCTTTGCATTATAAATGTCTGTATCCAGTCCCGGAGATTCTCCTGAATGTCTATAATTCTAGATATGAAAATACTATTTTCACCAAATAAACAAAAATGCATAATGAATGATAGTGATAGTAGTCTAGTAAAAACGCATGGGCAGATATACCATTACTCTGCTTATTTCTGTCGCGAAGCAGCATAAATTTTAGTACGTTGTTTGTAAATATCACACCACATATCATATGGTTTGTTTAAAGATGATTAAGTTGTCTTCTTTCTACTTTAATGATGAATCATTTTTTTTCAATATTTTCAATAAATTACCCACAGGCAAGCACCGTAACATTTACAATGATACTTATTTACGTTTTTACGAAAACTTCTAGGATAAAGAGGTTACGTTTTTCGAACGTCAAAATTTTTCACACAGATGAAATGTCACCATTAGAAACGAAATCAGCATTGGATGAGAGCCTTCTTCTTTCCGATACAAATGTAAGTTGAGAGTTTACACGCTTGTGATGTCGCGCTTCTTTGGGATCCAATGAATGCTCCTTGAAGGCGTAGTTAAAAAAAAATGGATTACTAAAGAATCGACGCACGCACCATTCGTGTATTAATGTACAACTTCATAAGGGTGATGGGAGAGATGTGTTTCGCACTAAACGCTTCACTTTCCCCCCTTTGCCTTTTCATGAGTTCTGTCTCATGCGAGGTTTTGACGTTGGTTATTGAGCGACAGGAGGTTTTAGTCGGTTTGATTCCGACATGCTCCGCCCGCCATCCCCAGTGGAAGGCGGAAGTCTGGCGATTTCCTCCTGACCAAAAAAAAAACCCCTTCAAACGCGGTAATCTAAATTAAACACTTTTTCCGCCGCTATAGCATCTTCTCAGAATTTTCAATTAAAATTGTAAAGTGCTCGCCTCTCGTTCGCCGCTGAGAAACCATTAGGGAACCCTATCGCTGGAGAGGACGAGAATTTGGAGAAAAGCAGAGAGTCACATGTTTTGTATTCTCTGATTCAAGCTGTGCTTACCCAACTTCACCGTGCCCCCAAAATATTCCTACCGCTCGCGCATCGCATCGTATCGCATAATTTTGAACCTTTTTCCATCCTCATATGTGGTGTAGCCATTTAGACGCCACACCAAAATGTCGGTTGTGAAAAATCTCGCTTAAGCAAATGCTCCACAAAAAAAAATTACACGCTTTTAATTCTGCCACTTCGTTTGATATTGAGGATTACCAATATTACCTGAGCTAAGAAACAAAAATCATTAAAACAAAAATCTTTATTTAGTAATTTTTAAGAGTTCTAATCTAAAGGTGTTTCCCGAGCGCTATGACATGCCCTGCTTCAAACGAGGCTTGTGGAGAGTATTAAGCGGTAGGCAGCGGCTTGGCTCTGCCCCTGGCATTGCTGAAGTCCATGGGCGACGGTAACCACTCACCATCAGGTGGGCCGTATGCTCGTCTGCCTACAAGGGCAATAAAAAAAAGGTAATTTTAAAATAGGGCTTTTGTGATAATAATCGACACGAGCGTGTGGCGCTTATTAAAACAAATTGCTTCTAGCTGGCTCACACTCCATATATAATTAAAAGCCGAGAAAAACCTTGAAGATTGATAGCAAAGTAATTGCTATTCGCTTAATAAAAATATTGAAAATGATTACCATGATAGTTAGATTTATAACTTTAATAGCATTAAGTTTATAAATGTTCTTTTATCGCGTGGATTTATTGTAATATACTTATTAAGAACAGTTTGTTTTTCAATTTTTTCTCTTAAATACAGTAAGTACAATGAGAGAACTCGTAATCACTTCATTCAGTAACTTAGTACTCACACCAGATCTATTACTAACTGTGCTTTAAAATTTGTAACTTAGACTAATCCTCACAAATCCATTGTTATGCTAATGATTGACCGTATTAAGGTATGGACGTTTTGGTTCCAACGAACTACTAATTCTTGAAGCGAATCAAGTTTCACGTTGTTAAGGACACAATTATTTCTAAAACGGAAATTCTTAATGTCTTCATAAAGACACTGGTGGTAGGACCTCTTGGGAGTCCGCACGGGTAGGCACCACTACCTCGCCTATTTCCGCCGTGAAGCAATAATGCGTTTCGGTTCGAAGGGCGGGGCAGCCGTTGTAACTATACTGAGACCGTAGAACTTATATCTCAAGGTGTGTGGCGCGTTTACGTTGAAGATGTCTATAGGCTCCAGAAGCCACTTGACACCAGGTCAGCTGTGAGCTCGTCCATCAATCTAAGCAATAAAAAAAACAGACAGCATTCACGCTGTGATATCCACCACGGTCAGATCTATCTACTGCCATTTAGATAACGTAAAGAACTTCCAAAATCAAAACAAGAGTCGCTTAACAGAGAACGAATCGGAAACTACGCGATCACAGAACAAAATATTAAAGTCGACAAGGCAACCAAACAAAATTCAATTTCGTAAATTGTTACACAAACAATTTTATGCAAACAATTTACCATTCAAGCAACGTAAAGTATAGAGCCTGGGAGTTTCAACAAGATTCTCGTTTCTTGTACAAACGCAAAATGTTCTAGACTGAATCCAGTCGAGTTTTGTTTATTAATTTTATTTGAATTTATTTGAGATACAATTTACATAATTTTCTAATTTACAACATTCGATTGTGTATGATTTTGTCTTTATTGCCCTTGTAAGCAGACGAGCATACGGCCCACCTGATGGTGAGTGGTTACCGTCGCCCATGGACTTCAGCAATTCCAGGGGCAGAGCCAAGCCGTTGCCTTAAAAAATATTTGACCAATATGAGTTTAAGATTTATTTATAACTTGATGGACGAGCTTATGGTGAATGTTGAGTGCTTACTAGGGCCCATACACTTATGTTTAAAGGTGGGTGGTAGAATTTCAAGTCTCGGTTTTACAGTACAACGTCTGCCCCACCTACCCTTCAAGCAAATCGAAACGCATTACTGCTTCACGGCGAAAAAGAACCGACAGTGGTACCTACTCGTGCAGGCTCATAAAACGTCCTACCACTAATAAATTCAAAGATCCTCCCAAAAATCTGTGATACAGTCAAAGTTCTCAAGGCCAACGAGGAGTGATCATAACATAGCCAAAAAAACTTAACACAGATATTCGCACCAGCTATGATAAATAAAAACACAGAAACATTATTACAAAAATCATTTTCATACTTATTATATACTCATTTATTTATTGTTATTTTATTTTACGAGGTTTTTACGAACGTAAGTAGATAGTGGCTTTATTCACATCTTACAAACATAAATCTCAGTGGAGTTTCGGAGGAAGTGGACCGAATTTTCGTGGATCTACTCATCAACATTACAGTGATGTACCGAATAATGACTATTATTGGTATCTTTCATTCTGTCTAAAAAATTACATTATCACCGTTTGGTATTATAAAGAGCACAAAACTGAAAGGAGTGATTAAGATTTCGAAGGTTTAACATAAAAGAATCTAAGAAGAAAGAATTGAAGTCGTCGTGGCCTAAAAGATAAGACGTCCGGTGCATTCTTGTTGAAGCGATGCACCGGTGTTCGAATCCCGCAGGCGGGTACCAATTTTTCTAATGAAATACGTACTCAACAAATGTTCACGATTGACTTCCACGGTGAAGGAATAACATCGTGTAATAAAAGTGAAACCCGCAAAATTATAATTTGCGTGATTACTGGTGGTAGGACCTGTTGTGAGTCCGCGCGGGTAGGTACCACCGCCCTGTCTATTTCTGCCGTGAAGCAGTAATGCGTTTCGGTTTGAAGGGTGGGGCAGCCGTTGTTACTATACTGAGACCTTACAACTTATATCTCAAGGTGGGTGGCGCATTTACGTTGTAGATGTCTATGGGCTCCAGTAACCGCTTAACACCAGGTGGGCTGTGAGCTCGTCCACACATCTAAGCAATAAGAAAATAAAAAAATGCCTACATTCATTTCCAAAGCTCCAGCTAATTCAGTTCGAAGGTTAAAGATAAAAAGGCTATGTTTACGAACGAGTCCCCGCATCTGTGACTGTCTAATTTAGCACAAAAACAATGATCAGAACATAGGCCGCCGCCGTACGGTAAACATATTTCCTTGTTCCTTCTGGCCGCACGCCAGGACATATTGATTTTAACCAGGATTGTAGACAGAGGGGGGTTTTGTATGTTCGCACCCCAAGAATTATCTTTAGACATACATTCCTCGGTTTTCACAGTTTGGCAATTCTGACACTTTTTGAGGGCATTTAATTTACTTTGAGGATTTAATTTATTATAACTCACAAAAGAGTTCGCGCGGGTAGGTACCACCGCCCTGTCTATTTCTGCCGTGAAGCAGTAATGCGTTTCGACTTGAAAGGTAGGGCAGCCGTTGTAACTAAACTGATCGTCCAGCCATTTAAGCACTAAAAAAAAATTACACGCAAAATCACATCAACTTTTACAGCTTAAGCGGTCCTCGAGGATCGTGAACTATGTCTCACTAGCATTATAATGACGCCTTTAATGCAATCCAGAAGTATGATTTTTCGTTAGAAATATGATAGTGGTACTAACCATCCAACTGAGGAAACACCGTGTCATTGATATACAATATGTTCTTCTCAATCGTATCACTCTTGAAAGAGTGGTCGTGATCTCGATGTAGTGTTGGAGGGGACAGACTTGATGCGTCTTACTATGTTTTTTTTTTCTTTTTTATTGCCGTATATGGTCTATATACTGTTACGCCGGTAAGAGTAACGCTATCTATCGCCGAATAGTCGAACGAATATAGAAGGATCTAGTAGCACCTAGAACGCTCGAGAAGTATAACGCCATCTATTTTCAGGTAGCGGAAACATAATACTAGAGATGTGTGGAATATTCTCGATAATTCTAGGGATGAGGTATCGGCTATAAAAGCGTTGTAGAGATGGCACGCAGTCAGTCAGTATTCGGAACTACTCGAAGCGAAACAGCGAACGGATCACATGAAGCGAAACACAACAAGTGAATCGAGAGTTTTAAAGTGTTTGTTGAGTGTTTTAAGTGTTGAATACAGTGGAGCGCGTAACAATAGTACAGGCAGACGAGCATACGGCCCACCTGATGGTGAGTGGTTACCGTCGCTCATGGACGTCAGCAGGGGGCAGAGCCAAGCCGCTGCTTACGAAATGAACTCGGAAAATATAAGCATATGTAATTGCAAAGCAGCTTCAAAATACGTATCCATGCTTAGTTGCCAATCTTAACAAAGCAACGGCATGTTTAATAGACGTAACATGTGATCTAAATAAAACAAATTAATTTGTGAAATACCTAATATATGAAATTCCTACCTTTGAATTTAATTCTGGAAATTCAGCTTTCGACGAAATAAAACCTTCTCGAAATATTATTCTAGCTGCGTCCATTTCGCGAGAGAAACGAAGCGTCTCCAAGGAAATGACAAGCCTCGTGAAGAAAGCAAGCAAGCCACTTTTCCGTATTGCAAATATCGATGTACGTTGTCAATTTGTCGAGATGTTACGTCGGTTCTCAAATATTTGACTGATTGCTACACTGATATTCTATGCTCTGTTGATTCTCGATGTAAACAAATAAAGTACAAATGTTACTTATTATTATATTTTAAAAATATTAGTAATTCGAATTTTGTTACAGCTTCAGTGCCATTATCTAGCGTGTTTGGCATCAGATAAAGCCAAATTGGCTAAATCAATGGCTACATACAGCAGCGTTGAAGCGCTTGCAGACAATCACTGCAGCTCTGAATAGAATGCTACTGGTGGTAGGACATCTTATAGGTCCGCACGGGTAGGTACCACCACCCCGCCTATTTCTGCCGTGAAGCAGTAATGCGTTTCGGTTTGAAGGGCGGGGCAGCCGTTGTAACTATACTGAGTACTAATAACTTATGTCTCAAAGTGGGTGGCGCATTTACGTTGTAGATGTCTATGCTCCAGTAACCACCATGTGGGCTGTGAACTCGTCCACCTATTTAAGCAATAAAAAAACCTTAAATTAAATGTATTAATTTTCCTTATAAATCTTATAATAAAATAATTATTGAAACTAACAACACAAAGGACAATAATTATTCAAAATCAAGTACCTAAGATAGAAAAATAGCATAAACCCTAAAAACGTCAAAACTTCACCATAGGATACAAACGCTCACACAATACATTCTAGACACGCACAAAGATTCGACCGAAGCCACAATTTTGCTAGACCGCAGAGCCAAAAATTTTCAACAAATTACCCGGTACTAGATAAACGCTACCCCGATTCTCTTGTAGCGATATCCTTCAAATTTGTGCCTCCCACATTCAGCTTTTGTTGTCACACATAACTTCGCTTATAGTATTCACGGGCTAGTAAATTTTACGCGGCCCATTAGGGCTGCAAAGTACACTCAGCTCACGTTCTTTACGCTTCAAAGTCAACGTTACTTTGAATATTGAAATCGGCACGGTCCACCCGAAACGTTATGTGAATGGTTCTTGAATATTTCAAAGGAAATGCGGGATCCAATGAAGTGGTACTTTTTATTGTGTATTTTCTGAACACTTCGTCGAAAGAAATTTTGTGGATTTCGGTTTGCAGATTGAGCAGCCTCGAAATTTGCTGGTGTTTTAAATAGATATTTGTTTTTAATTTAACATTCTAATAGTACTTTCAGGAGATTTCAACCCAAAATATTTTTTTTCGTGTATTACAAAATCAACTTAGCCCCTAGACAATTTTGGTTTGAAAATGATTAATATTTAACAGAACGTATGGACCTAGTTTTATTTCGACAATTTAAAAAAACAGCAATATTCATTTCAAAAATAAATATCTCGTACTGTAGCTATTTTTAATGTGCTCCATTACTGTTCTGTTTGATCAATTTGAACTCACCCAATTGAATATACCTGTTAATCTAAATCACACTTCAAAAAGAGTTAATTCAAAAAACATCTGCCTTTAAGAAATTGACTACTATAAAAAAAAAATGTAAATACAGTGATAAAGCAAAGTACAAAAAATAGTTTAGTCAATTGGAAAAGATAAACGATACTTCAAATAATGTAGCGTGTACTATCACAATGGACAAGTATAAAAATTATACAACTAATAAGCCAATGCCATTCTTATTACCGACAGTCAAAAGCTACAAAGGCTTGTAGCGATATTGTCAACGTTAAGTAAGCCCATTCCACAACACCTGCGGACCAAATTCTTAAAGCATTTATATAATCCTGTGAAGTCTTACACCGAAGTTCGGTTTTTTTTTGCTTTAACAAAACTTTCTCACACAAAATATCCTTTCACGAGCTTCGGGTATTTTGCGAATTTTTTCGTCGGTTCCAATTCAATTATCGGTAATTGGTCAGAGGGGTAAATCTTTGACTTCGCCTTTCCCGCTCACACTCGTGAATGTTTGCAGGATATAAGTGATATGGAACACGTCGGTAGCTTTCACCAGTAATTCTAGATTTCATCGAAAGCTCCGGAATCCTAAAGCCTTTTTAAGGGTACATTTATGACTCAGTTCTCAAATCGTTGGGTAATCTTACTCTTTACGCAATGTCGACATAAAGTTAAATAGGCACAATAATTTTCGTGAGTGCCTGACCGTGTACGATTATACCACTAGATTCGGGTTTAATTCTAATTCGGGCTCTGAAATGTTTTGACCCAAATGTCAGATAGAAACAGATACAAGAAAGAAAGGAGTGGATTATGGAGTGACTGCACGGATGGAGAGATACAGGCTGATGATCAGCATGTGACCTTATTCAAGTTCAATTCAGACATTTTATACTTCTGTCTTCTTAGGAAGATGAGCACACGGCCAATTTGTGAATCCTTCAGACTTCTTCATTTCTCAGATTATTTTTCTACGCAATTCCATTGACGAGTTCTCATTTTGGTGTTTTAGTTATTTTGGGGATTTCATTATAGATAAAAACAGATTACTTTCGACAGTATGTATACCTATCTCCACTTGAAGCTCTGAGCTGCGTAGTGTACGTGTGTGTAGTGAGTAGTGATTAAAGTACTGGTGGTAGGTAGCGCGAGTAGCCGTGAGTTCGCACGGGTAGGTAGCCCGAACTACCAAGGTGGATGGTGGAATTTACGTTGTTGATGTCTATGGGCTCCAGTAACAATTTAAACCAGCTACTCAAGAAAAATAAACAAAGTTTCTAAATTCTCTAGATCGCTTTTATTACCTTGACCTTTATATCATATTTTATCTATTTAACGGAATTAATCAACATTAAACTTTGTGAAAGTTCCCCAACTTTAAGCCCCTGATTAACATGAAAATTTGCACACGTACCAAAGACCAATCAAGATAATTTTATTACTACTATTTCAATTTGTACTTACATTTTATCTTGTATTAAACTATATTTTCCGATTGTATTTTCCTAGCCAAAAAAAAACCTAGGTAATTAATAATATAGTCGGCCTAAAAACTGTTCAGCAACAAAAATTATTTAATAACACATAAAACAACTCCATTTGCTGCGACGTAAAAGTCAATGTTGCCAAAACAGGAAATTGATTTCACCCGAACTTTATCGACGTTTCACTAAACACGAACCGAAGCGATGTATTTGTGTCGTTGCAATTTATTTTTATACACTGGCAACATTTTATGACTTTATTTGCGACTTCTTATCAATGAATCAGATTATTTTTTCCAAGAAAAATGGAATAGGATACGTGTACCAACCACAGTCTTCTCTACAGTTTTGAGTTGTTAATGTTGACCAAAATTTCAAAATTAACTATTAACCTAATTTTAGAAGTAGACAATCACTGAACTATCCCAGATAGAATTGGAAGGATGGACCAAATAAAGTAAACGCATATCTCAGTTCCAAGAATCACGACATAAAACGAAGTTGGAAATCAGTGTCAATAGTTCTATCAGATAAACAGTAATTAAAATTTATTTAATGGGGAGAGTGAACAACATGCTTTATTGTACACCAAAACATAATTAACATTAGAATTAGAGAACAATCAACAAGCAGATAATTTGTACAATAGGCGGTCTTATAGCTAAAAGCTATTTTTAAACCGCTTAATTACGAGAAATTCTGGAAAAGATAAAGATACAGCAGGTATGTTGCGGTCTACTATTAATAATACATTATTAAAGAAAATACATACATTCAATAAATATATATATATATATATATACCGTTAAATATAATATGAATTGAAATTGAAAAAAACATTTTCTTAGAATAATCTCTTTCCGTAGTATATCCAATTTGAAAGATTGAAATCTCGATTGCATTACAAAAACGACTATCTATCCGATTCTTGCACGAATTCATTCACAGGAAACGCGCTTGTTATCAGCCTTACACGAAGTCCATTACATTATCTGATAAGAGCAATTATTCGTTTCCGCAAAATTAATTGCCAGATTACATACAATCGATGTAATGTTAAAGCTCACACGATGTCTTCGTGACAGAAATAAGCTAGACTCTCGCACTAAACGTTTCACTTTCCCCCCTTTGCTTTTTTTTCCTACCTAAGTTGATAGCCTTGAGAGGCTATATCAGCCGAACCTGACGACGTTGCAAACACGAACTCTAGCAAGAGCCGTGCTTCGCAGAATCTACCACGTGTTTGGGGCGACGTCGACTGCTTTCCATTTTGTCCGCAGGATCGGGAATGCCCCCTTTGCCTTTTCATGAGTTCTGTCTCATGCGAGGTTTCGATGCTGGTTGTAGAGCGGCAGGAGGCTTTAGTCGGTTCGACTCCGACATGCCCCGCCCTCCATCCCCTGTGAAGGGCGGAAGAAAGCAAAAAAAAAGACTAGTGCTAATCTGCGTAAACTAAACATCCTTACAGTGCCGCCACTATGAAAATACGTGGAACTGCAAAAACACTCTTTATCCTCGCTGCTGTCAATGAAAAAATCGTCGACTATTTAAAAATGCAAGTATAAATCACGCGGCCGACGGCACATACCGAGCGCGCGAGACTAATGGCCGAGGCAGCACCGTGATACGGCCAGGTGATACAAAATTGATGTACCGTAACGTCACACGGAAAAATGATCTCCTTTTATCATAAACTAGCGGACCGCTCCAGCTTCGCTCGGGTTTTTAATAAAAAAAATCCAAATTAACAATCATAAATACACACACATCAATCCTTCTATTTGCGTTAGCTTACTAAAAAAAGACATATGGTGTCGTGGGACGCCGCATAGGAACGAAGTTCCTATATTATTAAAATATTAATTTTAAGTTCTATTCGAGGTATAAAGAAAATAAAACTGGAGGTTACGTAACAGCTCACGGTCATTCGGTAACGTGCGAACTTATTGTGGTACACTTCATTCACGGTTGTTTGCATAAGAGTTAGTGTATTGCGCAAACGAACGCTCTGAGATCGTGGTCAATGAATGATAAAAAAATATGTTATTTTTTGTACGTTATTACAAAGTTAAGTCGTACACTGTGTGCATTACCAATTTGTACGTTACTACAAAGTTAAGTCGTACACTGTGTGCATTACTAATAAAAATCTTACGTTACGGACGTTTTTTCCCGGTTAGGGTACCCCTCCGCATCGTCCCATAAGGAACTTTGTTCCAAAAAGAAAATTACATATATAGTTTTGAATAATCTTGGGTTACATTATTGGAGTTTTAGCGAGGTATTTTTTTTTAGGTATTTAAAAAAAAAAGAATATAGCCTATGTCACTCGAGGATAGTGTAGTTTCCAAACAGTGACAGAATTTTTCAAAACCGTTCAGTAGTTTCGGAGCCTATTCAATACAAACAAACAAACAAATCTTTCCTCTTTATAATATTAGTATAGATAACGAAGCCGAGCCGTCTGCTCCTTCTGTAATAAATCGAGAGTGCTCTGAAGGAGAGAGAGGACAGTTTGTCATTGTATGTACCTACTAGGGAGCCTATTATAATACGTACTAAACCACATTACTATGTGCTTGACCTTTTTATCGAATGGCTAAGAAAGTTTCGTGTAACATAATCTACGGGTAAGAATCGGACCCTGCTCTACTTTGATTACTTTATTGCGTAGATAAGCAAAAAAAAAACCTTTAAAACTAATAGCAGAAATTATATCGGTGGTACGACCTATTCGCCTAAGTTCAGAATAAGCAACTAATTACCCAAGTTTTTAAAATTCAGCCATGTTGGTTTCTGGTATACGGTGCTATTTCATCATCGTAGAAGTCGTTAGTGGTAACACTCGTAGCTACCTGTCAATACAGCTAGAATTCATAGAATTCATAGAATCTATGTTGGTGAAGTGTTTTTCGTGAGATCCAATCAAACGTTGACGAATGTGTAAATAACTCTTGATCATAGGTTTTTACATTTCCTTACACTTCTTTAATATCCTTACCTAGACAATTTGAAATAAAAAAATTGTAGTCATTTAATTTCTTTAAATAACTACTTACTAGTTATAAATTTCAGTAAAACTTTCCAATTTATACGCTAATCTGTTATAAAACGCTTTTGGAAAATCGTCATTGGAGATAACGAGGATCTGGAGACCACAGGTCAGACCACATATATATTTAAAAAAAAACCTTTATTATTTAAAACTATTTAGTTTTTAAAAAGGATTTTTCTTCAGTGTCATTCAGTGAAGTCTGTCAATCAGCAAAAAAGAAGTTCAGATTTGTATTATATATTACGAGTAATAAATACTGTTTAAAATATTAATTTTAAAAGAGATTAAGAGCTTCAAATGTTGTTTTCTCATTACACAACAGAAAACTTCATTAAGTTTTTTATTGCTTATTCATTCTGAAGTACTCTCATTATAAAACTTTTGATACTGGGACACTCATAGACCTGATATTATTCAGATTATCCAATTATGTTGCTGACAAAATAGACAGGGAAAGCTTACAGGACAGGAACAGAAGACCTTTATAATAAAATAGGAAAACTAGAGCACCTTGGTGGGGACAATAAAATTGATATTAAATATTTACGGTAGGCAGTGGCTTGGCTCTGCCCCTGGCATTGGTGACGTCCATGAGCGACAGTAACCACTCACCATCAGGTGGGCCGTATGCTCGTCTGCCTATACGGCAATAAAAAAAATTTGATACTACATATAGAAAGAATACGAAACAGAACCTTGTTTAACCTGTTTAAAGAAAAATAAAAATGGCAAATGTTACCATCCCGAGGAAAGCTGCTGGTTTAAAGAAATACATAAAAAAGGAGATGTACGAAACATAAATATTTCTGAATTGGAAATCGAATGAAACAAGTAGAATCCAAAAAATTCGCGGTGCCACCATTAATAAAAGTAAAGTTAATATTAAATGATACTTTAAAAATATCTGGAATTTATGATTCTGGGTCAAATGTGTCTTGAATCAATGCAAAATTATTGCTGACACAACCCGAAGAAAACTCAGGTGATACAGAAAAAGTTAATTTGAAAACTACACTCGAGAGCTATGAATCCGGGTCATACAAAACTCGGAAACTAAGAAATAAGAATGCTAGCTTAAAGAAATCAATTGTGTTTAGTAGACAATTCAATACTCCTTAAATTAAGGTATTAAAACTTCTTAGTTATTGCAAGGTTATGTCATTTACATATGTTATTAAAATCAAATTTTAAAAAGGGAGACTCTCGAAGATGGAAATACGAAATTACTGCATTTGATTTTGCTTTTGTTTCTAATCTGTCATTTAAGTGGGTATAAAAACCATATTGATAGTGTTCAATATTTATTAGTCAACCTGTAATCATGTTGCTTACTACTGAAGAATGCATCAGAATCTTCATAATGCTAGAAACCGGCCGGAGTCAGCGCGATACAGCCACTGTCCGTGTGTCGCTGTCAACAGTACAGAGTTCTCCGATGTTACGAGGGAACTGGCTCTAACCTACGTAGACCAGAAACAGGCAGAACTAGGTGTACCACAGCACGAGAAGAGAGATACTTGGTGAACACCATGCTTCGTAATCGTTTTCTTACAAGAACTGAACTTACAAATCAATTTCGACGCCTCGGAGGAAGTAACCCAAGCGCATGGACAGTAATACTTAAAGGAAAGGAGAAGACGACGACTTGCTGAAGCTAACTTGAAACCACTTAGACCTGCAAATGGCCCTAAACTGGAGCGTGATGATCGTATTTCAAGACTGAGAACAACTTCGTTTTTCTACTTCATAAGCATGAGCGACCATGAGCGATATAAGAGTAGTGACGTCAGGATTGGTGACGTCACGACTTTATTCAATAATTATGGCATCTTTATTACCATTTATATATTGGGTTAAGGCCGTGTTTTCGTAATTTTATAAATTAAAATACCAATACTTGATGTTATTTAACTAAATATTCTAATTTATTTATCTTACAAGCTTTAACAAATCAAAGGAAAATAGATATTCTATCGAACTAAAGGTCCTCTAATAAAGAAAGGAATAGTTAACCAACATGCAACAAAAACAACAACCATTAAAGATACCCATACGCAGACAGACAGAGATCACTCATTGAACCTCGTCATCTCACCAAGGCGCCATTGCCCAAATAAAAGCAGACGTGTTCTACAGTGCGGGACAGTCACATTTCTGTTTACAATTTGATTATAGGAAGCAATACATGATTGAAGTCATGTGTTAATGTGTAGTGGACTGATTAAAATAGGCATAACCATCCAAATTATAATAGAATGCGTAAATAACACTCCCAAGGTGTGTGACCTTGTTAAACTATTTAAAACGGTATTTTAAACGCCATTTAACGGTAGGCAGCGGCTTGGCTCTGCCCCTGGCATTGCTGAAGTCCACGAGTGATGATAACCACTCACCATCAAGTGGGCCGTATGCTCGTCCACCTACATGGGCAAAAAAAATGGTATTTTAACCAAAAAACCAAAAAAAATTGTATTTTATCAATTATTCAGATAATAATCCCCTATTATCCGGATTTTTTTACATATTTTTTACAATACTAGGTAGAAGAAACGTTATGCCTTTAATACATTTAAAATGTTAACATACAACTTGTATGTTATCAGTCGTAAAAGCATTAATATTCAAATGTTCAAATCAAACGGTTTTCCTTTCACCCTTGACGCCCAGAGTAATCAAGTCATATGAGGAAAAACAGAAAAAAAACATGCTAGTTTGTGGCAAGGGACTGGGATATAGCTGGTCAATATTTGTATTTTTGGGTTAATTTCTTACGCCAACAAAGGCATATTACATAAGTACACCATTTATTTAGTCGACACAGGAGAAAACTGTACTGTACCCTCATATTACACAAGGCCTTTTCATTATATTACTTCTTCGGACAGTGGATGAACTCCACCTGTTAATAGATCTTTTTTTATTGCTTAGAAGGGTAGACGAGCTCACAGCCCACCTGGTGTTAAGTGGTAACTGGAGCCCTATAGACATCTACAACGTAAATGCGCCACCCACCTTGAGATATAAGTTCTAAGGTCTGAGTGTAGTTACAACGGCTGCCCCACCCTTGAAATCGAAACGCATAACTGCTTCACGGTAGAAATAGGCAGGGTGGTGGTACCTACCCATGCGGACTCACAAGAGGTCCTACCACCAGTAATTACGCAAATTATAATTTCATTCATTCATACAGGGATCGATTTTATCCTTTAAAAACCATTAAATGGTTAACCATAAAATTGATGTTGGAGTTTGAATATGAAAGTAATGGCCGGCAACACTTGACACATGTAAGGTTACAGATTTCGAATATTAGAATTATTTAAATGCTTAAAACAAATAATTGTCTTCTCGTCAGTGAAGACATTGACTTCTCATCTAGACACGGTCAAAGCAACATCTTAGAGTTTTATAAAAATAAAATATTATCATGGTGTAATAGTGTACAAAGTATTTGCAATATAATTATATTAACCATGAAGCAGAGTGTTTTTTAAATAGCCCCTCACCTACAGAACCCAGTCCCCTCAAATTTAACCGTCCAATAGGTTATGGGTCCAAATCAAATTTAAAAGATAATATTTATTATAGTTTGCTGATTAAAAGCCTACAACATAACCATGGAAACCAAACTGTTTATATAAAAAAATTCATAGCAACCAATATATAATGGATTCATTAAAATAAAACCTATCAAAAATATAGAAAAGATTATAAAATTTGTCTTGAAGACGAACAGAAAATTATAAGAGGAAGACATGTAAGAATTAATGAGGAAGAAGGAACACTAACATAAGTAACACAAATAAATATAATCGTGAAGACGAAGTCGGTGAAGTTCGAGAAGGTGTTAGAGGAAGAAGTCGAGTTGATGGAGTTTGAGAAGGTGATATTAGAGGAAATAATAGTAATGGAGTGTAATGAAGTTCGAGAAGGTCATATAGGAAGAACTGATAGAAATGGCCTAAAGTCCGAGATGTTGTTATAAGGCGATATAATAGAAGAAATGTAAATCGAGAAGAAAGAGGAAGAATTATAAGTATGTACTGAAGAAACAGATATATTTAGCGAAACAAATAAAGATGAGACAATTGAAAATGGCACAAATTATAGTAGATTAACAAATGAAAATCTGGTGATGGAAAACTTTAGAGACTTTGAGTGTGCTAATTTAAAAAAAGTGAACTTAGTGTTTTGGTGGAAATTGGGTTAGTTTATAAGTTCTATGGGAATTTCAATGTTGTGTACAACAATATATATGACTAAAAAGAGAAGGATAATTCAACAATTAAGGGGGTGCTTTCAATAAATTTTTTTTTAAGGGGTTGCTCTTTTTCAAGAGACATAAACAATTAAGGGGGTGATCATACAAATATAATTGTTTAAAATTAAACTATAAAAATAATAGTTAATCTAGCCGTGGAAGAAGTACTCTTTATTAGATACAAAAAATATTTACAGTTGTTTCTAGAATCCTTTTAAGTCTCTTTTAAAGTTTTGTTTTATTATTGTTTTGTCTTTATGGCTGTTTGGAATTCTGGTTTTAGTTTTATATTTAAATGATTGAAGCGGAACAAGGTCCAACGACCGGCGACTACCGCTCCTTCCGACACGTCGGAGGTTGAACCCTCACCTGCCAAATTTATGGTGGTCGAGGAAGGCCCGTAAACGCTTGGTGTGTTCCGCGATGGAACGTAATCAGGAGTTGAGGCTGACTTATAGCATACCAACTGCTACGTCTTCGGTGCGGACCGATGCCCCCTGCTGTCGGACAGCGGAACGAACTCGAGAAGGTGAGGTTGAGCGGCTGACCCGCTCCCTCACGGAGATAGATCCAGATGACCCCGGAGGAAAGTTCCACGTGCTGAAGAAAATTGTCTCCTCTGTGGCGGCCAAGTCAGGATCTTTGAAGGGCACGTATGTCCGGGCCCTGAAGTGCGTAGCCGCCACCCTGGAAGAGTATCTGGAGGCTTTCCTTCAGCGGACTTGTCGCTTCCGACCGTCGTGGCTACGATGCTCGGGAGCGACGAGTCCTGGCAGGCGATGATCGACTTCTGCGAGTCCACCATCTCGCAGAAGGAGGTAGTGGAACGGGAGAGGGAGAGCTATTCTAAAGCAGCTAGACATCCGAAAAAGGCTCTCTTCCATCTGCCGGGAACGTGTTATGAGCTTCTTCGGACACATCATGCGGTCTCCCAGACATGAATTAGAGAAGCTCATAATTACGGGTCGCATAGAGGGCAAGCGCGCCGTGGGCAGAACACCAGCCAGATGGTCAGATCTAGCAAGAGAAGCACTAGGTGGTGGTCTCTACCATGCAGTTCATGCTACCCATGATCGAGCACATTGGAAGTACGTCGCATGTGGTCGCGATCCTCAGTAGTGAGGGAACGATATAGAAGAAGAAGAGAAGCGGTCTCCTAACACCCCAATATACTTCATATATATTGTTTCATATATACAATCTTAGCGAATGCATCCACCTAGGTAGAGAGATGAGATGGAAGGTTAAATAGCATTGAAGCTTAACCGTTAAAAGAGAAACGATATTTGTTATACACCAAATATGTGCAAATATGTAGAAGAAGCAAAGACCTCATTAAACATGCCATGGATGAGCGACTTCCTTAAACACAATTAAGAATAATAATTTAGAATTTACACGCTTATGACGCCGCTTTTTGGTGTTCAAATGAATACACCTTGAAGACGTAGAAATAAAAAAAGCAATTTTCAATTTGAAACTCATGAATACACTATTAATATATTGATATACCGCTTTTTAATGCAGAACACGCAAAATTATTATTATTATTTTTATTGCTTAGATGGATGGACGAGCTCACAGCCCACCTGGTGTTAAATGGTTACTGGAGCCCATAGACATCTACAACGTAAATGCGCCACCCACCTTGAGATATAAGCTCTAAGATCTCACTCATTATAGTTACAACGGCTGCCCTATCCTTCAAACCGAAACGCATTACTGCTTCACGGAAGAAATAGGTAGGGCTGTGGTACCTACCCGCGCGGACTCACAAGAGGTCTTACCACCACAATATTTTTTTTAAATCCAAATGAAGCCCTCTTTTTTCCGCCGCTATCGGTTTGATATTAATATTGTGAAGTGCTCGCCTCCCGTTCGCCGCTGAGAAACTATTAAGGAACCCTATCGTAAGAGAGAACGAGGAGAAACGCAGATGACTCACAAGTTTTGTATTCTCTGATTCAATCTGTATTTTTCCAAATTCGCTGTACCGCTAAAATATCTCTACCATCTTCGCATTGCACCCCATACTTATGAACCAAATTCCGCACACGTAGTGTAGCTATTTATTTACACACCACACCAACCTACGACCTATACACAAAGTAGATGAGAGATAGAGATTAGTCCAGATAAAAGCACAGTTTCATTAGTTAATATTCAATATTGTTGGTTAGTAACACATCTAACAAACAAAGACGTTCAGGAAATGTGATTCAATAATACGTAATGAAAAACACAATAATATATGAGGGACACAATCGTCCCGGGAGCGAAGGAAATTGGGATACGTGACGCGTGTCTTGCTGGCGGGGCGGAGTATCAGCCAACATTAACCTTTTCGTGACAAGTCTCTACAAGTTCGTGATTGGTTAATTTAAATTAGTGGATCAGGCATTTTGGTTTTAGACTATAACTACTGCGTTTCAAAATCTTAAAAACAATCCCAAAATTGGTACTGTAACTATGGGTATGGTGTAAAGAAATGCCCAAAGAATGAAATACGAACATTTTTCTAGATCAATGCTTCAAAGAATCGGGTACTCGCTTGTTCCAATGGTGGTCAAATTTGTTTAGGAACGTAACTACCAGAAGGAGGATCGTGCTAATAGATATTACCATTATATACCAGTGGAAACTGGTATTGAAAAAACTGGAAATATGCTCTACAGCGTTCATATCATTTTTACTATATATGATCATTTTACCACAAGTAACAGGTATAAAAAAACCCCAACAAAAATTTCGAGCCATAAATTAAAAAACAAACCCAGTCAAACAAAAACCATAAAACAGTCGAGGCGCTTCGAAAAGATTCCCTATTTATGTTCTAGTTAATTTTTCACAATTTACCTTCAGATAACGCAACCGAGCGATGTATTATTACAAAAGGCCCGCAGGTAAAGTTTCAAACTAACCATCTAAAACTTACTTCCTTTTGTTCAAGAGCTGGTTTATGTTTAATGAACATTTTCCTCGATTTTTTTTTATTACCGATATTAGAAATAGTAGCTCCACACCTGACTTTCGGGTTTAAGGTCGCAGGTTCGACTCAACTTCCGGCAATAATTTATATCAGGAAGAAGCCTATTTGCTCTTTTTCTAAGGATTATACATGATTAAATATCAAAGCGAACAGGATTAGTTAGTTGAAGAGTCAGTCATCAGTAAGGCTCTCTAGGAGTGTCCATGACAAAGATTCGAAATCGCAACTGTATACGTGGTGAACATTTTGTACTGAAGTTATAGTCATTTAAAAAAAAATTGGGGCAAGTGAACCAGCGGTCTCGTGTGAAGGCCCCAACTACCTCGTGTATTCCCGAGAGAGAGAGAGAGAGAGAATGAGGGAGAGAGAGACAAAAAGAAAGAAAGAAAGAGTGTGAGGGCCAGTTTCGACACAAAATGAAACCGTCACGTTCAAAAGACTGTGCTCGTCTGACTGAAAATTAATTGAGTATCTTATATCGCTAAATATTACAATTGCCGATAAATATTTTAATCGGTGACTGGTTCGCGTAGTATACGAAATCCTAGAGTGGGTGCAGGTAACAATATCACAATAAGTCCCTGAAGAAAAAGAAGAACAATATCAAGCAAACAAAAACGATATTATTAACAGTTGTATTAGGCATTACAAGAGATTTCTATGTTGATAACATTTATTGACATCCTATTTAGTTGCAAATTAAACAGAAGTCTCTAAACCGAAAGTTTTCATTAGAACATCCCCGTCTCTTCGATTATTTCAACAACGATATCCTTTGAGTTATGACCCACTACTTCCGGTTTTGGACCGTTGCCACTATATATTTATTGGTGCATTTTGGTTTTTTTTTTAACTTGACTTAGTGTGTGTGAAAACTTCAGATATTGAAAATGCGACTAGATTAAAAATTGAAAAAAATGGTTTTGTGTGTGAGAGCATTATGTTGTTTGACATGGTATATAAAAACAAATTACATGAAATGTAGCAAGAGCAAGGTAAAGTAGGTCCTATGATTGATTGATAACATTTCATTTGCTATTGAACATGGCAACACAAAGTTGTACTTCAAAGCTGATGAGGGTATCTCATTTAGTTGCTTTAATATTTTAAGCTACATTTAATAGCGCTTTCTTGCGCTGATTTTACTGTTTATGAATATAAATTATTTTCTTTACGTTGTAGATTACGCACTATAAAAATTTTGACAGAAAGAATTGGATGAGTAAAGCCAAAAACCAGAACTTGTGCAAATTTGAAAGGACTTATAACTAGCACAGCACAAGCGTAAGCTAATGCTGATGATGATAATACACGTAGCACAAATATAAAATAGCTGATATTATACTAGTAACAATTACTTGCATTTTTGTATGAGTGCTGATCTTGTTATTAATTTTAAAACAACTTTCTTATCTCATTAGAATTAAAGTTTGCAGCACGAAAACCAACATTTTACTTTTCAAATAACACTTCAGTTTCAAGGTAATTTTTGATATCGTCAAACATAAAAAAGTGAAATCATATGGAATATATCAATAATCATATCCTGGCCGCGATAGGGAGTCGCTATTGCTGCCCTATACTGAGGCACTGGAATGAAGTCCATGTTGGCTGAAGACCAGCCATGGTCAATGTAAAATAAATGAAATGAACTGCTTTTTTAAGAAAGATTTTGTATTACTAACACTTCACGATTTTATATTACTAACACTTCATAGGAATTTAATTCTGAAATAAAAATTTATTATTATTATATGAAGATGGCCCGTATTATTAACATGTTATAACACCCTAAAATAATGTCATAGAGCTTGTGTTCCCACTTTTTACCAACAACGAAATCTGAAATTAGTTTCATATAGATAAGACCGCAAGTGTGTCCATCATTTGGAGGCAGTATTCATTTTTCTTCCTTTCCTTATCTAAAGCTCTACTGACTCGACCCTCTTGACGAAACTTTCAAGTATCCCAAGACGTCCTTTATTTATGTTCTCAATATTTCAGCCGATTTTACATCTTCAGGTAAGTTGAGATCCTAGATAAGATCTTCAAAAGTAAATTATTTTATCGAAATTACTAGTGTTTAATGTAAAAATCTTCAAATCTGGTTACATTAATTCAACTAGTAATATGGACTAACAACTCTTTTTATTAATAACCGTAAAAGGAGGATGGATAGAAATTAAGAAAAATCAATCAGATTTGAAGTTAGTGATTAAGCAAAATTGTTCGCTCGCTGTTTTTTTTCTTTTTAATAAATTTTTGGGTTAAAAAGTGTAGTTTTAACAACTAGAAATGCAAATTAATTGGATTTTGTATTTTTACTGGTTGTAATGCTACTGATAACAAAATTTTACAGCGTAATACTTCTGGGCTATTACTATAGAGTTGAGACCTTGAAGTTTTTTCAAGGCGTTTGCGTCTATTAGCTTCACAACTGCGTGACGCGTTTTAGGTTCCACCATGATAAATGCACTTAATCGAACTATCAAGACCTTGGTTCAGAAGCGCGTATAATACAACCGACTCAACACGGCACTAACGAAAACCACTTGTAGTACACAAAAAAGAAAACCATCAAAACAATAGTACGATTCAGAAGGCGGTACACGAGCCTTCACATTGTTTCTAAGACAATAGCCTTGAATACAGACGACACGAACCTCGGAGACAAACTCCGTGGACTATTTCCAAAGGAGATTTATGTACCATAGCCGTTTTTATTTGACACTTTCAAATAATAGATGGGGCAAGTAACATTTGATGTTGAATTAGTTAAATTGAAATTTTATTGTGCCGATATGTGACTCGCGTATTATGCGATCAATTGGTATTTCTATTGCAAAGCAGCCAAACGTTTCGTTTTAAAAAGTTGGACAACCTTTATAATATAATTGTAAGCTTCATACTTTGAAGTGTTTCCTGATATTAACCTATAGGCCCCGATATTCACTCGATTCAAACTCATAAAATTTATTTAAACTTCCATTAAATTATTGGTTGAATATGAAAACAAATGTATATCTCTACCACAGGTTCGAGAAAACAGACGCGGTCCTGAAAAAAAAAACAGCCTAACAAATTGAGCTGGCTAGTATTTTTTTATAATTAAAACTAGTTCAGCTGTGACCTCGATCATACGTCTAATACAAAAAAAGAAAAAAAAATTAACAGTATGTTGGCAATTCAGAGAAAATCCCAATTCTATCTTCTAATAACAAAAACTTAAATATTGTAAATGAATTTAACCCAGACAGACTATCAAATCCCCACTAGTTAAACCGCAGTGCCAATGCAGAATTGAGAATTGTTTTGATAGGCCCGCGACACTAATAGCAAAACGTGTGCTTCTAGACAAGTAATACTCATCCATGAGTATTGCTAGACTGATGTAAGCCCAAACGAGTATGTAACCTGTGTTATTTAGCACATAGACTACTCGAAGCAAAAAGTTTGCTTAAACAAGCCGCATTCACTAGTATCGCTTAAAAGAGTTTTCCAAAATGATCAATAATGTATATGCAGGTGGTATTGGGATTCTTGTCAATTCCAAGTAGCCGATAAATGTTCCAAAACGACGAATGTCAGTAAATGAAAACGCTACCTTAATGTTTTGCAAAAAGATCTGGTCGGTAACTAGCGGTCCTTCCGAAGGTGAAAAGATACAAAGTGTTATGCGTGAGCCTGAAACGTATAAAGATGTAGATCCAAGAGCTATCTCCGTTGCTGCTGTTTTTCGTGCGGTACCTTTGTTGGCAAACTGGAAAAGTCCTGGACCGGCTGGACTCCATAATTACTGGTCAAGGTACACATGAACATCTGGCAGTTCGATTCCAACAATTCTTTGAGTTGGGATCACTCCTGTTTTTCATGACATCTGGTATCAACCAGTAAATATTTTGGTTTAATAATCTGGGAATATCTCGGTGCCCAAGAATTATAGACAAACTTACCTACCATCTATAAGCTACTTAAATTCATTCTGAGAATCAAAATTGATAATCACATTCTGCATTGTTGGCAGACATAATGAACGACAGAATCGTTAAAAATACGGGATCTCGAGGTACAAAAGATTTACCTTTCATTGACACGGTCATCAGTCATTAGGCTTGGAAGGGTAAGCAGAATGCTCATATGGCATGGATTGATTATAACAAAGCGTATGACTCTATGCCTCATACCTGTCTAAAGAGAGTTTTAGAGATGTATAAAATAAACTCAGTGTACCATTCTTAGGTCATGCACATGCACGGGCCAATCGTCTACGTTTCTCGCTCAACTAGATCAAATGGCTTTTTCTGCTGCCCCGAATTTAGGAACGGATTAGCAGCGTCTCTTTCAGAGCGGCAGTCTGAGTCCTTTGTGATGTTGTCTAGCGCTTAATCCTTTAATTACATTACTTAAAGATTCAACGCTACGCTACCGACTTCGCAGAGGAGCTGAGGCTATATAACATCTCTTGCTCATTGGTGAACTCAAATTATTTGCTTCAAACAAATTAAACTTGATAACATTATTTAAAATTACCGAAAATTTTAGTAAAGCCATTGGAGTCAATGGAGTTTGGTGTTGATAAAATATGCGTTCAGAAAAAGCTTAATTGTGAATTGGAGACCTATAAGTACCTTGGCATGTTCGTAGCGTTGAACATTGTAAATATAGATATGAAGCGATCGTAGAAAGATCGGTTCTTCGGTTGCCTTATAAAGACTTTGAAAAGTTATTTGTCAGGTAGAAACAAGATCCGAAAGCTTAATTGCTGACCCTCTGCCAATGCAAAATATTCCTTTGACACAATAACTGCAATTAAAAAGTTAAATTTCAGCAAATAACTTTTTATAGTTTTTATATTGCTTAAACGGGTGTACGTGCCCTCACGAACCACATGGTATTAAGTGATTACCGGGGGTCATAGACATCAAAAACCTTGAGACGTGAGTTCCGCGTTTCAATTTTAAAGTATAATGGCTGCTCTATCCTTCGAACCGAAAGGCATTACTGCTTAACGGCAAAAGTAGGCAGGGTAGTCGTAACTACCCGCGCGGGCTCACAAGACCCTACCACCAGTGACGCAGGAGATTACCATGGACCGACCAAAAAAAGGCTGCTCTAAGCGTTCCCATCAACGAGTGCACAAGAAAAGCCGCGGAATGTGAGGAATGGCGACGTCTTGTAAAGCGCAGCACCACCCGAACTGATGACCACAACCACTAAGCCAAGAGCGCAAACGACAAAAAAGAACCTCCCCATATAATACCACTATGCCAATGCCATCCGCAGTAGCAAAATGTTTAATTCGGTAGAACGAAAGTAAACAATAATAATTGCCCGGTAACAAACGAGTACGTAATTACCTCAACTTTATTCTCTGTACAAATGTTTACGATTAATTCGGAACGCTCTGGAAAGTACAACCAAAATCGATTCCGCAGTTTTCCCTAAGCACCGCCACAAGTAAACTTCCTAATTACATCGTCTTTTAACACGTGTCTCTCGATACTAAGTATATGCTCTGGACCAAAATAATTGGGTGCCAAGTTAAGCGTGATCATCAAAAGGTGTGGCTTACTAGTTAGATGTATCGGAAGGGGTTTCAATCCAATCAAATACGCGTGGTAATTCAAATAAATTTGCAATAAAAGTTTTCCGTGTTGGTTATTCTGTCAACTATTGGTGTGGGCGAAAAATATTACTATATCATGTAAAGATAGAAAACCTTTTGAAGTTTCCTTTTCTGTTATATTGAATTTAAAATGGTTTTTAAAACTGTTGGAGTTTGAATATAAATGTAATGGCAGGCAACACTTGACACATGATAACAGGTTTCGAATTTTAGAATTATTTTAAATGTTTAAAAAACAGATGATTGTCTTCTAGTAAGAAAAAGTCAGGACTTCTCATCCAGACACGGTCAAAGAAACATGTAAGAGTTTTATAAAAATATAAAGATAATAATTTTATAATGGTGTAACAGTGTTCAAACTATCTGCAATATAATTATAATAAAGCAGTGTGTTTTTAAATAGCCCCTCATCACCTACAGAATTCAATTCCCTCAAATTTAACCGTCCGACAGGTTATGGGCCCAGAACAAATTAAAAGGTAATATTAATTATATTTTGCTGTTTAAAAACCTACAAGATAACCACGGAAACCAAACTGTTTATATAAAAAAATTCATAGCAACCAATATGTAACGAATTTAATAAAATAAAACCATTCAAAAACATAGAAAATGCTATAAAATTTGGCTGGAAGACAAACAGAAAATTATTATAAGAGCAAGAGATATAAGACAATGAAAGGGAGAACACTAACATAAGTAACGCATATAAATATTATAATCGTGAAGACAAGTCGATGAAGTTTGAGAAGGCGCTGGAGGAAGAAATGGAGTTAATGGAGTTCGAGAAGGTGATATTAGAGGAAATAATAGTAATGGAGTGTAATGAAGTAGAAATGGCGTAAAGTTCGAGAAGTTGTTAAAAGGCGAAATAATAGAGAAACAAATGAAAATGGAACAAATGATAGCACATTAAGAAATGAAAATCTGGTGGAGACTTTAAAAAGTAATGATGATATGGATGAAAGAGAAGAATTTCTTGACAGTGAAAATACTGGGGGAAATGGGTTGTTTTTTTTTGTTACTTTGTAAGTTTTATAGGGGAATTTCAATGTTGTCTACAACAATTTATATAACTAAAAAGAGTTGAAGGTTAATAAAGTTAGAGGTCGAGAAGGAGATTAATGTTATTATAATGAAAGAGGTTTAGCAGGAGATTAAAGTTATTAAAGTTAGAGGTTGAGAAGGAGTTTAAGGCTATTAAAGTTTAAGAGTCGAGAAGGAGTTTAAAGGTTAAAGAGTTGAGAAGGAGTTTAAAGGTTAAAGAGTCGAGAAGGAGTTTAAAGGTTAAAGAGTCGAGAAGGAGTTTAAAGGTTAAAGAGTCTAGAAGGAGTTTAAAGGTTTAAGAGTCTAGAAGAAGTTTATGTAGGGAGTCGAAAAAGAGTTAAAAACTATTATAGTTTTATATAACGAGTCAAGAGGGAGGTTAAGGTTGAATGGTTGTATGGTTGAATGAAAGTACATGTTTAGTCGAGAGGGAGTTGGACAAGTGAGAAACGACATTAAAGATGTATTAAGTTTGAAAGGTTGAATGAATAGTTGTTGGTTGAATTGAGGGGGATTAAGTGGAAGTAACGGAATGTAAGTGGTTGTGAGGTTTTTAGGTATGTATGGAAAGTAATTAATTTATGAAGGTCAGGTTAGTGTTATTTTTTTTTGGTATTAAATTATAGACAGGGAGTTAAATGTGTGCAAGTGTTGAGGGGGTGTGTTGGAGTTTGAATATAAATGTAATGGCAGGCAACACTTGACACATGATTACAGGTTTCGAATATTATAATTATTTTAAATGTTTAAAAAACCGATGATTGTCGTCTAGTAAGAAAAAGTCAGGACTTCTTATCCAGACACGGTCAAAGAAACATGTAAGAGTTTTATAAAAATATAAAGATAATAATTTTATAATGGTGTAACAGTGTTCAAACTATCTGCAATATAATTATAATAAAGCAGTGTGTTATTAAATAGCCCCTCATCACCTACAGAACCCAGTTCCCTCAAATTTAACCGTCCAACATGGGCCCAGAACAAATTTAAAAGGTAATATCTATATATTAATACGTGAAGCAAAAACTTTGTATCCCTTTTTACGAAAATTGCGCGGACGGAGGAGTATGAATCCACACTTATAGAGAATATAGAGAAGAAGTGCACAATGCTAATATTTTTTTAAATAATGCATAAAAGATACATTAAATCAATAAAGAAAACATTACACACACTACATATTACCATGTATTTGACGATATTAATATTTTTTATAGTGTAGTCTTAGCGAAATTTGTGATTATAGAAGTATAAAATACAATCATAATAGTGTACAAACTTACAATTCCAATTAATTATAGTCGAATTTCGACTACTGCGGGCCCTCTAGTTTATTATAGTTTGCTGATTAAAAGCCTACAACTTAACCATGGAAACCAAACTGTTTCTATAAAAATATTCATAGCAACCAATAATGGATTCAATAAAAAAAGAGGATATCAATAAATTACAAAATATACAATTTGAAATCGGGAGTTAAGAGAACAAAATTTTAGAGGAAACATTTATGCACAAAATTATAAATTTACTACCGGAAAAGTTTAATACTTTTAACTCAATTTGGAATAATATAGATGTGGAAAAGAAAATTTAGAAGAATTAACCGGAAGAATTTAAAATGAATTGAAATTCATTAGGGAATATTCTATCACAGAATCCCAAGAAATCTTAAAAGGAAATGAAAAAAGATATTTCATCTGCAACAAACCAGGGCACATAGCAAGATTCTACAAAAATAAAAAGTGCAACCGCTGTGGCAAGTCAGACATAGCACGGATGAGTGCTATAGAAACAAAATATGTATCAGGTGTGGTACTTACCACTATGTACTTATATATAAAGCATAGATATAAATAAAGAAAATTTAGTGGCAACAGCTGTTGGACACATTAATACAGTTTTCGGGTAATTCGAAAATGATATGTATGTACCAGGAATATCTAGAAACCTAATTTCAGTGAGCCGTTTAGCAGACAATGGAGCCATCGCAATTTTCGAAAATGATAAAGTTATTATTAAAAATTAGGAAAGATTACTTTAACTGAAATTAAAAATAAAATTGGTTTTTATGAAGTTCAGATAAGAGCTCAATTTAAAAAAGAAGTACATATAACTGAGAGCTGAGCCGATTTGTGGCCCCGTAGTTTTGGTCACGCTGCTGGAGTACAACTTTTTTCAAAAATTTGAAATGGGATTTTACTTAGACGTGTAGACGAACTCACAGCCCATCTGGTGTTAAGTGGTTACTGGAGCTCATAGACATCTACTACGTAAATGCGCCACACATCTTGAGATATAAGTTCTAAGGTCTCAGTATAGTCACAACGGCTGCCCCACCCTTCAAACCGAAACGCATTACTGCTTCACGGCAGAAATAAGCGGGGCGGTGGTACTTACCCGTGCGGACTCACAAGAGGTCCTACCACCAGTAAAATGAATCAATGAAAATTGAGGGAGGTTTTTGGACAATTAGTGTGTTAGGGCTAAAATGTGTAGACATCCGTTTGGAAAAGAAAGGATAGCATCGAAATCTTCTTTAGAGATTGTCCATACCGATCTTTGCGTTCCAATTGAATTGCCCACTTAGGACAACCATAAATATTTTATCACCTTTCTGGATGATTTTAAAAATATTAGGTATGATAATGGGACTAAATATTCGAACAATAACCTAATATCGTGGTGTTAAAATAAAGGAATAATCCTGGACTTAACTATTTCACACACACCGCAATTGAACGGTAAAGCAGAGCGACTGAACGTTACTCTTATGAAGAAAACGAGAGCCTAGCTTGGATAGAGCTGTACCCAAATATTTCTGGGGAGAAGCATTACGAACGGCTAGCTTCTTATTAAAACGATGTGCAGCAAAAGGAAAAACTAAAACTCTTGCGGAATTGTGGTTTACAATAAAACCAGATGTTCCAAACATTCGAAGATCTGGCTCAACGACATTTTTCTGGTCTGAAAAAGCTTAATGATCGCAAAAAGGGATCGCAAAAAGGGCATACTGGTTGGCTACGTAAGAAACGATTATAAAATTTGGCTTGAAGACGAACCGAAAATTATAAGAGCAAGAGCTGTAAGAATTAATGAGGGAGAACAAGTAATTCCAGGTGGATACTTAGAAGATAATAAAGTAATTAATGGACTTTGGGGTGATGAAAAGGAAAACACTAACAGAATTAACACAAATGAAAATAATCGTGCAGATAATGAAGTCAGGGAAGTTCGAGAAGGAGATTTCAGAGAGATAAGAGAAGTTCGAGAAGGAGATTTCAGAGAGATAAGAGAAGTTCGAGAAGAAGATTTCATTTCAGAGAAGTTAGAGAAAACAATAGTAATGGAGTTAATGTAGTTCGAAAAGGTGATATCGGAAGAAATGAAAATCGAGAAAAAAGAGGAAGAATCATAAGTATTGAAGAAACAGATATATTTAGTGAAGCAAATGAGAGCGGAACAAATGCCAATGAAAGAAATGAAAATGGAACAAATCATAACAGATTGTTCAGAACCGCAGTAAAAAGTTTAGTTGCAAACAATTGTCATTTATATTTTTATAATTTTAGTTTTGTTTCAAAAGTTGTCATTAAGAACTGTCAGCCACGAAAGTTGCATCATAATTTTTTCATTATTGTAAAATCTTCCTTCTCACAAATCCAAAGTATAATAAAATTATCTAAATAAGAAACCGTCCGCTACACAGATTAACAAATAAAAATATGATGGGAGACTTTCAGAATTAATGGTGATATGGATGAAAGAGAATAATTTCTTGACGGTGAAAATACTGAGGGAATAAATTAACAAATTTTACAAAATACAAGAACTGGAAGACCGCAGCGTAACAGAAGACCACCAGACAGATACAAAGGTTTTATAATGGAAGGTGAAGAGTTCTCTTTATTAACGTTCGAGGAAGCAATTGAATCAAAAGAAAAGGAAAACTAGTTAAAAGCTATCAAAGAAGAAATTGATTCTTTAAAAGAAAATAACACAAGGCCTTTGGTTGACAAGAAGGAGGCAAGCAGGAAGAAAATTGGTTACAAGTAAATGGCTTTTTACTGTAAAAGCCGACGGAAGATATAAGGCTAGACTTGTTGCTAGAGGTTTTCAACAAAAATTTAAGATAGATTATGATGAAACATACAGTCCTGTTATATACACTAGTTCGTTGAGAATTTTATTGTCTATTGCAGCTGATAAAAGTTTGAAATTAAAACAATTTGATATTAAGACTGCATTTCTCCATGGAAATTTATAGGAAACAATATACATGAAGGTTCCAAAAGGCTACAATAACTGTGAGGGCAAAGTATGCAAATTAAATAAAAGCCTGTATGGTTTAAAACAGGCTCCTCTAATGTGGAATATACGTTTTACAGAATTTTTATCAGAAATTAGGTTTAGACAATTGAAATTAAATGTATGTATATTCATTTTAGATATGACAGGAAAGAAAATAATTTATCTAGGAATTTATGTAGATGACGGAATAATTATCGCCGAAAATTTGAAGGATTTGGAGGAAATAATTTTATTTAAGGGCTTCTGCGAAAGTATTTAATTATGTTGGTTTAGACATCGAGATAGAAAAGAGTGGTATTAAATTACACCAACAAAAATATTCGAAGAAATTATTAGAGAAATATAATATGAACAATGTGAGAGATTGCAACTACCCGAGTATTTTGGCGGCGCAACGTCCATCAGTCAAAGTAGATAAGAAAATGGATGAAGACTATAGAGAAATGGTGGGTTATCTGCTTTATCAATCACAACCAATCTGCAATTTGGCTTAAGAAGAAAAGAATTATGAATAAAAGAAGCAAAAACATTGATGTCAAATATTACTACCTAAAAGGAAAGATTGATGAAAACCAGATTAAAGTTAAAGATTTTGAGATGGGCTGCGGGCGACGTATGCTACAAACACCATGGACGGCCCGCCGTACCAACATCTCTATTCTCAAGTAGCTAAAAATAGAAAAGACAACGTCTATCCACAACCTGTCTACAAAGAATATTGCGGTATGTTTTGGTCATGTTGCACGGAGATTAAGATTATTAAAATTAAAGAGGTCGAGAAGGAGTTGAAGGTTATTAAAGTTATAGGTCGGGAAGGAGTTAGGGTTTTTTAAGTGAACGTAAGGAAGTTCATATTGTGAGTAGTTGAGAAGGGGATTAAGGTTATTATTTTAAACTTTTAAACTCAAAGTTCGCGAACACATCCACAAAAAACTGGAAGAATCATCTCCAAACTAGTTTATTTCATTTTTCAATTATTATTATTATATTATATATATTTACTTTTAGCCATTCTTAACTATAATACTAAATTGTGTATTTTCATGTGTATTTATATATTATTACTTTACATGTATATTATTGTGTGTAATTATGTGTATGTATGTATTTTACTATTTTATTTATAGGTATATTGAATTGTAGTATGTGTATTCTATAATACTGAGATGTTATTTTAAGGAAGATTTTTGTTTTGAGTTTGTTCTTTTTTTTTGTTTTGTTGTTGTGTTTGTTATTCTTTTGTCAATGCACCTACCATGCATTATCTCTGCACCACCCTATGGTCGACTGGAAGAGAATGCCCATGGCATTAAGTCCGCCTGTGTACAAGTTTTGTTTTGTGCATAAAGTATAAATAAATAAATAAATATTATAGTTAAAGAGGTTGAGAAGGAGTTAAAGGTTTTTAAATAAACTTAAAGAGCTATGTAGGGAGTCGAGAAGGAGTTAAAGACTATTATAGTTAATATTTTATATAGTGAGTCAAGAGGGAGGTTAAGGTTGAATGGTTGTATGGTTGAATGAAAGTACATGTTTAGTCGAGAGGGAGTTGGACAAGTGAGAAGGGATTAAGGGTAGCTACATTAAAGTTGGTACTAAATTTGAAAGGCTGAATTACTAGTTGTTGGTTGAATTGAGAGGGATTAAGTGGAAGTAATTGAATGTAAGTGGTTGTGAGTTTTTAATGTATGTATGAAAGGAAGGTAGATATGTATGGGAGGTAATGTTTAATTTATGAAGGTCAGGTTAGTGTTATTCTTTTTTGGTATATTGTATTAAATTATATACAGGGCGTTAAATGTGTGCAAGTGTTGAGGGGGTGTATTGGAGTTTGAATATGCAATTAATGGCAGGCAACACTTGACACATGTAAGGTTACAGTTTTCGAATATTGGAATGCTTATGTAAATGCTTAAAACAGATTGTCTTCTCTTCAGAAATAACTGGGACTTCTCATCTAGACAGGGACAGTGGAACATCTTAGGGTTTTATAAAAATAAAATATGTTATAATTATAGTATATATATAATATATAAATATAGTTAAATAGTTTATAAAAATAACCATGAAGTAGAGTGTTTTTAAATAGCCTCTCACCTCCATAACCCAGTCCCCTCAAATTAAACCGTCCAACAGGTAGCGATTCCGATCCGGTGGTAGATTCTGCGAAGCACTGCCCTAGCTAGGCTTAGTGTTAGCAACGTCGTCAGGTTTGAGCCCCGTGAGCACACATACTTGTTAGGTTACGCTGATATAGCCTCTCAAGGCTAGCTTAGGTAGAAAAAAAATAATAGTAATTTTAAAAGCAATAATCAGAGAAATAATTCAATGATAACACCATATAATAATATTGTTTAAAATATTAATTTAAATAGAGATATTAAGGCCTTTAAATGTTGTTTTCGTATTTATATTCCAGCCGAGTGAATATTTTGTTAGATGAATTTATTATAGTTTTAATTTGATTGTTAATAAATTCGTCTTTATATTAAAGAAAACGCATTAAGTCTTTCATTTTATGGAGTAATTGACTTCATTTTAAATTTTATAATTTATGATACTAATTTTGATTCTCTATTTTTATCTAACTTCTATATATATTTTATAGTCTCAATATAACTTTATTTCTGTATTAGTATTTTCACTTAAAATACGTATGATATGGTGAACATATTTAAAAAAATACTACCAACAACTCCACCGTAAAGGATTACATTTCAAAACCAAACCAGCTGTCTGCCTAGTCAATGGAAGAGCGACAACAGATTCATAATTTCACTAAAGACAATTAAAGACATTATTATGAAATAAACATCGAATCAAGTTCACGAATAAACACGATCTACTGTTTGCAAAACATTCCTTCTGGATAGATACGCTCCGATTTCAAAATCCTGCCTTGAATTCGTCCAATCAATTGACAAAAGTAGTCCCGAACCACGTCTCTACAACGTGCAGAAAGCTGCACATACAACTAACTGTACGTGGCAGCACGTGCCACATAAAACACAACACGTATTACGATCGTATGCCCCGTCCAGTTCATTACCGCATCATCTCGTTTAACAAATACTTGACTTTTTTTATTGGTTAGGTTAGGTGGTTACTGGAGACCATAGACATTTACAACGTAAATACCGCCGCCCACCTTGAGACATAAGTTCTAAGGTCTCATTATAGTTACGACTGCCCCACCCTTCAAACCGAAACGCATTACTGCTTTACGGCAGAAATAGGCAGGGTAGTGGTACCTACCCGTGCGGACTCACAAGAGGTCCTACCACCAGTGAGTGTGAACTGAAGTCAAACTGAAAAATATACCGTCTTCCACCTTATTTATTTATTTATTTACAACTTCGTGAGTGGTGTTCTTACGTGTAGTATCTGTTCGCCCCCGTATAAGAACAAGATAGGATATCATATCCATATTAGAGCGCATGAGAGGCGTGGACATTAGCTTTTAAGTTATTTGAACAGACAATTTTAGTCACCGTGGCCGAAACTGGCTTGGAACCGTGATGATGACTAGACTAGTCTTCATGTAACTATGAATTTTTCTAGCACTCCGAGACTAGCACACACCTACATTATATTTTGATTTAATACTTTAATACAGCTTAATTTGTTTACGAGGGTTTTTGATATGCGGGAATGAGGTGGTATTTAAATATCTGCAATCAAATCTGAGCACGCAAATAACCAAAACGTTTTGTATGGATTACATTGCGCTCTGCACCAAAACCATGATTAAAATGGATTTCCATGATTTGTCTTATTATGTTAAAAATCACAAGCATTATAAACTGTCTTTGTTGACCGAGTTGTTAGTTACTACTACTCCACCACAGGCTCCGCGTTCAAATCCCGATCGGAATCTCTTTCCGAAAGATATTTAATTTTCCGGGTCTGGGTGTACTTGTTCGCGTCTCGTATGTATTCCCAGTGCCTATTCCTAGCAATTCCTAGCGCGGGACTATTTAGTATTAAACGTATCTTGATGTAATAAATACGTTTTTAAATTGTTACAAAACAGTCTCTATATCCTAAAAAATATTATATGACTAGCTGACCTGGCAGACTTCATAGTGCCTCAATAGATAAATAGGAGATCTAAACTTTTGTATAAAATAAACTTAAAACAAACTAAATGAATCCGTTTGACGGGGGACACAAAGGAAAAACAAAATTGTTATTTTTATTTAATTCCGAGCATTTTCATATTTATCTAACTTTTAAACCTTCTCTGGACTTCCACAAATAATTCAAGACCAAAATTAGCCAAATCGGTCCAGCCGTTCTCGAGTTTTAGCGAGACTAACGAACAGCAATTCATTTTTATATATATAGATATAGATTCAAAAAATATTTCTAACAATTTTAACTACTCATAAAATAGTTCACAAAACGCTACTAAAGTAATACATACACAATAAAGTAAGACCAAATATCATAGAGTGTGACCATCAATCACGTGCATCAGACTATTAACTCGCATAACGACTGCATTAAATAAACATGAGGCTGGGAACTCAATTTAACGTTATTATTGTTTATTATTTCTTATTTTCAATTTACATTAACATTTGTGAATGGTTAAACTACGTCGTGAATGCGTCGAACAAAATATTAAGCAGCAGATGAGATGACGTAATTTAAGTTCATAATCGTCACTTTTCTGGACCAATAAGGATGAAATTCGCTAAAGAACCATAGTGGCAGACAGATTTAAAAACCATCAAGTTGAAGTGTATATGGACTGACTGACGCAGAAGTGATTGCTCACGGTACAAACGTCTCAAATGGAGACCACCTATTGGCAAGTCCAAAATACGACGCTCTTCTGCTAATAAGACAAATGATTTAAAGAAAGTGCCTCGAATTTTATGCGGAAAGTGGAGGATTGTTAATTGTGTCATATTACTGGAGAGCCAAAGAGATAGCACTCGCAAATCATCACCCCTGCCCCAATGAGTAGGGGAGATTCTGTCCTGGTACAGGGGTTCGCACTGAGCCTCGTACCGTACCCCCTGTAAGGAGCCCCACGGCCTGATATTATGAGAGAAACCTATATAGCTAACAGAGGGATACGGGCTGATGATTATCATTAGATATATCATAGTGGCTTAGCGACATGCATGAAAAATGATTTCAAGCTTTCGTTCTGATACAACAATAAAATCTAATGCTACTTATATGACATGATACGACATATTCTAGTATGATGTAGTGCACAGCATTACAGTCATCAATCTCGTACATCGTCCCGTTAACTCGTGTGACGGCTGCATAAAATAAACATAAGTCCAAAAACTATACAGTGTTCGATCGGACGGAAAATTCCGGAAACGCGTACGCTAGGCAACAAGGAAATGACGTTTTCGAGTTCATTTCCTCCTCTGGTGATGTTTGTTTTTATTTATGAATTGAGATGTTGAACAAGAGATTTTATTTATCGCCGACATGGCCCCGGGACGCCGCAGAGGCGTGCCAAGTGTAGTATTTGTAGACGTAAGCGGTTATCTTCTTTTTTAACGTCTAGTTTGAGGGCACTGAAATGAAAAATTATATTCGGGCAATTTTTTTAAATATCTTTAGTATTATCGATTCTTAAAACGAGCCAATAAATAATATCAAAAAGTTTACCTATAACCTCCCTATTTTTCAACACACAAAACGGACCTCTGCGTAAATTCACAAAACAAGCATCTAAAACAATAAATGACGTTATAAAAGAACTTTATTAATACGTAGAGACATAAAGAGAAAAGTTTCCGAAGGTCCGGGGTTAACGACGCCTAAAAGCAGGGGATGAGTTCCTATTCCCAAAATTTCCAAACGGCACTAATATGAATATTAATATTACCGATGAAAATTCCCAATTTCGCCAAGTCACTGACAGATTTTTATTGTTCGACAAAGTCTGGTTTCGCAGTATTAAAATGTTATCCATTGTCCGGTCCGTACTATATAATATTTCATGACTCTTTTGAGATCAAACGTGTATTCAATTTGCTTCAATATTTTGCCGAGCTATAGCAAATATTTTTTATTTAAAAAAAATCTACCCTTTAGATTCGCTGAAACATCAAACACGCAAAATAATATCGTATTTGACTCATCGAATGACAACCTAGACAGGCTGTAGTTTGTTTAACGTTTAAGTTTATTATGTCCCAAGTCATACTGCGAAATATTCATAGCCTATTGTTATCAAATCTTGACCATGGCTATCAACCGCATTCAAATAAGAATCAGTTACCTGTCCCAATAAAATCTTTCAAGGGTCACACTACATAAAGAGTTGATGTCGCTGACAAAAGTCACTATAAGGAAACTAGCATATTGAGAGTCGAAACTTGAATAATCTATGAAATTGTCGTCAATGCGGATAGAATCTCAACATGTTCCAAATAGATAGGGAGATGATACCAAAATCTACCAACGAGAAGTTTTTAATAAAAACAAATAATTCACTCTTTTTTAGCAGAAAGCGTTAATAATCTTTGGAACTTGGGACATTTCAGCTCTGGTTTCAGTTGCTAATCAGGAAGCCCATAGATATTACAATGTAAATCCACTAATCTTGAGTGGCGGTTGCATTTAAATGATTTTGTATTAGTTGAAGCAGCCGTGACCAATCGTGCGGGCCCACAAGTCTTGTTCACAAATTATACCTTAGATCATAATCATATGCAATACGATATATTACGTGATCAAACACATTAAGCGCCGTAGATAATCTATTTCACGTGATACAATATTAAGCTTCGGTAATAAATTAGACTAGAGATTATAATCTAAGCACGCACATGTTTTCAGCTAAGTGTGCCTCATATCATACTTGTAGAACTTGTTTGGTAAGATCGTGAATCCATTCAGAGGAGATAGCGGAAAGGAAATCATTTTTTTTTTCAGAACATGCTGAGAGTAAGCGTAACTGTGATCTTTCAAATTTCTAAATCGTAAACATATTTAAGCGATAGAACCTAAAACATGCCATTATCATTAATACCTGAGATTAATATATTTTCAATCTAGGCACATGTTCAAACGTAATGGATCGATTCCATTTTTGGAAGCGGCACAGAAGCAAGCGTAAATGGTATTTAGTAAAATACTATTGCTTAAAATAGAAAGATAATCAAATCTGTCAATATACAGCAGAACTTTATATAGTAATGTGTACAAGATTCACAGGGTAGCGATTAACAAAACACTAAATTTTACTCACTCAGACCTTTACCTAAACACCAGAGTATGACGAATAACCCTGTTCGATGGATCAATTGTTGTCTATTTGTTAGCGGCCGGATCCTTTGTACATTATTTACCAAATTAACAATAACAACCTGCCTCTACTGAAAATCATTAAACATCTATCGCGTATCAGATAAATCGTTTTTCCTCACAGACTTTTTCATTCATCTTCGAAATTATGTACACAAACGTACGAACTTGGACTTGAGGGAAATCCTTCAGGAAACCGCAATTTCTTATTCACCTAGAGCTTTTCATTAAATAAAGCTGTTCACTTATTGATAAGTGTAGAAGTGACTTTTCACTTATCGTAGCGTAGAAGTGCAGCTCAATGCTCATTAATTATAATGTTTTTTAGGAGTTTTTTAGCTCATTAGTTCGGTTACCTGGCTTTAACATGGACGAATGGGCGTACCAGAGAGCTCTGCTTGGTGAAGATTTGCTAACAAACTCAAGAGCAGCTACTTACCACCAGAATAGCATCGCGTCTAATCGCGTGGTATCTACGAGCTAGAATTTGATGTAATGATTGCAAAGAGATAGAATTTTATATAATGATTACAAAGAGATAACCGGATTAATGTTACGTAATAACGATATTATGATTATTTCAAAAGTTACAGATTTAACATTTTGGTAGGCAGCGGCTGGGCTCTACCCCTGGCATTGCTGAAGTCCATGGGCGACGGTAACCACTCACCATCAGGTGGGCCATATGCTCGTCTGCCTACAAAGGCAATAAAAATTTTTTTTAAGAAATTTAATATTTTTTTTATGTTTCAAGTTTGACAATTTGTGGTTTTGTTTAAATTTATATGTTTTGCTTTTCCGTGATAAAAAATTCCAAATCTCTAATGTGTAATATTTGACAAACATTTTGGATTAGCAATGTCAGCGGTTAATTAATAGATCAAAAAAATATCAAGTTTCCAACTCTTGCTTATTCATGTAACGATCTGAGTTACATCGGTCAATAGGGAAAAAATAATTTCTTTAAAAGTTAAAGTTTTATTAACTGTATTAAATTTATCTTTGCATCTTTTTGCGTTATTCTGAGACATGTCTGGCCATGGCCAAATTTCAATTATATTGTAATAGGTTAAAAGAATTTTCATACAGCACAATACATGTGTTGTGTTTAAAGCGTCTAGTGAATAGCGGAAGAGACTAAACGCTCACAATTGATATGAATACTAGATTTGGTAATGACATACGTAACGCGAGTTATTTTTAGATCTTATAAACCTGTTCCCCTAGATCTAGATCTAAATCCAATATAGCTCCAGAAAGTATGGATTTTCAGACAAAGGATCTGATTAGGAAAGAACAGGGTATCCGACAACTAAAGCATGAATACCAGAGTATAATAACATACAACAACATAAAAATATGGACTTTCTAACAGAGGGTCTGATGAGGAATGATACACCCATATTTTTATAAATCATTACACAGCTAAACAAAACATCGGTCAGGTTCAGTTTTATTTATATTAGCTAGTCAGTTTTATAAAGCTCGAGGATAATAAACCAGTAAAACTAAAAGGATATCAACAAAAACAAGAAACTCAAAATCAGAACCTAGTGATAAATCAGTCATGAAACAAATGTCGTCGTGACTTACAAGATAATAAATCCGGTGACTCGTATTAAGAGATGCTGATTGTGATTAATAATCTTTGACGAGTTGAACAGATGAGATAAGAACCATAAATCTGTACAAATCCAGAAAATAGAGCAATAAAACAATACTACCTATTAGCATATACAGTGATAGTACTATTTAGTATAAATAATGAAAAAGAAACCTCCAAATGCGCTATATGATGCTTTTCCAAAATAACTTTGATTTTCATTACTTTCGTTCGAATGTATTGACTACAAACACCATAGTGATTGGGGGGTTTTAATTTCGAAACCATCTTATTGGAGTTCCAAAAATAAACAATTCCATAAATAAACGCCAAATGCAAATTGTCAGACAAACTTTACATCATACAAATAAATCCGCATTAATCAGTGCGAAATATAACATTTTACAGAACGGAAAACGTATAAAGTTACGTAAAATATATCGTTGCATCGCTTTAAAACGACTGGTTTCGCCACAACCGCTGATTGCGGTTCGACATTTTCGATAATAATCAAATATTAGGTTACTCATATACATTGAATGCGGGAATTCAGTTCAAATATTTATTAAGTGACAGTCTATACGCGATATAATATATTAAACTGCAGGATAGCCGTCGAAGCACAGTGGTATGTGAGGAATGTATATCTTCACGCCGACCTAAATCTAATACCGATACGTAAGTATCTTAAGGAAGCGTCAGAACGCTATTTCGACAAACCTGCGCGACACGAAAACTCTTATCGTGGCCGCCGCTAATTATTTCTCTGACCGCGGCGGAGCAATGAAAAGCCGCCGTCGCCCGAAACATGTCTTATCGGATCCCCTGGATTCCCTCTCGGTGCCTTTAAGACCCTCAAGCACCGGAATTGCCTTTTAGGCAGGAAAATATTTAGGGAATAGGTAGGGAAATATTTATATTAATAAAATGCTCAATTGCAAAACTTGATAGGGTGACGAGACCTAGTTCGACGAGCGAATTAACGGATAGACAAAACCCACTGAGTTTCTCGCCGGATCTTCGCCGTAGGTCCGAATTCACGGTAGATAATTTCATATTATACTTGTCTCCGCGTAGCTGGAATTGCCCAGTAGATTACCAACGAACAGGTAGAAAAAAAAATTATGACAATGCTATTTTTTAGATTATTCGTGAGGGTACACAGATTTTTAAAACATTAAAACTCTATTTAGATTTTAGATCATTAGCAAATGGCAAATTTGCATTTCTCAAGGACTCAAACGCCCGTAAGCGCCATTTACAAATATGGAGAAGTGCATGAGCCATTCCAGCTACCGTAAAAGTCCACGAGGATCGCAATAATTTGAAATTTTGCAAAAAACCTTAAAGTCGATACCTTAACGCCAACAAAAATATACATAATTTATATGGATAGAAACTGAGATCAAACAGTTAAGCACTATCTTCTCTTTTGTTTGCTAGACGTGTTTTTTTAGTAGTGGCTAAATAAAGAGCTTTAATTTTTTTTTTGTTATGAAATATCTTCATTTCCATAATCAATAACAAAACACAACAAAAAATGTAATACATGAAACGAATCCAAATCTTAAGGTGTAATGATTATGGTCGAATTTCGATCATTGAGCCAACACTGGTCAATATAATTACGACAAACGATATCTCGAATGCCATCGGTTCAGTAAAATCGCGGCCCGGAAAGATCGTATCTAAACTGGCCGACGACTAAATGCCGCAAAATTATTACTGTGCCATTACAGCCGGGCCGTTTCGTAGGCTAAAACGCCGAAAATGTTCTACCCGTTTCGATTCACGCTCTTGTTTTATGGTCTCTTCGTAATTTACTTGGTTCGGGCCGAGCCGGAGAAAGGTAAGTGAATTTGACTATTGACATTCAATTTACGTTAAACTTCCAAGGATTTTTTGATCATTTCACTGTCGTTCGCGACGTAGCCGTCGAGATTAAATTGTCAAATCTAATCAGATCACTACGCTTTTTGTTTTTAGTGATGTAGAAGGGATCCAGTAGGCTTTTTATTGCTGGAGCTGTGCAGGTGAGCTCACGGTCCAACTAGTATCAAACTCTTCAATTGCAGCGTATTTGCTGCCAAACGCTAAGAGATATTGATCCAAGTCCCTATTGTATTTTATAACATATTTCTCGGCCTTTAAACCAATTTATGTGACTGTATCACGATGAGAGTAGGTAGGTGGGATACTGTTACTCATTTTAATCATGTAAATTGTTCGCAAACACAATATGCCAATTTTTGTATTCAAAATCAGTAGTTGCCATAGATTTGCCGCATAGTCTCATCACTAGCTGCACCAGGTATCTTATGAATTAAGACAAGGCCACTTTCTAGACCTCACTTGTATTATACATGTATACTTGCATATACATACATATATTTATGTAAGGCCATTTTTCGAATTATTTGCAAACGAACCAATTTGAGACTAATATTAGGATATTCGTTATTTCATAAACCAGAGGATTTTATATTTAATCTGTTCTTTTGTTATTGCACGCCGATCTGTACGAGCACAAAACACTCGGGCTTAGTATTTTCACCAAATATTTTTTCTCTCAAAATTAGAGTTTAAATAAATAGACAGAAAATACAAAAAAAAATTCATGATTTGATTTTGATCTTCAGAAAACCACTTCACTTTGGCTCTAAAGAAGACGCTCTTCAGCACAGCGCGCTCTTGTATGAGCCATGTCAATGCCAACGAAACTGACCTAGAGTATTTGAGGAAAGACCCGCCATTTCCTGACAAAGCAGCTTGCATCATAAAATGTCTTTTAGAGAAGGTAACGATATTCAAAATTCTTTTTTGAAAGAGTTCAGACGATAGAATACTATTGTTAAAAAGATGTAATTATTAGATTCTGTAATTGTAGACAATAAATATCAAAAATGATAAAATAGCATGTATGTGTTTAAAATAATAAAAATGACCTAAAAACAGCGGGGGCTTTAGTACCACTATAGATCTAGTCGACACCTCAAATTATTCCGCTTAGCGATTTTCCTACATCAATGTTCTGAAATGGCAATTTGATGTATTTAGCAAACTAAATATTTCCGTGGACTTTTCCATCATCAACCTAAAATAATCGACAGCCATAATTAGAGTCCAAACCATAACGGGGTTCGTTTTAATAAACGTTTATGCCATGCACAAAAACAAGACAATCCCTTTTTCCCAATACCTATTTACCTCCAGATCGGTGTCGTGAAAAACAACAAGTATGCGAAAATGGGCTTCCTGACGGCGGTATCGCCACTCGTCTTTACAAACAAAAAGAAATTGGACCACTACAAGAGCGTATCCGAAAATTGCGAAAAGGAGGTGAGTTGGAATATATTTTTTTTATCGAGAAAAATGCATGGCATGTAACCTTTGGGCCAAAACTTTTGCGGCAACACTTTGGTTTAAATTCAAAAGCTTTATATGTGTTACGGACAAGCTTAATCGTCCGCTCTTGATCTCGTACTCTATCTTTTCGTAAATTAGTCGTTTTATCTTTGGAAGACGTCTTGAAATTGTTCTTATCGCCCAGAAGCAATTTCGTGGTTTTTGTGAAAGCAATTAAAACATGTTTTTTTTTTTATTGCTTAGATGGGTGGACGAGCTCACAGCCCGCCTGGTGTTAAGTGGTTACTGGAGCCCATAGACATCTACAACGTAAATGCGCCACCCACCTTGAGATATAAGTTCTAAGGTCTCAGTATAGTTACAACGGCTACCCCACCCTTCACACCGAAACGCATTACTGCTTCACGGCAGAAATAGGCAGGGCGGTGGTACCTACCCGTGCGGACTCACAAGAGGTCCTACCACCAGTGATTACGCAAATTAGAATTTTGCGGGTTTGACTTTTATTACACGATGTTATTCCTTCACTGTGGAAGTCAATAGTGAACATTTGTTAAGTACGTATTTCATTAGAAAAATTGGTACCAGCCTGCGGGATTCGAACACCGGTGCATCGCTACATACGAATGCACCGGACGTCTTATCCTTTAGGCCACGACGACTTCACGATGTGGACATCACTGATAAAAAAAGACGTTCGTGTTCTTATATGATAATGACAAATTTTCTATCAATTTCAACGAACAGCCGTCTATTGTGAAAAAATAAACAGTTAAAAAACCTTTAAAAATTGAAATGAAGTTTTGCTACTTGAAGTAAAAAAACATGAAAAGATATTCATATGCTACACTTGTTATACTAAAATATCGAGATACTGTCAATTTAAAAATCGCAGCAATAATCTGTCCAATAAAAGTATTTGTAATAAACCACCCACCACCCAAGGATGCCAGTAATAATGTCTACTACTACTACTACTACCACTACTACTAGTAGTAACTGTAGTACTGATAATAAGTACCCCTAGTGCTAGCAATAAAACCAGATCATTTCAAAAACTAGAATGTAAGGAAAGTTCAAAGAAGAAGAAAGTGTGTAACAATCTAATAACAATTTGTAAGGTTTTATGTTTAGTTTTAAATTATTTTTCAAATCAATTAAATTATTATCCTCCTTCAAATTATTTTTTGCTAGTATAAAACAAAACACTTAAATGCTTTTCTTGGAACTGGTTAAGAGATAATAGCAAAACGCAAATCTTTGACTGCACTAAATTAGTCTAAGCCCGCACATCTATGAGGTCACAACACTGCAAATGACCGTCCAATTCGACATTCAAAGTGACTCAGCATTTCGATTTACGAAACAATCGTAGTCAAAAATAAAAAATAAATATATCAAACTTCACTTAGACTTTTCGATGAAGCCAATTACAACAACTCAAAAAAGTCATCAATTACAATGAATTGTCAATTTTCAAGAAAACAAACTGGAATTTATTGAGACCCATCTTTTAAAACGAATTTTGCAAGCGATTTATCAATTTCAGGTTCTTTGTTTAGTTCAGCTCCTGTGATTGGGTGACAATTAACACGAACGTGGAGGGAGTTAGCTAACTCTTAAAGTGACTCAAAATTTACAGTATAAACTATATCCAAATCCACTGCCAATAGAGCGAATTGAAGAGTCGTGAAGCGTGATATTTACATGATAGACATTTTAAAGGATCAACTTAATCAACTAGCAACATATCGTTTTTTTTTTTCTTTTTTATTGTAAACGTTCAACACATATTTGTACATTTAAATGTTGATTAGAACACTTATATTGACCTATTTGACGTAAATATTATTGAAGCTCGATTGAAAATAGCATTCATATAATGTATTAACTAATCACGGATTAAGACCCCTCATGAGAATCTTTCATCAACATTCCTAAGCATTCAGATTTAGCTTTGAAAATATTTGGGATAAGAGTACCATTTATTTTTTACAAATAATTAAAGCATACAGTTCGGTTTCAGATCAACCACGACCAGACAACGGAATGCGAACTTGGAAACGAGGTGGTTTCCTGCATCTTCAAATACGCACCAGAGCTACATTTCAAAACATGATCAAATAAAATAAAAACCTTCAAAAAAATCCCTACAGTTTTTCTTTCGTCTTAATTACGTCAAAGTATTGAGAGTGCTTACCAGTTTCCCTATTCGAGAACTACTCGTAGTATTCACCTTCCAATACGTCAGTTTGAAGATATATTTATTTAGAATGCAGTAAATATAAAACCCGATATCACAGGAGAACACAAACAAACTTTAGTTTGAAACTCAAGTTTCTTTTATTCTTCTCATGTCTCAGTCCTAATCTTAGATGATTATAACAGCTCCAAGGCCAAATGCCTGAAACGTGAATGCCGAATCGGCTCTTGAAGTCCGAGTCTTGATTGAACTGTATTAGGCCGTCACATTCTTCACACCGAAACATCCCTTCGCGGTAGATGGTGCAATCTTTTACTATGCTATATTAATCTAATGGTAGGACCTCATGTGAGTCCGCACGGGTAGGTACCACCGTTTCGGCTTGAAGGGTGAGGCAGCCGTTTTAACTATACTGAGACCTTACAACTTATGTCTCAAGGTGGGTGACGCATTTACGTTGTAAATGTCTATGGGCTCCAGTAGACACTTAACACCAGGTCCACGTCCACCCATCTAAACAATAAAAAAATCTCCTTACAAGTTTACAACACAAGGGCATAGTTTTACATCAAATAGTACAGTTCCTATTTCTGTTAAAATCTTTGAATAATATTTGGATTACAAAATACGACTTAATGGTCAAACTAAGCAGCTATTTTAGTAGTTCTAGATACAAGGAGCGGTACATATGGCGCAGAACCGAACCGAGTAGAGAAGATTGACATACAGTCACGATCCTCAGTATTGAGGGAACGACCAGAAAGAACGATACAAGGTCAACGTATCCAAACTAGGGATTCCTAGTCTGTTACAAAACTACAAGGACATCCAGAACTATTGTCTTACTCAAGTCCATTCCAAATGAGCTATATATTCAAAATACTCACCTACACTACTTGAAGAATATTTCTACAGTCCCTTCGGCAGGCTTTTCGTCACCTAACGGGTGATTTACTCCGTCCTGAACACTGTGAGCAACCTTGAACTCATCTCAAATGATTTTCAGTAAATCTGGAAACGTAATAAGATCTTCTGTATTATATGATAATAGTTTAACCAGGGTTTTACGGTATACGAGTGTTGGAGGTCGTATATAGACTGTACCAACCCAACTTGTCTCGAAATGAGTATTTGGTACTTCTACATCCTTTAAATACCTTAGTAGGAATGCTCACCGTAAAGTTGGCTGCAAGTGTATCGACGCATCTACTTTTATTACAAACATAAAACTGCCAAGGCATGTTGCACTTATTTTTAATATACTTTCGTTTTTGAACAGAGCGTTTTAAACTTTTACAGTCGCATTATACAAAACATTATTTAACATGCTATACGCTACATTGCCTTTTTCAAACGAGGCTTTCGGAGGGTACTCTGCGGTAGGCATTATTACTGGTGGTGGGACCTCCTGTGAGTCCGCACGGGTGGGTACCACCACCCCGCCTATTTCTGTCGTGAAGCAGTAATGCGTTTATCCTTAAGACCTTAGAACTTATATCTTAGGGTCGTTGTAGATGTCCGTGGGCTCCAGTGGTCGCTTAACACCAGGTGGACTATTGTGGAGCCGTGTCGTCTAGTTCCAATGGACCGAAATTAGACTAGAAAGAGGGTGTGATGATGACACAACAGCACCCAAATATCGGAAACTCATACTATTAGAAAATCGTGGTTAAGTCCTAGAAGAAGACAAGAGTAACAAATGGTGCATAACTAATGCGCTTCCTTGAAACCTAAAACCTCCAAAACATAACCGGGCAAAACTCAACAAACCTTCAAATAACCACTCATAAATACATTACGAGCCGGAAAAAAATAATCTCTAGAAACAGCGAGAGAAAATACAAAAAACACGATAAAAATAAGAAGCCATAAAAATCTGTGTGTACACGACATAACATGACGCGTGACGTGACGCCTAGCGCGTACCAAAATATTTCACAAACGAGCAGACGCGAGAGGGGTAATTGAAAAATGCGTAATAGACGAAGAGTTATTGTTTTTTTTGTGGGTTTTTTTACGTTATAAGAAGCAGACTTTTGAGTCTACTATAGTTAATGTTTTTTTAGACAGTTTGTACGTGATTTAAGGTTTTTTTTTTTTATTGCTTTTTTTTATTGCTTAGGTGGGTGGACGAGCTCACAGCCCACCTGATGTTAAGTGGTTACTGGAGCCCATAGACATCCACAACGTAAATGCGCCACCCACCTTGAGATACAAGTTCTAAGGTCTCAAGTATAGTAACGACGGCTGCCCCACCCTTCAAACTGAAACGCATTACTGCTTCACGGCAGAAATAGGCAGGGTGGTGGTACCCACCCGCGCGGACTCACAAGAGGTCCTACCACCAGTAAAAAGGTCAACGGGTGTTAGGCTATAGGCATCAAAGGTCAAAAATTCGTTTGTAATAATGGCTGTCGTATTCTTTCCTTTGAATTGGATAGCATGACTGCTTCGCGCCGAAAATGAGGAACGGTGTATTTTATCTCTACGGGGTCATAAGTGCTTTTTTTTCTTTTTTCTTTATCTTGCATTCGGTCAGCTAGACTATGAGCAGATGTGTTGAGGGCTGTCATAGGCTATTTAACAATACAAAGTGTCACTTTATTGATGGACGGACAGAGATACATTTAAGCTTACATCTAAGGGCAGCATTCACGTTTTGCTGTCTATTGGTTACGTTTAGTATTAGGTGTGCTGTGAGCTAGTCAAACCATCCAAAACGAAAGTCCTCAGAGCCTTCTTGTTCAGAGCCTATTCAGTGGTTATTAAAACTCATTCGTAGCATAGGGCTGTCACTAAATTGTAATTATCAATTAGAATTTAAATAATTTATTAAAAAAAATTTTTTTTTTCAGATTTCCACCATTGCGAATTGCACGAATACATGAACAACTTCGGAATTTGCTTTAAACGGACGTCAATACTAATATGTTTTATATGTGTGAGGGAGCAGATGCTGTGACGTCATAAAAATACTTTTCAAGGTTAAGTTACTGATGGTAGGACCTCTTGTGAGTCCGCGCGGGTAGGTACCACCGCCTTGCTTATTTCTGCCGTGAAGCAGTAATGCGTTTCGGTTTGAAGGGTAGGGCAGCCGTTGTAACTATACTGAGATCTTAGAACTTATACCTCAAGGTGGGTGGCGCATTTACGTTGTAGATGTCCGTGGGCTCCAGTAACCACTTAACACCAGGTGGGATGTGAGATCGTCCACCCACCTAAGCAATAAAAAAAAACTTTTCAAGGTTAAGGAACGCTCAGCGTCTGGTAATCAATTGTTTTTTTAGTTAGATGGGTTGTATAAGGTAGCTTTTGAAAGACGTGGCAATCGCGTTGCAGTTGAGACTTCTGTATCTTATGATATCAAGATGCGTAATGGTATTCACGGTGTGATATCTTTGAGCTCAGATAATTTAAGACGAGTCGTGAATTCACTAAAGTGATAAAAATAAATGTTGTTTCTTAGATATTTCGATCACCACGATTAAGCAATAACAATAAATAGAAACATAAAAATAATAACAAAAAGAACAAGTCTAAAACTTCGAACCGATGTTCCTGGAACGGGTCACGCTTAAGCTTTCAGTAGAGTAACTTCTTGCGTCGCTGTTAGCCGCCATGTTAGTATTTTCTTTTCGCCATAATAGAACCGTTTCTTCACATTATCGACTCTTTGTAATAATAAATTCATTGAATTTTTCGTATTTTTATAAAAACGTATAACCCGTAACTATGCAGAAACTTTTCTGAATTGACATGTTGACGAATTGTCATCGATTTTTTTTTAATATTCTGACAGCCAGTTAATATAAAAAGTTCGTTGACTTCGGTAAATCTTTAGAGTTGTTAAGTATCATCAATTTTTCGATAAAAAAATTATTCTAGAGTTTTAAATATTTATTTTTTTGTTGCTTAGATGGGTGGACGAGCTCACAACCCACCTGGTGTTAAGTGGTTACTGGGGCCCATAGACATCTACAACGTAAATGCGCCACCCACCTTGAGATATAAGTTCTAAGGTCTCAGTATAGTTACAACGGCTGCCCCACCCTTCAAACCGAAACGCATTACTGCTTCACGGCAGAAATAGGCGGGGTGGTGGTACCTACCCGCGCGGACTCACAAGAGGTTCTACCACCAGTAAAACTATAAAATATACTTAAGGTAAAAAATATACTTAAAGTAAGTTAAAAAACAGCACTTGTGAGCATAACTGCTTCGTTTCTGCTCAGCGAATTATTGTTGTTTTTTGTTATATTAAATGATGCTCTTTCTTTCTTGATGAGAGTAGCCGTAAAACCTATTTATTGCACGATGAAATATGAAAAAAAATAAAAAAAAATAAAAAAGAGATATTGCCGACCGCACCGCGCGCATTTTACACGCACCCGCCACTTGTTTTTCAACTCAATATTTTTTTTAGACTTTTACTACTTTTCTATTACGAACTTTAACGGACGATCATCGTCGTCGTTGTGCGAGTGTTATACCCGTTTTGTGAACACAAATAATGTAGAGTAGTTAATGTCAATGTCAAGTCGTCAGGCCGCCGTTACGCGTCGTCCACCAGTCACGTTCCTTTGATTCTGCAGCCCGCAAGAAGCCAGCGACGGGTTGGCAGGTACGTCTACTTCTCATTACCTAGCCTCGGCCTGCCCCTTTTTTGTTCACCTTTAGGCGTTACCACCTCCGCAGAAACCTCCAAAAATATAGAACCAGCGCACCACCGTGGTGAAAATTTGTGAAGATTTAGTTTTTTCTCATTATACTTAACATTCAGGCTTCGAGAACAATTTTCGTTTTCACCCTGCATACCAGCTTTATTCAGAGCTTTCCATAATAAAGCTCTCGACCATCTCCGGGTCGAAATCGATAGGCGGCGCCCACTGAATCCTGCAATGCGTGTTTTTGCCAACCTAATAATAAAATGAGAAATGGCCTTGTAAAATACTTTTATTGTTTGTGGTTACATAATTGTTTTTTTATATATCTATATTGGAATTGTTCATTTGTAGGTTTCTTCGTATTTTTTGAATTGAGTGACTTATAATTTGTATAATAAACTGTAAGCTGTATGTGACTGTATAATATATTGAAAACGAAATATAATAAATATGCACCTTAGAACTCCCTTCTTTTGAACCTAATAATAGCTTTTACGATTTTGTTTTTCACTCTAAGTTATGTTTAGTTCGTCTCATAGTTCTTAATGTTTATAGATCACTATGACATGACCTTCTTCAATCGAAGTTTTTTTTATTGCCTTTGAAGGCAGAGATGCAGCCTACCTGATGATAAGTCATTGTCGATCGTGGACCTCTGGAACGTCGGGGATGCAAGAGGGTTCTCAACAGTAGACAGCGGCTTTTCTGTGCCCATGGTGTTGCCGATGTTTATGGACGATGGTGACCGTTTACTAGGTATGCTCACTTACTTACATGCTTTTGAAGTCGTCCTGGCCTAAAGGATAAGACGCCTGGTGCAATCGTGTCAAACGACGAATCCCGCAGGCAGGTATCAAATTCTCTAATGAAATACGTGCTGAAATTGTTCACGATTGACTTCCAGAGTGAAGGAATAACATCGTGTAATAAAAATCAACCCCGCAAAATTATAATTTGCATAATTATTGGTGGTAGGACGTCTTGTGAGTCCGCACGGGTACCTGCCTATTTCTACAGTGAAACCTTTGTACTGTAAACCACAGAGACCTTAGAACTCATGTCTCATTTCATTTTTACTCTTGTGAGTCCGCACGGATAGGTACCACCGCCCTGCCTATTTCTGCCGTGAAGCAGTAATGCGTTTCGATTTGAAGGGCGGGGCAGCCGTTATAACTATACTGAGACCTTAGAACTTATATCTCAAGGTGGGTGGCGCATGTACGTTGTCGGTGTCTATGGGCTCCAGTAACCACTTAACATCAGGTGGGCTGTGAGCTCGTCCACCCATCTAAGCAATAAAAAAAAACGAGGCGGGTGGCGTATGTCTAATGTCTAAGGGCTCCGGTAACCAATTAACACCAGGTGGTCCGTTACCTCGTGCAACAACCTAACTTTTTTTTTTTAAGGAAAATTTTACTCACTCTTATTATGAACAATGGTATTGAGCACGATGATTATTCTATTAATGGGCTATGGTTTTTTGTCTTTACAGTAAAGAAGCGCACACACAAATAAATAAAATTCCCTTTGCGAACTTTCATTTGGAAATAAAAATAGGTCAATGTCATTTTCAAGTTCAACTCAACGAACCTTGTTCAACCGCTATAAGACTCAAATTTGCATGAGAATTTTGACTAAATTCAGAATATCCTTACCTTACCTCCCAATGACGATGAGTGTCCTCGACGCAATACGAGGAACGTCAAGGGGACTTTCTTCCGAGTTTTTTTTTATTAAGACATTCAATGACCTTTGGTATGAAATGATAAGAAATTCTATGGGACATCTTATGTTTATTTTCTGAGATCATAAAGGTGTAACGTGTTATTGGGTAGCTAAGTTTACATCCAAACGAACCTACTGGCTTAGGAACAACGTGAATGCTTCCTCATCTTGAGACTTATTATTGGAGTCTTATTTGTTACTCAAATCGGCTTCGTGCGGAAGTCGTCTATGAACAGTGAGCACGTGCTAAGCTATTGACGGAAAGACTGGCACTCGCCTTGAGGATTTGATTTGATTCTCACGGATCGTTTGGAACCTCTCGGTCTGCGGGGGACCTCGGTTTCCTCTGTATTTTGTACCATATGTTCCATGGGGAATGCTCTGAGGAATCGTTCGAGATGATCCCCTCATCTCCTTTTTATTATCGGACCTCCCGCCATCGGAGCAGAGTTCATCCATATTATCTGGAACCGCTGCATTCATCGACAGTGCGTTTCCAGAGGTCTTTTTTGCCACGTACCATCCGGCTATGGAATGAGCTCCCCTCCACGATATTTCCCGAGCGCTATGACATGTCCTTATTCAAAAGAGGCTCGTGGAGAGTATTAAGCGGTAGACAGCGGCTTGGCCCTGCCCCTGGCATTGCTGAAGTCCATGGGCGACGGTAACCACTCACCATCAGATGGGCCGTATGCTTATCTGCCTACAAGGGCAATAAATAAAGTATAATGTGTGACGTCATTTGGGGGCAAAATAAGTTACGACTTTAAACCGTATACTTTTATAACTATAACGCATTTCATGCAGAGGCCACATATTATTTTCTGATGGATTGTTATAATACTTGTGCATATAATCTAAAAGAACCACACTCTCTCTATGATTTGATATAACTCTCCTATCATAGAGTCCACATTTAAGTTAAATTCACGGATTCAGTAGTGCGTATCGTAATGACGCCAGAACACACATCTCCAAAATAGAGCCAAGAGGCAGTTGGAATAATTCAGCCAATATTACGATTCGAGTGATGCGGAGAGTGGCATTCATATGATATATATCCTGCCGTTGGTTTTAAACATATATCACGGGATATTGCGAGGACGGTACCGTCCCATGATATATTTGATGTTTTTCCTTCTAAATTATATTTTTGATCGGTAAATGTGTTATATATTCAATCTAAATTGGAGTGAGTGATTTTTTTTGGCGATTCTGGTCGCTCTATTCTCGATCATTCCATGTGATGTTAATCTTGAAATCTCTAAGATTAGATTGTCTGCTTTAGGAAAATTAATAAAATCAGTGAACAATTCAAGTTATAAATATTTGTTCTTTTTTTAGCCTAGCTTTTCTTTTTTATTGCCCTTGTGGGCAGACGAGCAGACGGCCCACCTGATGGTGAGTTGTTATGGTCGCCCAATGACTTCATCATTGCCAGGGGCAGAACCGAGCCGCTGCCTACCTCTTAATACTCTCTACAAGCCTCGTTTGAAGAAGGACATGTTATAGCGCTCGGGAAACACCGTGGAGGGGAGCTCGTTCCATAGCCGGATGAACTCTACTCCAGTGGCGGGCGGTGCGATGGTAAAAACAAGATGTCGGTATCATCTCGAATAATTTCTCATACCTAATTAATACCCAAATGCCAGAAGGTTTGAGAGGCTATTCGCGTTTCGCTATAGCTGAACTCACAGGGCTCAACCTGAGAGTATAAATTAGTATAATCAATAGTAACACATAATCACGACCTAATAATTTTACCAACAGCTGTCCCCAAAAATGGATAAACGTCCAAAATAAACAGATGGTAAAACTCAAAGTTATATCGTACTTTTCCGCGAAGGGCCGTTATCTGTTTTAATCGCGGAAACTCGTATTAAAAGCCTATTTAGACAATAAAATCAGATCTTAATTGTCGGGAAGCGGACACGGGGACATAAAATGCAAATTAACGAATTGTTTTAATTAGGAAATAGGTCAAACAGATAATGTTTTAGGGGAAATTGTTATTTCGGGTCATTGCAAACGTGCGTTTTTCAGTTGGGCAACTTTTAGGTTTATTAAAGCTACAGACCGAATCTATTTATTTTAGGCAGAAAACGCCATGGCCACTGGTGTTAAATGGTCAATCATATTGCTATATTATAAAGGCTATGCCAAACATCTAACTAGAACGCATGGCTGCTTCACACCAGAAATGGGGATTGTGACGCCTACCCATGAAGACTCCTACCACCAGCAAAGCGATTTAGACGATAAAACAACTTATCAAATTTAATATAATATGTAGTTCAAAACCAATAGTCTTTATTAGGTTGTCACTAACGCATATACGAAAAAAATTTATTAACTAGCTCTTAGATATTAACTTTTCAGTTGTTGTCGACTTTATTAAAGAGTCTTAAAAAGATAGAAGAAACGTTATCAAGATTGTCAGCGTTTGATATTTTTCGTTTAGGGGCTGATAACTCCGGATAAAGTCTTAAAGGAAATCGAAATTCAGCCTCTGTATTCTCGTCCTGTATGGTAACGATACCCTTTGCTTTGTGCCGAAGGTTTTGCAATATTGATTTAAAAAATAATCATTAAAAAGTAATTTCCAAACGCCAGTCGTATCAGTTCATCCAATACGCTTAGTAAATGTTTTATACGAAAATGTTCACAGGTTTTATCAGGTCCATTGACCTATTCATTATGGCGGTAGCCATCACAGAACACAGGACATTTGCCAGATGCCTGAATCTCGCTTACGACATTTTCAAGATAATCTTGCATATGTATATACAACCTCCGAACAACAACATTTGGACCGTCGGTCTACCGAGCAATATCACCCGCTTGGTGGAAGATCTTCCCTCCGTCGTTAAGCCTGTAGGGACCACAAATGTCTCCATAGCAACTAATAATTATATGTATGTGTTAGCGGTAATTATATTGCAATGATGCTACGTCAGTATCGGGATTGTCGGGCTGTCAATAGTACGTGAGGTTGTAATCTATATATATATAAAAGAAAGTCGTGTTAGTTACACCATTTATAACTCAAGAACGGCTGAACTGATTTGGCTGAAAATTGGTGAGGAGGTAGCTTAGAACCAGGAGAAAGACATAGGATACTTTTTATCACGTTCCCATTGGGACGTGACATAAAACGTGGTATAACAAAACGCAACTGACAGCTAAACGTAATATATTCTATGGTTATTTATAGTAGAATTTTGACGTTAGTTGACCAGTTGATGTGTTTGAAACAAACCGTGTGGCGGAACAAGGTTCGCCGGGTCTACTAGTCTATACATATAAATAAAATTGGTGTGTCTGTTTTTAATATTGAAATAGCCGCTTTTTACTACATTCATATGAATTTATATACGGTACATATACCAAAATAACATTTTTTACAATTTTTGTCTGTCTGTCTGTCTGTCCGTTTGTCCGTTGTCTGTCCGGCTAATCTCTGGAACGGCTGGACCGATTTTGACGGGACTTTCACTGATAGGTAGCTGATGATGAAAAGAGTAACTTAGGCTACTTTTTATAGACTAGCTTCGCCTCGCAGCGTCACATCGCGGGACTCAGCTATCAATAATAAAATTTAATGTTTCCGAAGCGAAGCGAGGGCGGGTCGCTAGTTCCAATATACGTTAGTCACTCAACTGAACACGTGTCTTATTAATCCTTGCCCGATATAGAAAACTCAACACTGGTGACTCCGACGTGATCAACTCGACAAACCTTCCACATTCAGACCTGTTCTTAATAAATTTTATTTTAGCTATTCTAACGCTCGTGTGACGGAGACCTAACTCCCCCGGTAACTTGGCAATGAACGTTTATTTCAGACGCTCAAGTAGATTTATACGAAATAATTCTAAACTGAGAATGCTAACAAAGTTTCTGTTAACAATGTATTATATTATTATTATTATTGTTATCGTTTTTATCTTAGATTTTTTTTGTTACCAATAATGTGTGTTATTTTTTCTATGCTAACGTAGAATTATTTATACGCTCGGTAAGACCGTTACAAGTAGATTATGTTGGTTATTCCTAATTATTTTGATGACTACTGGAGTAAGCACTCATAGATAGGTATCATAATCCTTGATGTTTCCGTCACGAAGCAGTGCGTGCATTGCGGTTTGAAGAATGGTACAGCCGTTGTACAATGCAATGGCTTTGACATCATATCTTAACATAGGTTTTTGGTATAAAAAATGTACTGGTGGTAGGACCTCTTGTGGGTCTGCACGGGTGGGTACCACCACCATGCCTATTTCTACCGTGAAGCAGTAATGCGTTTCGGTTTGAAGGGTGCGGCAGCCGTGGCAACTATACTGAGAGCTTAGAACTTATATCTCACGGTGGGTGGCGCATTTACGTTGTAAATGCCTATGGGCTCCAGTTACCATTTAACATCAGGTGAGCTGTGAGCTCGTCCACCCATATAAGCAATAAAAAAAAAAAATGTAACTTCTTGTTCTATGCGTACAGCCCACTGCGTTTCTCGCCGGATTTTCTCGGTAGGTCGCGTTTCCGATCCGGTGGTAGATTCTGCGGAGCACTGCTCTTGCTGGGGCTAGCGTTAGCCAAATTCTCAGGTTAGAGCCCGTGAGCTCACCTACTCGCTTGGTAAAGCTGGCATAGCCCTCTAAGGATACCAGCATTAGTAGGAAAATTAAGAATTCATTGGAAGACAAGTCCAGACTCCTGAGCTTCATAGTTCTGGTCCACTCTAAATGGTCTGGTGCTATATTGCTCTTAGTGCATGTCTCACAGCGCATAATTTTTTTAAGTAGGTACATAAATCTGATTTATCGATAAACTCGATTTTAATATTAGGAAATTATATAAAGGCATAAAAACCATTGATACGGAATTTTATTTCGGTAATTAAATAAATAAGACATTCAAAAACATTTACGAGTATATCTGGCTATGTACTCACATAAACTTTATTCAAATTTTTTTTCAAATGTAAAGTAACCCCTTTGAATATATTTTTCATAATTTGGACGCACCAGTAACAGCAATATTTTTTATTTTTACATGGTGGGTGGCTTAGATGGGTGGACGAGCTCACAGCCCACCTGGTGTTAAGTGGTTACTGGAGCCCATAGACGTCTACAACGTAAACGCGCCACCCACCTTGAGATATAAGTTCTAAGGTCTCAGTTTAGTTACAACGGCTGCCCCACCTTTCAAACCGAAACGCATTACTGCTTCACGGCAGAAATAGGCAGGGTGATGGTACCTTCCCGTGCGGACTCACAAAAGGTCCTACCACCAGTAAAAACCAGTAAACATACACAGTCTTTCGTAGCGCATGTGCATTCTCTGAATTATGTGTAAACAGTGTGCATATGGCTGTGATTGATATTTGATATGACTAAAGCTTTTTGAAATGCATTAAAAATATATATGAACTGAGGTCGCGCACTTCAGTTCAGAGACTTAATCACATTGACGCGGATAAGAGATATGAACTTGCTAAAAGAAAGGAGTTTGTTTATTGCTTGTTCGGCATAGGAAACTGTTTCTTAACACCATGTATGATGCGAATGATCGCCGGGTAAAGCCTTGACAGATGGACTATCGACTTTGTATCCCTTTTTACGGAAATTGCGCGAACGGAGGAGTATGAAATTTTCCACACTTATGGAGAATATAGAGAAGAAGTGCACAATGATAATATTTTTTTTAAATATAGCATAAAATATACATTAAATCAATAAAGAAAACATTACACACACTACATACCATGTATTTGACGCACACACGCATGCATACTATTTATTGTCAAACTTTTGTTCTTGACGTCTGTTGTCAAATTGAGAATAGATTAAATATTGTTTGTCTTTATTAATCTTTTTTTATAGTGTAACCTTGGCGAAATTTGTGATTATAGAAGTATAAAATACAAGCATAATAGTGTACAAACTTACAATTTCAATTAATTATAGTCGAATTTCGACTACTGCGGGATCTCTAGTAAGGGATTAACAAAATTTGCCACTAAGAGAACCTGCTTCGCAAATAGTCGTACCTAATTAAAATAATCAAACTCAAAAGTGCATGAAGTCGATTTATTTACCAATAGGCATGTAGTATCACTCTACATCCAAACTCATTTTCTGAGCAGATGAATTAGACAATATAGTTTTACTAAAATCAAGTCTTTGTGAATACCGATGATGATAAAACAATTAGAAGTGAAGATTTCATAGAAATGACGAGATAGTTACGATGGTGCGTATAATTAAAGCTTATAAAGAAACATACAAAAATTAAGCCAAATATTATATTAACAGTACGTCAATACATACATCAATTCTAATATCAACACCACAAACTATCAATTAACTCACAGCTAATTACCAAAATTCGTATAATCAGACGGAAAACATGATAATATCAGTAGAGATACATGTACATATAGAGATGTTTACAAGTGTAACAATTTAATAAGATTCTCGGGCGTGTTGTAACGCGGTACTTGCGTGTGTTTCCTCGGAAACGCTCTTAAGGAGATAAACGTGATTTATTTAGCGGAAGCGAATGTGTTCCACGTAACTTGTAATATACCATTCATTAAAGAGCACCTGGCACGTAACTACTCTTAGTTAGATCTCCGTGAAATGCTATTCATTCGAAAATAACATGTTTTATTTAATGGTATTTGGCTGCGATTATTTTAAATGGTAGGCAGCGGCTTGGCTCTGCCCCTGGCATTGCTGAAGTCCATGGGCGACGGTAACCGCTCACCATCAGGTGGGCCGTACGCTCGTCTGCCTACAAGAGCATTAAAAAAAACTGATTTTTGTTTTTTTTCCTTAATTTTAGTATTTATGTAAGTTTATTCACTAATAAATCGATTTTTTAATGCAAAGAATTCGTAATTCCACATTTCCTCACACACTTAACAACTGCCAAAATCTAAAGAGATCAATCAACCTTTCAGTCCGTCTACCTATGAATCAGAGAGTACGGTCGAAAATCTTATCTTCGTAGACATTTCTCTGTATTCACTTCAAGCCATCAAACAATTGAACAAATATATTACCAATCAAGACGTAGAATCTAGAATTGTGCCTTTAAAAATCTAGGATAGGTTATATTTTTCTACTGTCGAAGTTATTAGCAGGATGGATGTAGATTATTATCGTGTTTCTGTGACAAAAATTGTCATTTTTGTAATGGAAATTAAGACATTCACTTCTGTAAATTATCCTATCTACTGTCAACTACTTACAATAAGCCTTTGATAGAACACTACAAAATTGATGTGGTAATATTTGTCACTGGACCAGTCACCTACCAGTTCTCTCGCGGCACCTATAACGCATATAGCAATCTTCTTTAGAATGCCAACAATTATCCGCATTGAGTTCACACGGATAGGTACCACCATCCTGCCTATTTCTGCCGTGAAGCAGTAATGCGTTTCGGTTTGAAGGGTAGGGCAGCTGTTGTAACTATACTTGAGACTTTAGAACTTATATCTCAAGGTGGGTGGCGCATTTACGTTGTAGATATCTATGGGCTCCAGTAACCATTTAACACCAGGTGGGCTGTGAGATCGTCCGATGTCCACCCATCTAAGCAATAAAAAATAAAAATAAAAGATATTAATTGTAGAGTGGGTATACTGTAAGAATACACGGATAGATTTTTTTACAACAAATTGGGAGTCAATGTGATCAAACAAGAATTCCTTCACACTAGAAATAATCTAACTTCTTCTTCTTTTTCTCCACCTTATCCCACTAGGTGGGGTTGGCACAGCTATTTTTTCTTCTATCAGCCGTCATCTCAATACTCACTCCTCTCTCTCTCATATCGCCATTCACACACTCCATCCATGTCTTCTTCGGTCGACCTCTTCCTCCTCTATCTTGCACTAGAAATAATTGAAACGTGGACGTCTTTTTTTTGAGCCGGTGGCTGAACCTCCTTCGAGGTCCTCGCGCCTAAGGAGCGCGCGGGGTATGTGGGACCAAGGATGTTTTTAGGGCCCAATGCACTAAACGACTCCCCTGCACTCTTACACCCGACGTCCGATCTCCATCCGGGGTCAGAACTCGATCAGAGTAAAGAGGAACCGTGCACGCCTGCACTAAGTCTTGTCATATGATTATTTATTACGAATATTTACCACTTTTTGTTTTTCATTACACGATGTTATTATTCCTTCTTCGTGGCGGTAGCCATCATAGAACGAAATATATCTGAAAGGTCTAGCTAACGACATTTTGAAGAAAAACATTTGGAACTACCAAACAGCATCATGATTTCGCTGGAAGATCTTCCCTTTGTCATTAACCTTCCAAAGAAGTAAGTCGAATACACGTGTTCAATACGTATTCACTTAAAAAATTTGGTTGCGTCTTTTGATACGCCTTAGCCTCGTATTGTTCAGACCAACGTGACACCAATTATTTCTACCGCAAATACCACACATGTGATAAAGCCAAATTGATGAGTATTCGATCGATCCATTCGACAGTCGCTGATACTGTTTTAGTAATGAGGAGTTATTTCAATTTCTGTAACACTTATCCACATTCTGATTTTGAACCTTAAATACATTGTTGATATAACTTTTCTAAGAAATAAACGAACCATGTAGCAATGGCTCAGAAACCACCAAGTGCAGTATTCGTTCGAGGCTCCAGTTCGTTCACCGTCCTCGTCGAACCCGTCTCTTGCGACGAAGGGCTCGACGAGCGAACTAATCCATAGACACAGCCCACTGAGTTTCTCGCCGGATCTTCTCAGTGGGTCGCGTTTCCGATCCGATGGTAGATTCTGCGAAGCACTGCTCTTGCTAGTGTCAGTGTTAGCAACTCTCCGGTTTGAGCCCCGTGAGCTCACCTACAAACGTTAGGGCGAAGCTGAAATAGCCTCTCAAGGCTATCAGCATCCTACCTAGGAAAAAAAAACCGGATCGTTTCTCTGAAGGAATAGAATTTGAACCGTGTCCACTATCAACAACATATCGTCTTCTCGCATTAAAACTGAATAATCTCAAAACTTACTAATTCTACAGGAGAGTGTTTTTTTAAAGGTTTAACATGTAATATTTTTAATATTTATCATATTTGCAACATTTTATTTTTATTTTTTACCAGTTAGTTACATTATTTGTCTTTTAAAGTAAAATAAAATTATGTATTAATTTTCTTAATAGTAGTCAAAATATAAACTAAAAACAAAAAAATACTAGCCTAAACTACGCTCTTTTGAAAGTATTTATGAGAAAAATACTGGTGATACCTACCAAATGTTTACGTATATTTTTATTTTTTTATTGCTTAGATGGGTGGACGAGCTCACAGCCCACCTGGTGTTAAGTGGTTACTGGAGCCCATAGACATCTACAACGTAGACGCGCCACCCACCTTGAGATACAAGTTCTAAAGTCTCAGTATAGTTACAACGGCTGCCCCACCCTTCAAACCGAAACGCATTACTGCTTCACGGCAGAAATAAGCAGGGCGGTGGTATCTACCAGTGCGGACTCACAAGTGGACTCAATTCTCAATTCAATTAACTCAATTCCGAATATTTTTGGAAATTGTACACTTTTAATGCGAAAAGGCGATATATGCACGTTCTACCTGCGCAAGCCAAACAAACAAATTGCAATTAATAAATACATTTGAAAACATTATTTATTAACGAAATCAAACTTAACTCTCAACGCTAAGTTGTAACAAGCTCGTTCTCTCAATGAAAATGATCCGTAACGACTGTTGTAAACAAACTTCTCGAACTAAAGTCATTAGCCTAATGCTTTGTTGCAGTTACGCTATTTATTTACTAATCATTTGCGCTTGTTTCAGCTTACTTTTGTTTGGTGTGTTCATTTCGTGGAAAGCTTATGATATCGGGCCAAACTCTTTACGATTATTGGGTAAAAAATAAGATAACACTAGACCAAGAGATCTGTTTATCTTCAAAACCTCTTAAACTTTTCATCCAAACGAAGGTTATGAGAATGATAAAGAGAACTGAAATTGATTACACAGTTCTATCTGAAAACATATTTCGTTTGGAAGTAGTAAAACTTGGATAAGCTATTAACGGTCTTGAAGCAGATACCGTAATAATATTTCCTAACCAAATAAATATCTCACATGATTTCACAATTAGTAAATCGAATTTCCCTTTTTTCTAAAGGCAACATCAGCATACATAGGATAGGATTAGACAGCATAGATAGAAAAAGATCGACTTGCCCATTTCTATGAAGCAGCATTGAAACATTCCAGCTGCATGAGGCATAAGTTTTACCATTTGCTTCGTTCTGCGCCTCATAAGTCAACATAAAATTATATTTGACTTAATTAATGACGTAAAACTAGGTAAAATGTGAGCTTCTCTACAGCAGTTTAGTAAAGCAATCCGAAGATTGGAAAGACAAATAATTGGAAACGTTATTGGTTTCAAATAGCAAGAAGGAATAGCCCCGGTCACCGTCTTCGTCGAACCCGTCGCTTGCGACGAAGGGCTCGACGAGCGAATTAACCCATAGATACAGCCCACTGAGTTTCTCGCCGGATCTTTTCAGTGAGTCGCGTTTTCGATCCGGTGGTAGATTCTGCGACGCACTGCTCTTGCTAGGGTCAGTGTTAGCAACACTCCGGTTTGAGCCCCGCGAGCTCACCTACACACGTTAGGGTGAAGCTGAAATAGCCTCTCAAGGCTATCAGCATAGGTAGGGAAAAAAAAGAATAGCATACTGGTGGTAGGACCTCTTGTTAGTCCGCACGGGTAGGTACCACCACTCTGCCTATTTCTGCCGTGAAGCAGTAATGCGTTTTGGTTGGAAGGGTGGGGCAGCCATTGTAACTATACTTGAGACCTTAGAACTCATATCTCAAGTTGGCGGCATTTACGTTGTAGATGTCTATGGACTCCGATAACCACTTAACACCAGGTGGGTTGTGAGCTCGTCTACAAACCTAAGTTATATAAAAAAAACAATAGATATTATTAAGTAATGGACATCTTCATTGAATCATGTTCATAAAATTCATGAATTTTGACATTGACTTTCATAGAATGGCAATTGAGGTTAGCCTTGAGCATTTGGACTACGCCAATTTCTTCAGAGCCAAAGTGAGCTAAAAAAATTCAGCTATCTGAGCCTAAAGGCCACTCAAAATCACCTTATTTACTATCAACGACACGATAAATCCGTAATGAATCCGGACAGTAAAAACTAGCGCAATTCTATATTTATTGACACATACAAACAAATCCAAATAGTCGGACATAGTTTAATACTGAAATAAAACCACGGAACACTTTATTCGTTCAGTTTATTCCTTTACATTAGATAATGTTTGATTTCCAGAGTATAAAACGAGGTTAGACGTAGCGTTTTCAACAATTTCACTGTGTCACGTTATTAATTTTATAAAACTTTACTTTGTCATATCACTGTTGGAGACGCTTCATCTAACTTATTATTATAATCTGAGATTTTCTTTTCGAAAGAAAAATTGTTTAGAAGCTATTCTGACTATGCTGTACAGCTTTTTACATAATATATTACGTTGTTTTTGGCAGAAATGAAGAGCTTGACTCCGCGACGTAATCTAAATTACACTTAGCATGACTGCACTTTTTTGTTATTTATAAAATATGAAGAATATAAAATTTTTAATCGACGTATTTTCTAAGTTACCTTCGTGAGGTTTGATATACTTTCATGTTTTTCTATGTTAAAAATGTAATTATGAACCTTTTGCTCTTTTTTACCTAATGTAAAAAAGTTATAGATGCATTTCCAACCTTTACTATTAATATAGCAGTATCAAACATCATGTGAATAAGTATAAAAATACTCTTCACAAGCCAGTGTAGTCAATTGGTGGAAAAAATTTCGTTTCATTTTCTGCCGAACACAACGTTAGCCTTACGTTTAAAAAGAGAGACAAAAACAAGACAAAAGGGTCAGTCTTATATTTGGGAAATTTGTATAAATAAAGGATATTTACAAAAGTCAGGAAGACGAACATTTAATAGACTCTTAAAGAAAGGAAACGCCTGGGAAACCAAATAAAACATTTAAAGTCTAGAGTTGTTCAATATGGATGTTAAAATAGAATAAACAATTATTTGGTCGATAAAAACACAATAAAAATGAATAAAAAAGGGATCTATAAAGAACTATCTATTTGTAGAATCTAAATTATCTTAATTAGTTTACATATATGAAACGATCCAAAATTATACAACTCTAGAAGTAACATTTAAACTTCAATCTGTACCCAATCTATCAACAAGGTCATTTTAAATGCAATATACAGTTCAATACCATTAACAATCCTATTTTAATCTCACGGGATGTCACACATCGTCCACACTTAATTTCGTTATTTACAATATCAGAAATTTACGGAAATCCATCTTTAATAGCTTTTAATATTTCATACCTCAATATAATTCATAGATCAACGCATTAATTCAATTTGCGGTATTAACATAATAAGGATTTGGGAATCTAATTGACAAACCTCATGGCACCAGGTCACCTCAGAGCTGAAGCGTCCAGTACCAGGGACCTTGGCTAAAGTGAAACAAACTCCGGTGGAGGGGGAGGGAGCGTTAAAACAGGAGTTTCAGATAGTTCTACATGCTCTAAGTTGGCACCCGGCAAAGACCAAGTCGAGCTTCCGGTGGCAGTCACTCTTGGACCCATGTTATCGTAAGCTGGAGCTCCACAGCAGGATCTGTTCCGTCTCGGTAAAGTTGCTCCACCACTCAATAAATCTGGATACTTTCCTGATTCACCTCTGCCAGAAACTTGAACCGATATGAAAATGTTTCCATACGGCACCGGCACTGCAAACTCAGCGGGCGGTGGCGGAAATGCACCAGGGGTACCTTCTATTGTTATATGAACGGGATCAAATGAACACGTTCTTGGTTGGTCGTCCCCTAAAGATTGTTCCGTTAGTTCAAAATCGCAAGGAGAAGCCATATTACCGATAGATCTATCACAACTGACTACAACAGACGCGTCTATAAGTCTTTTCTCTTGGTCCGTGAAACTTCGACTTGGCGGTACGCTTCGTCGTCTTAACTTCCAGCACGCAACAGCACCTATAAAACCGAGGGTAGCTAAAATACTCAATGCACCAAAAACTACTCCTAACAGTTGAGGAATCCCCGGAGCGGTTCTTGCCGTTGCTGTTTGTGATCTCGGAAGTACTAGACTAATAATCGCTCTTGCATCACCAGCTATACTTTTTGCCACACATGTCCATTCTCCTGCTGCATTCGATGTTACATTCAAGAGGGTTATATTTACCCATCTTACACTTCCCGGAACTCTTTCTTCCGAGTCTTCTTCTATGATCGTTTCTATCTCTTCCATGTCGCAATCGATAGAACTGTTGTGTACATCTACACCATCAAATAACCATGTCACTTTTGGTTTTGGCAGTCCGTGAACCCAACAGCCAAAAGAAGCATCCATTCCAACCTCCGCTCTTACTATTAATGTACTAGACTTCACTTCAGGGGGACACGACATATTTTCACTAGGCACTTGACGCCACTTTGTTCCAGTTTGCTTCAAAGGCTCAACACAGAACAGTTCCTCGGTTCCTAGATTACTTTCCAAGAACCAGTCTTTAAACTCGCGTAGCCTACAATCACATTTCCACGGATTCCCAGAGAGGGCAACAGTCTTTAGAGCCGGCAATGAAAACGTAATCAACCGGAGGAATGATAGTTGATTTCTACGCAAATCTATTGTCTCTAACGACTTCAAATTGCGCAAAGCATTCGTGTGTATCGATCTTAATCTGCATCCGTCTAATAAAAGGATCCGTAAATGAGGAAGCGGCGGGAACTGGTCCGCAATTAACGTCGTTAAAGGATTATTGCTCAGAACGACCAGCCTCAATCGTTCGTTGCCTCTGAATATGTCTTTTGGCAAGTGAGCTAGGTCGTTGTCTCCTAAATCGACTTCAATTAGTATCCTTAATTCTAAGAACGCGTCCGCGTGTAAAGATCTGAGACTCGTTGCTCGTAGATTCAACCGTTGTAAGTTTAGAAGTCCAATATTCGAAAACACTTCTTGGGGTAAGCTCCGTAATGGGTTGTCGTGTAGATCTAGTACTTGTATATCCGAAGAGAGTGTGGGCGGACGGCGCAGGTCACCGGAGACACAGGTGGCTGTCTTCTTTCCGGAGGACCATTTGCATTTGCATGTGGCGATGTGAGAACAGTCGAGCCAATCGCTGGCGGTCCTCGCGGCGCACGTGGTAAGTATCACAACCCAATACCATCTGACCCAGGCCACGCGCATACTCATCTCATTTCGAATTTACGTTTACTCCGGCCGACTGCCTGAAACAACAAAAACGAACGTTAATCAAACGAAATTAGCTAAACAATAGCTGTAATATTTTCGTGCTTCTGGCGCACGTTTGTTTCCGATTTTGCGGTTCTAAATCATATTCCGTGGGTTTGTTTTACAAAACAGGTGAATTTTGTTTGGGAACATGTAAATATTTACCGCTCTCGGTATTCCGGTCAAGGAGAGAACCCGGATTCGATAGATTAAAACGTTTAGCCTAATGATTTAGTTACGTATGAACGCTTTTCGTGTGTTACGCAATCATTGTGCTTCATTCAAGGTCAAACCGATAAATATTCTACTAATCGATTCGTTTACATTTTTATTTCTTCTTCTTGTCTTTTAGCTTTACGCCGATGCGTTTAGTGAAAACGATCAGGTTGTTACAGTTGTCTCGCGTTTAAGCTGTTGTGTAGAAATTGCGTTTCGATTCGAAGGGAAGATCTCAAGTCGATGACAGATACTTCGATTACTATAAAATCCGGTAACCATTGAACACAAGAACGACAATGAGCTCCACGCCCCATCAAATCCGATAATAAAACACTACATTAGAAGAAAACCACTGAATCTCGACGTCATTACGGATCCTCCCGATCCATTAACGGTTCTTTTAGGTACCACAACCACCGGTCACCGTCCTCGTCGAACCCGTCGCTTGCGACGAAGGGCTCGAGAAGCGAATTTACCCACAGACACAGCCCACTGAGTTTCTCGCCGGATCTTCTCAGTGGGTCGCGTTTCCGATCCGGTGGTAGATTCTGCGAAGCACTGCTCTTACTAGGGTCAGTGTTAGCAACACTCCGGTTTGAGCCCCGTGAGCTCACCTACATGTTAAGGCGAGGCTGAATTAGCCTCTCGAGGCTATCAGCATAGATAGGGAAAAAAAACTGAATCTTTATTAAAACAGATGTAACATAGAAATAATCGCATTATACGTATGTTTTGCACCGACAATTAACTTGAAATACGATGGAATTAATATTTATTATTTACTAACTATTCTAATTATTTTTCAGCCAAAGTATATTTTTAGGGCTTTGTTCTTTAGTATGATAATCACAGAACCAGCTTAACGAGTACTGGTTGTCTTCATTTCGACAATTTTGGACAATGCGCTTACCTATTTAACACCATCCTATTTCTTACCGTGACTAATAAATTCGCTAGAGAATCCACAATAGCATTCTTTGAGTAATTTACAGAAATTTATGTTTACTGTCAGTCATCTAATAATAGCTGAGAAATAGGAACAAATCACACACGAACATCCAGCCCTAAATTAGGATTTCCTGTGCTATAGATACCAAAGACTGACATACATATATGATTAAATATATACATAAATAGATAACAAACACCCAAACATAGAGCAAATAAACCTGTTCATTATACGAATATTAGCCCAATGAGTGGATAATTTTGTTAATTAATGTTGTTGTAACACGCTGTCATGTTTCTTGGTTGTGATATCATCTGCACAAGAGCAAAAAAACTAATTATATACCTTCTACGTTTAGTGTTGGCGAATCGTGACCTCTACTTGCTAAGTTCTAAAACATATATTTCACCAAGTAAGGTAACAAACACATCTTCGGGCGTTTTCGAGGTGAGACAAGCGTCACTGAGATCTCGCTTTTAATATGCAGGGCTATTACATTTGCATATTCTGTGAAAGGTGTGTGCGTTGGTCATTCATGTAAGCGACCATTGGGATTTCAGGCTGTGACGTTAGAATGACAGTTATTTGGATGGGTTTTGTGAGCCTATCAACGCTCATCGAATATAGATAATAGACATTACATTCATAATGTACTAGCTGTACTCGCCCGCTTCGCTGGGCATTTAAAATTAACATTATTATTTATTGTCATTATTATTAGGGAGTCCAACACTCATATAGCCTATTCATTAAGTACATGTATTTTCTACATGGATACCAAGTTTCAAGTCAATCGGATGCAGTGTTCAGAAGTTATAATGGAACATCCGTAAAAACCACTGTAGATTTATATATTAATATAGTCAACACTCATATAAATATTAGCCTATTCATTAAGTAAATGTATTTTCTACATGGATACCAAGTTTCAAGTCAATCGGATGCATGGTTCAGTAGTTATAACGGAACATCCGTAAAAATCACTGTGGATTTTTATATTAGTATAGATATATAAAATGTGACGTGCCTTGGGAGAGACCTATGTACGTCCAACAGTGGACTAAAACAGGCGGTTGATGATGATGATGATATAAACGGTTGCGTCACCCTTCAAACTGTAACGCATGATTATACCGTGGTAAAAATATGCAGGAGCGTAGTCAATGTTACAATTATAATACGTCCTACCATTAAATGCTGGTTAGGTCGGCGCAGCTATTGTCTTTTTTCATTCAGATCTATTCAATTATACGTCATCTCTGCACTGACACCTTTTTACTTCTACCTAATCTCTGGTAGCCAAAGGGTTATTCCAGCTGCGCTCGGACTGATAGGTGAGATCACGGGCTTGACCTGAGAGAAAAGCTATCACTAGCCTTAGCAGGAGCAATGCGTCGTTGAATTTACCAATGGGTCAGAATCACGATCCACTAAGAAGATCTTCAGAGGTACTCTTCTCTCGAATATCCTCTTTCACACAGTCCATTCAAGTATTTTAGTCATCAGTTTAGATATCACTTGTCAGATATTTATTTTTTCTCAATTTTACGATTCAGAGACATAATTACCATCAATTTTATTCATTTAGCTGTATCCGACATTTCGAATTTCAAATGCTTTGTACCCGTTTATTCCTGACATCCGCAATTTGCCCTTTGACCCTTTGCCTTTTATCTTGAACTCCAAGTCTAAAAACTAATCTGACCTTAAATTATTGTTAGTCGTTTCTAAAACAGTTTCTATATCAATATTCAGGTCGCAACCACGAGTCCTTGGTGCCCATTAAGAATACCGGTTTTTAAAGGCACAAACAAACACTGTCTTAGATTTAAAAAGTGATAAAAGAAACCATTTTTCAGGGCATCCGTCAAGCTAACTTCCGATTTCCGATTAACAAAGCACAAAAGACACGAATCAAATCATGATTTTGATAAATCCATTTAGCACTGCGTCCGACCGGAGGCCTTCTGTCGAGATTAGCCGGATTAATGGCGGAGAGTCGAGTATTTGTCTTGTCCGAGCTGTTCCGGACGGGCTATGTACCGAAGAATGATTCATTGATATTATTCAAGAACAAATGGCCCATACATTTCTTTTCGTGATGGATTCGAGACATCATCATTCATTTGATACTTCCTATTCATATAGTAAATGATTTTTGGTAGTTTTATACAAGGGAAAATAATTCTTGGCCATTTTCATAAAGGCTTTGGGATTAAATGCCGTGCTGGATTTTAGGTACAATTTAATGATACCTTTAAAAAAATATCAATATTCCACAAAATTGATGAAGGGTTGTATGTTTCAACAACATTCAATATTTGAAAAGAAAATCCTTAGTTAAAGTTATAACGTCTCCATTTTACCCACTGCTCACTAAATATGATATTTCGTTATGACGATAAGACACTAATGTAAAAGCTACTTTAGATTTGTTTAGTGTAAACAATTACTTCATACAATCTTCTGCACCAAACTGTGGGGTGATTATTTGGTGTTGGTTGGTTTGTTTCAAACTCCTGTCTAATAAATTTAGGGTACGGAAAATTTCAATATATGTCACAGACCTATATATACGAAGTATTATCTTACCAACCACCTATGTAAATTCGCATTTTTTACATTATTTTTATGAATCGTTTGGCAACCCTGCACTTTTGCTTTCGATAGAAATTCAAATATTATATATATAATGTCAGACACGCAGACAGTATTCAGACATTTCAAATGGATTTTAACTTTTACTTAGAATAACGAATGAAAAACTTTAATTAAATTTTCCTATACTTGTACTTAAGAGCATTTCACAGTATAATTTTGTTTCAGTACAGTTCAGAATTTATATTTCAGTAAGTCTGATGCTACCGATGAAATAATTCTACTTTGGAGCTCCGACCCCAAGTCTCCAGTGATTAGCTCCAACGCTAATTACTCAAAAAGTACGTTAATTACACCTTTGAGGGCGATAGAAGTTCTTACTTAACGACAGAGAAGCTGATATTTGTTTTTACAAGAGAAATTTATTTCGTTTGTTCTCTGTTGACTTTTCAATAATTGTTTTAGTAAATTATCTTCTTGGATTTTAGCGAGCCGTAGACAAAAATGAATGCAATATTTATAATATTATAATTACTTACTTTATGTATGATATGTATAAATGCAAAGGCGAGATAACTCTATTTCGCAAATAGTACTCATAGTAAGGGGCCATCCATAAAGTACGTCACACGTTAATGGGGAGGGGGGGTATCACCGAAGTGTGACATCGTGTGACAAGGGGCATGGGGGGTCAATACTTTTGTGACGTCACATGTTAAAATTTAAAATACTAAAACGCAGTTTGTATGTGAATTAAAAATTTTAAAAATTTACAAACTTGATCTATATTTATTAATAATTTTTTGATATATATTTATTGATCTATATTTATTAATAATTTAGCGAAAATTCGTCCTCAAAGAATTGCGGCTAGACGTGCCCGAGAAATTCTCTGTTTAATGAATGATGACGATGCTTTATGGATGGAAGAGAATGATGTCGACACTAAGGACGTTCCTGACGTTCAAATTCAGAACGAAAATGAAGTGCCTGATTTACCAGTAATAGCTGATATAAAAGAGTGGATCCAAAGTCCATGGACACTCGATAATTAAGTTTTTTATCTTTAATTAATATAATTAATCGTTTATTATTTTCTAACTAGTCGTTTGTTTTTTCGGTTTTATGAAATTTTGGACTTTATGTTGATTTTATTAGATTATTATTTAATAAAAAATAAGTAAAAAATGAAAATAGCTGTTTTCTCTCGATTATTTTTAAATACATACATAAATCTAAAAAATGTGTGACGTCACATCAGGAGGGGGGGGTTATAAAAATGTGACAACCTGTGACAAGGAGGGGGGGGAGCGGTTCAAAAGTCCTAAAATTCGTGTGACGTATGGATGGCCCCTAATGTGTTGAATATAAAAATGATTAGAATAATAGCTTACTAATAATAAATAATCTTTGTCGGTTGACTAAACAAAACAACTATGGAATATACAAAAAAATATATACACACAATAAATATAATTATATATTTAGATATGATACATAAACAGCAGTCTTATTATATTATATATATGCATAGATTATGTCTTTACGCTTTATTATATAATGATTTTTATGATTGAATGATTTAAAGTTCAAATTTGCTATAACAAAACAAATTTCTTCAAAATGAGCTTTATTTATTGTTGAGCTTTCTTCCAGTGCAGTACAAAGGAGATTACACAGGCACGGAAAGAAGAAAAAAGTAGAATAGAAGTATAAAAATATATAAAATATCGTAACTTTTTTATAGAATACTTATGTTTAGTATATGAAACAATTTAATGATAGATAAGTAAATAGAATTAAAACAATACAAGTACGTTAGCAATTACAAGGGCAGAAAATGTTCCTTCGTTCATTTATTAAAAACATCTAGAGACGTGCTGGCACGTACTGAATCCGAGAGTAAATTCCACAATTTCACTACATGAATAGTAAAAGCGATTTCAGCTACTGCAAAAAACCAAAGGATAAGAGAAACTGAATATGTAGGGACCACAAATGTCCCCATAGCAACAAATAATAATATGTATGTGCTAGGGATAATTATATTGCAGTGATGCTACGTCAGTCTCGGGATCGTCGGGCTATCGATAGCACGTTAGGTTGTAATCCCGATATACGTTAGTCACTTAACTGAACAAGTGTCTTATTAATCCTTGCCAGACGTAGGGACTCAACAAATATAGTGATTTATTATTTTAGTAGGTGATAATTAAAGTTTTTTCTCGTTCGGGCTCATTGGCGGTATAAATTCTGATCGGAAATCGAACCTGGAGACATGATTCAGTAGTGACGAGCAGTAACAACGAAGCCGTTTGTCCAATATACTGTCGCTATAATAGACAAACGAAAAAATAGCTTCAGTTTGAAGAATAATTAAATGAAAATATATACAACTTGGCATATTAACAATTGAAGCGCTATTACAAAAGGCTTCATCCCAATATTGTTCAATATTTCTGTTTGATCTGTATTGCAAATCATACAAATACAATCCTTCTAACATCAATCAAAGGGACTTCCTGAAAGAAAGCCTGCAACAAAGAAATAATACTGTTTCTAAGTACATTCCGAATGCCTATTATTATTGCAACAAGCACAAGGTATGAAAAGTTATTGAAACACAAACTTTTGTTGCTTAGTTTTGGGGAAATGAGAATTTAACGGTTGGTAAAGCTGTCAGAGTTTGATGTTCAGGAGTTCAACATGGCTTACTAGTCGTAAATATTGGAATATGAAATAGGACAATTGGTAGTGGGGCGTATTGTGAGCCCGCACGGATTGGTACCATCGTACTGCTCAACTCGGCCACGACGCAGGCAACTAGCGTCTCGGCTGATGGCGACGGCCGGCTCTTTGAGCCGGCTCCTTCCAAACGTCGGGGGTCCCGATGAGGCGGCGCGCCGCCTATACATGGGGGTGGTGCGGTCGATGGCACTATACGGTGCTCCGGTATGGTGCCAGGCCCTGACCCGCAAGAACGTCGCCGCGCTGCGACGTCCGCAGCGCGCAATCGCGGTCAGGGCCATCCGAGGATACCGCACCGTCTGCTTCAAGGCGGCGTGCTTGCTCGCCGGGGCGCCACCCTGGGACCTGGAGGCGGAGGCGCTCGCTGCTGATTACAGGTGGCGTAGCGACCTCCGCTCTAGGGGGGAAGGGCGCCCCGGCGAAGGTGTAGTTCGAGCGCGGAGGCTCCAATCTCGGCGGTCCGTGCTGGAGGCGTGGTCTCGCCGCTTGGCGGACCCGTCGGCCGGCATCCGTACCGTCGAGGCGGTCCGCCCGGTTCTCGTGGACTGGGTGGGCCGCGACCGCGGATGCCTCACCTTCCGGCTGACGCAGATGTTGACCGGCCATGGTTGTTTTGGCCGGTACCTCTTCAAGATAGCCGGAAGGGAACCGACGGCGCAGTGCCACCACTGCGCGGACCGCGACGAGGAAGACACAGCGGAACATACATTGGCGCGTTGCTCTAGTTTCGACGAGCAACGCGCCGCCCTCGTCGCGGTCATAGGAGAGGACCTCTCGCTGCCGCGCGTCGTGGCTACGATGCTCGGCAGCGACGCGTCCTGGAAGGCGATGCTCGACTTCTGCGAGTCCACCATCTCGCAGAAGGAGGCGGCGGAGCGAGAGAGGGAGAGCTCTTCCCTTTCCGCACCAATCCGTCGCCGTCGAGCCGGGGGCCGGAGGCGGGAATACGCCCGTACGTCCCGGCCCCTGTAGGTAGCGGCCTCCCCCCGGTGAAGGTCAAGGGGCGACCTGAGGGGGTGAGGCCGCGCGGCGCGCTACCAGCACTCTAGCGCGCTGCCGTGGAGTAAATAGAGCGACCGGTCGACGGTGTATCGCGTCCCGACCCGGCAGGCTGGTTCTGGTCCAGCGGGGTATTCCGGGACACCAGCGGCACCGTCCGGGCGGCCCGACGGGCTGCCGTACCGAGACGGCCGACGTTTCAGAGCCTTCGATTCGCCTCGAAGGCTCAGTCGGCTGGGCGTCCTTGGGGTGAGCCGCGCCGTCTGGTTGTAGTGTTGACCGCGGTAGCCCCCCTACCTCATCCGGGTTCTGACCTCGGAGGGGATCGGACGTCGGGTGTAAGAGTGCAGGGGAGTCGTTTAGTGGGTGGGTCCTAAAATCCTTGGGCCCGCGGTCTGCTCACAACACTATGCAGATCGTAGAGTCTCACATACCCCGCGCGCCCCTTTTGCGCGGGGACCTCGTAGGAGGTTCGGCCCTCTACCCGAAAAAAAAAAAAAGGCAACTAGCGTGTCATCTATCTATATATAGATATCTATCTATCTATCGTGCTATAAATCGTTCGATCTTTGAAACTTTGAAATCATGGCTAAAGTTGCACAAGTTCATATTATGGTGTTAGTATATATATATATATATATTTTTTATGATTGAAGGTTTACTGGTGGCCCGGAGGCCTTTCCAGTTTCACCAGGACAGGTGGGCGAGCAAAGGCTCAGCCAGGAGGTGTGGGATTTGCTAACAGCTACCCGAGCGCCTCCGAAGGAGACCTAACAGCTCAAGAGCAGCTGCTTCGCGAATGAATCTACTACCGGATCGGAATCGCGACCCGCTGAGAAGATCCGGCGAGAAACTCAGCGAGCTGATTCATGGGTTAGGTTGCACGGCGAACTCTTTGTCGAGTTCGACGAGTACGGTTACCGAGGTCCCTAAGCCTGCTCCTAGTGTTAGAGCTGAAGGCGTCTAATGCATCCGTCTGATCTGATGGATCCGTAAGGACGTGTCTAGGACGTCGACGGTGACTGGCTCCTGCGTGATCAGGATTCGGGGAGTAGTCAGTGGCGGCAACGATAAGGCGATTATCATGACGCATAGCCTTATCGAAGTACCGTTCCGACGCTGACTTCATGTATTTCTGGATAGATTCGAGGCCCAGGTCGTCGTGTAGGTCAACGTTCCTCACGAACCACGGAGCTCCGACGGCTAACCTGCAAAAGCGGGATTGTAGAGATTGGAGGGTGTCTATGTGTGTGCGGGCCGCGTGAGCGAACACCACACTCGCGTAAGTCATGACGGGCTTTATGCAAGTTTTGTAAAGTGTCACCTTGTTCCGAAGGGACATTTTACTCCGCTTACAGATCATGGGGTAGAGTCTGCCGAGAATAAACGCGGCACGGTCACGGACTGATTTTATATGCGGGCGGAATGTCATCGATGCATCCAGGGTAACGCCTAGGTACTTGACCTTCCTGGCCCAGGGTATGAATTGACTAAAGAGAGTAATCGGGGGTGTGAGATTCCTCCTCCTAATACGGGAGGAAATCCGTGTGGAGCTTCCCCTCTGAAATAGCACCGCAGTACTTTTCGCTGGGTTGATGTCTATGCGCCATTTTCGGAACCACTGTCCTAGGGCTAGGGCTGCGCTCTGAAGCTTCTTCGCGATTAGGGACTTGTTTCTACTGGAATAGTAAACAGTCGTGTCGTCGGCGAATAAAGCTAAATGGGTCGGCGGCGACCGGGGAATATCGTTAACGAATAAGCTAAATAGGAGGGGTGAGAGGACAGAGCCTTGCGGGACTCCAGCTGTGAGAGGTCGTGGGGAGGAGCGGGTTCCCTCGACTCGATATCGAAAAGAGCGGTTCGACAAGAAGTCCCGTATGATGAGCACGAGACTATCCGGCACGCCCATGTTGAATAGTTTGAAAATCAAACCGTTGTGCCAGACTTTGTCGAACGCTTTTGCGACGTCGAAGAAGAGAGCTCCCGTGTATAACGGTTTTGGTCGATTAAGCCCCACAAGAATGTGCTCCGTGAGGCGGTGCACCTGTTGAACGCATGTGTGATTTGTACGGAATCCGAATTGTTCATCGATGAGAATGCCCTTGGATGAGACGAAGTCTCTGAGGCGTTTGTAGAGCAGACGCTCATACAGTTTGCCTAGAGACATGAGGAGGCTAATCGGGCGGTAGCTCGTCGGATGATTTTTTGGTTTACCGGGTTTATGTATGCCGATAACGTCCGCTTCTTTCCACACCGCGGGAAAGATACAGTTCGCCATAGCGGCATTGAAAATAGATGCCAACATCACGATGAGTTGGACGGGTAGAAGTTTAATAACGCGGTTGGATATACCGTCGGAACCGGGAGCCTTGCGAGGACGTAGGTCTTTGATCAAGTCTTTAACTTCCATCGGGGTGACGGTGTTAGTATATTTCGGTGGCCACGTAATATGATGACACGGTCTCAGGAAACGGTTGCTCTTTTGGAGAACACAAATTTAGTACCCAACACCTATTAAGAATAAACCGGACTGAACCATTTTTCAGAACGGATAAAACTTTTTACGCTCATTTCGAATTCTAACCGTGAAGAAGTTTTAAAACGAGCAGTCCTTTAAATTGAACTAAACCTAAAGTGCTTTGAAACTAAGGCAAAAATTGTTTGCCAAGACGCGGAAAGTTTTTATAAGCCGTTATTAAATATTTTATTGTTTGCAGTTCTATGCTTTTATTAAAGTGCTTGTTTATGTCTTTGATGGTGGATTGTGCAGAGTTTCAAACCGCTGTTTAAATGTGCTTAAGCCGATGTTTAGTTAGAGGCCACGGAAGTTTTGTAATTGCTTTAAAAATATATCACGATTCTATTTATAGAACGATTGAATAAAATTTTCTCATAACTCTAGATGGTTCTGTGCTGTCGAAGTATCCACGAATTTTTGCAAACGATTTCTTTTCATGTGTAAATAAATACTGTGAACTGTCAATACTGGAATATTTTCTGATTTCCTAGTTAATCAGATGAGCCATATTAAAATGCTAATGCAACGGCTCCGAACAAATAAACATTAATTTTCAATATTAGATTACTGATTTATCCGGTGAACCGATTGATTACATCATCAAAATCAGTTTTAACGCGCATTCAGTGAATTCCCGGAACAGATGCTAAATTAACCGGATAAATTAAACAATATACATAAACATGTTAATAGACTTCGAATTTGGCCGCATTACTGACAGCAGCCGGAAGAGCAGACACTATGAACTAATAATCGAGCTAATTATAGTTTCAGAAAGTCCTATTAATTTTGTGCTTATTTTTAAAATTTAATCAGTACATCTGCGTTCAGCGCTGACTGTGATGTCAGTTTTTTGTGACTAATCGATATTTGTAGTAACATATCAATCACAGTGCTACTATCGTGGAATTGGGCGTAGGACCTTTAGCCTCGATTGGTTTGTTATATGTATGGCGTATGGTACCGGCTTAATGTAAGGACTAACTTGTCTGGTCATCCTATGTTGTAAAGGTCGAAATTTTAGTGTCGTTTTCAATAGCGTCAAATCGTAAGTAAGTAGCATGTCCTTGGGGAGAAAATAAATGAGGGGATGGCACTAATAGCTGCGAGCTCAACACGAATTAACCATAGCCGTGGGCATCAACAAAAAGCTGACAAAACCGCTTTGAATATCGGGCAACAAACAAAAACTTATCTGAGAAAACTTTAATAATTTCCTGATTCTTAAAAAAGTTCGTAAAAGTTTTAAAAGCCGAGCTTCGTATTCGCAATAACAATGGAACTTGCTAATAGACCGTCCGTTGTTAAGGAACGCCAAATTGTCATTGTTTTCGAGCAAGGAACTGGGATAAAGAGGTCATCGCCCGGAATAGGCTAAAAGATGGCCACGCGCCAACCCTGCGTACAGGTACGAAGTCAGGTGCGGGTCAATATGTAAGGTTAGAATATGATAATGTAAATTATGTTTTCCACGTACAAACATTTATTGTAGACTTACTTACTTTGTGAAAATGAAAATTCCCTAAGCATCTTAACATATTAATGATTATAGGTCTGATATTTTGAATAAATCTATATATCAAGTTATAGTTTTGATAGTACACTATAATATAGTTTTCTAAGAATTCGTGTGTAGTTTTACTTGGGTGTCGACCTAAAAAATCTTCCCTACAAACGGTTGCATAAATATTTGAAAAAAACACACCAAATTGAAAATTAAAAAAAAATATCCTTAAAACTTTGACTTTTAACGAATTTAAAATATCTTGCATATATTTCTGTTGCATTTAGCTCCAATTTGTAAATTTTAGACTTGCGTAAGTCGCAATCACCGGTAAAAGATAACGCGGATATACTTTTACATTCTTTACACTTTGTAAATCGATCGGATAGTGTCGGTTTGATAAGACAGTTTGATATATTCCTTGTGTTTGGTGTATGTAGGAGTTCAGTTGAAATTTCAAATAGATCTCTCTCAATAAGCGTCGTTGTTAGGTATAATTTTATTGCCGTTCCTATTAAGGGATATTTGGTATTTTTATTAAGATTCTGCGTGTTGACTAACAATAGATTTTTAATTGGGTTCTTAGAAATCAACAAATCAGTTCATTTAAATGCCAATCAGGCTTTTGAAGGGCATTCAACCAGTACAAATTCTTTAACTACATTTATAATTCTATAGTATTGTTCTTGAAGTTTCCTTTATTTGGACCAAAGAGATTTTAAGCCGGTATATTCAGTAGTATAATTCTAAATTAAACAACGACCCCCCAAACGCTGAGTTATTTGCTCGATATGACCCAAAATCCGACCCATATAAGCTTGTTCGGTTTTTTATTGACTGGCTAATTAAATCCTGCATATCCTGGCTATAGTCAAATATGTGACAATATACATGATTAATGTTAGTTGAGAAACGATCACTTTTTGTAGAAGCACATATTAAAATGTCATTGAAGTGCCAAAAGCAGCTTTAACTCAATCGGATACGAATTTATTTTCATTGCTTCAAATAGTAAATCCCTCAGAGCCCAATACTAATTAATCCGACCCTGTGCAAACGTTACGCTTGTAAGAATTACGCAATGCAACCGTATCTCGGATTGAACGAGTAACGTCGGCACGCGGAATTGATAAACTTTATTGAGATCCCTGTATAAAATCTAATGCGGAATTAAAATAGTCAGTTAGTGAAATTAATATTTCCGCTCTTCTATTGATTTAATCATGTGACATCAGTTCCTTTAAATCTTTATAGTTTGGTAGTATGAAAATTAAACACGAATACTAACTTTTTCGCTCAATTCTGGCAATTTTATTAAGTACTAGCCGACCCGGCAGACTTCGTAGTGCCTCAGTCGATAAATAAAAGACCCAAGCTTTTGTATAAAATAAACTTAAAACAAACAAAAGAAATCCGTCCGACGGGGTACACATGAAAGGAAAAACAAAATTGTTATTTTTATTTAATTCCGAGCATTTTCATATTTATCTACCTTTTAAACCTTCTCTGGACTTCCACAAATAATTTAAGACCAAAATTAGCCAAATCGGTCCAGCCGTTCTCGAGTTTTAGCGAGACTAACGAATAGCGATTCAGTTTTATATATATAGTTTTTTTTTTTTACTATAAAGTAAATAAACAATTTTCTCGTAACACTTCAGGGACTAAGTGCTTATAGCTGGGTTACTGAAGTACCTCGTAAAGGTTTCATGAATTAAACAACAGACCTTAATTCTTATTTGGGAAACAAAATAACTCAAGGATATAGAATATTGACAGCAATAATATCTAATTACATTAGCCAAATAGCTTCCACTAATTAATACTGTAGGTATACTATTTAATAATTGTATTTACACAATGGATATATTTGAAGAGAGAATGTATAGTGTATAGTGAAAGATAAATTGAATTAATACTTATAATCTAATAGATTAGCGAATGAAAATGAAATTTTGCCCCAAAAGATACGTTACGATATAGATATTGGGTTTTCAGATATAAGTTCTAAGGTCTCAGTAAAGTTACAACGGCTGCCCTACCCTTCAGACCGAAACGCATTAATGCTTCACGGCAGAAATAGGCAGGGTGATGGTACCTATCCGCGTGGACTCACAAGAGGTCCTACCACCAGTAAGAGTAAATTTGAGCACTGGTCGGCTACCTTAATAGTTGTAGTTATCTTGGGGTTCTGGATAAACTTGAACTAGTAAAAATTCAATATTTCTGCATACATTTACTTAATTCTATTCATCCAGTGATGTTCTTAGGGACCTAAGTTTTTTTTTATTGATGTGTGGACGAGCACACAGCCCACCTGGTGATAAGTGGTTACTGGAGCCCATAGACGTCTACAAGTAAATGCGTCACCACGTCTCAGTATGGTTATAACGGCTGCTCCATCCTTCAAACTGAAACGCATGACTGCTTCACCGCAGAAATAAGCAGAGTGGTGGTACCTATTCGTGCGGACTCACAAGAGGTCTTACCACCAGTGTAGAATACATAAATTCAAATCAGTTATTTTAATTCATCCCGAAGCCTGAGATAACTGGATAATTTCCTGAACATCTGGAAACTATAAGACCGTCGATTCGCAACTGAAGGGAAAAGTTTCGCAGTAAAACCGTGGCTACAAGTTTCCTTAGACATATGTATAAATTGATCGGGTAGTTTATTGCTCTAACAATTCCGAAATAAGTTGAGTTACGCTTGACAGGTTCTGTTTCACTTAATGTCTCAATAGAAGATCAATAGACGAGGAATTGTCGATAAATACGTTACATGTGTCCCACTACAATTAGCAGTGTTTTCCTTAGAAACGATTTTCCGAAGTAAATATGACAAGTAAAACATGAATTATGAATGAAACAGGTTTGTAGTGATGTATTTTTTAACGCGTATTAACAAAATGGGAGACGGAATATGAACAAATGTTTTAATGATCTGTTCTGATCTGTTAACTGAAAAAGTAAAACTTGTATATATTATATTATTATGTAGTATGGCCGACGAGGGTATAGTCTAGGTGATGATTTAAGCTGTTTATAGACCTCATGACGTGGATGCCGCTACCCACATTGAGACATACATTTGAAGTTTCCACTGCGTTGTTTAACGGTAGTACCGTCAATTCAATCGGAACGCGTGACTGATTCTTGACTGAAATAGGCGTGATAGTGCATTTCACTTGCCTTCGCAATAACACTCAGCACCAGTAAATGGCGGTTTATGATCGGAGTATCCTGACATAATATTAAAAGAATGCCACTGTTGGGTTTAGACTGAATTTCGCAGTAGCCTTTACAATGTTAGAAGAAATTATTGTATTGTTTTTCTTAGACCATATACAAGCCCAATACAATACCCAATCACCTGACCGACGGAAACCAAATTAAAATCGAGTTGGAAATGTAAAAAACACGTGTGGCACACGGGGACTGCTGCGGTAAAGCTATTGCATAGCATTTTTTATCAACTTATCCAAATAATTAGACAATAATAATTTAATATTAAAACAATAATAAAATAAGACCACGCTATATTTGTAAACATTTACAAAAGCAAAACATTAACTGTCCTCTTCACACTCATAAGCTAGACCGCGCGAGAGAGAGATGGGCAGACTTTCACGACGTCACGACGCGCGCTTTTTCAAAAACACTACACAATCGCAACGTGTGAATTTGTTGAACGCGAGCTACATGGTAGGCGGAGTGGGGGTGTTAGGTTTTATTTTCGTTACGGAATTTCTTGATTGGGTCGCCGCGGTCAAAGCCCGCGAGAAAAGCTATGCAATAGCTGAAAAAAAAGTTCTTGTATATTTATCTAGACATTCACAGTTTTAGACAATGATGGCTCGTTTATCCACTCCCTATCTTCACCAATAACTATCTAAATCAAAATTTTATTTAGGTATTACGGAGATTATCCTGTTGAAATGCAGAAATAGATGATTAATGTTCACGTCCAATAATAAGTATTTTCATGCATGAAATAATTTGAATTAATTACAACAGTTGATAATTATTAGTATCGCGAATAACTGCTATAACGAGCAACATTTCATTATTTGTTTGAAAATAAATTATTACAGTTCAACGTTAGAAAGAATAGAATAAAATTAGAAATCGATTTATTCTCAGTAATTAAATGTAAATAATTATTATTAGATACAACGATAAATCGATTCAGATTCACGAACAATTCAATTGTATATAATTCCCTGATAAGTCCCACTTTGATCTCAATAGTTCGACTATCGAGCTGATCGTAGTTCAATATTTACTCCGCCTATCCCTAGAAAGCTCGTATCAAACGGCCAGCTATTCCAAGTCCCTGTAGAGTTAAGCAAAGACCATTATATTGTACTGGTAATTGAAGAACAGTATGTAAAGTTTAATAAAGATAAGTAAGAGTGTTTAAAAATTGTTAATTTCTTGATGACATAATAATGTCCTCTAAAGTCCGGTATGATATTTTTTTATGTGGACTTAATATCCATCAAAGTTCGTGCGTACTGCCCGTGATATTTATGTTCTTTAGAAAGAATACTGCTTGCCTTAGCATTTCAGCTCACATAAACTATAATAACAATCCATAGAAAGATGTTTGCCTTTAACAAGGACATGGAAGTTTCAGCGAAAAATCGTCTAACTTTGTGAGATGCTTCACTGTTCTCCCTCATACTGCGATATAATATTTTCTGCACGTTCATAATGCCCCAGGGTATTGAAAAACACACAAAACTGGTTTAGTAATTGTATTCACTATATTTTTTTTATGTAAGCCTTGGTAGGAACGCCTCTCTACTACGTTTCTTGAGCGCGCGAGTAGGTATCACTACCCTCCCTATTTTTGCCGTGAAGCAGTAATGCGTTTCGGTTTGAAGGGTGGGGCAGCCGTTGTAACTATACTAAGACCTTAGAACTTATATCTCAAGGTGGGTGGCGCATTTACGTGGTAGATGTCTATGGGCTCCAGTAACCACTTAACACCAGGTGGGCTGTGAGCTCTTTCACCCATCTAAGCAATAAAATAAAAAGCGGCCATCGTGTTGGTTATATCCTGGTTCAGCACGTAATGGCCCAAACGGAAACTTGCCCTAAAAAATGATGACCGCTATTTGGTAGTCTAGTGCCGGTGTAATTCATCACAGCTTTTGCAATCTAAGCAATGTGTATTGTGAGGAACTGGACATTGCGATAGCTAAGAAATTCCGGCGAGCCTTGATTAATTGCTCCTTCCCGCTGTTCCTATACTACAACGCTCGACCTCAAATAGCACAACAGACGGTCTCTAAGCTACAAGTGATAGAGTAGGAAGTTTTGCGTCATCCACCGTACTCGCCAGACCTTATGATGACAAAGTTCTATTTTGTCCGAAGCTTGAACAACTTCTTGGCAAGGCAAAAATTTAATACCCAAGTTAGTTCGTTGACTCACGTACGCCTGACTTAATATTATATGACAACTTCGTTGGTCAAGATCTAATATTTGTCATACTGAAAATTATTTGAACTTCTCATTCATTTAGCGTCGTAAAATCATCGAATTACCCCGAAACCGGTTGCGGAAAAAGCCTAAACACAAAAACTCAAACACCGTGATACAACGCATGAATAAACTTATATTCTTTTGATCCGAGATTTTCTGGTAAAAGAATAAAGTATTTATTGGATAAAAATATTGTGTAGGATCTTTTTTTATTTTTTTTTATTTCTTTAGAAGTGGTATTCGATCATCAGGGCTCATTAGCATCAGCAAGCTTAGGTGCAGTTTGAAGCCGCTGATAGTCTGAAGTCTCTCCTGAAACCATCCTTGAAGACACACGTATGGTATCACGCAAGAAATGCTGAGGAGAGAAGCTTTGGAGAGCCGGATGGCACTTGTGAGGGATGATGTGAATTTTTAATTTATTTTTTATTTGTGAACACATATATTGCGTAGAGTAGAAATAGCCAGCACATGAATTCTTTCAAAATCTGATTGCAATATGGAATAAAATATCGCATAGAATTAAAGCTTATGTTATTTGGCGTTCAGGTATACCGGTTTGAAGAGTAAGACAGTAGTTCGAACTCAAGCCTCAAGGCGGGAGGTAGCATTTGCCATAATATACATGTAGAATAGGGATCGCAGCACATAAAATAAAATTTCCACTGTTCCAAAATCTTCTATTCTATTATAATAATAATTGACTAGACGACGACCGAGCTTTGCTCGGTTTTTTTTTTTTTTTTGATAAATTGTGTTTTTCGGTTGTGTTAACAACGCCATCTGCTGAAATACCTTTAGTGTTATTGTGTCTTTAAAAATAGTATTATTATTCGCCAATAGATGTCTGGACGAGGATTATTGAAAACACGATTAAAACAACATTTTCTGAAAAGAAATCGTACCACTCCCATGTGAAAGATCCCACTCCCAAGATCCTGATATCTACCTATCTCCTACAATTTATCGTTGCTGCTAACTTAAATTTGGTCATTCACATTCGTTATCACGTCTCAAAGTGAATCCGCGGCATTTACCAAACGGTCACCAGTAAGCTGATCAAAAGAACGAAAACGTCTACTCAAAAAATCTATATATTAATACGTGAAGCAAAAACTTTGTATCCCTTTTTACGAAAATTGCGCGGACGGAGGAGAATGAAATTTTCCACACTTATTGAGAATATAGAGAAGAAGTGCACAATGCTAATATATTTTTAAAATAATGCGTAAAAGATACATTAAATCAATAAAGAAAACATTACACACACTACACATCATGTATTTGACGCATACACGCATGCATACTATTTATTGTCAAACTTTTTTTCTTGACGTCTGTGGTCAACTTGAGAATAGATTAAATAAATGCTTGTCTTTATTAATATTTTTTTATAGAGTAGCCGTGGCGAACTTTGTGATTATAGAAGTATAAAATACAATCATAATAGTGTATAAACTTACAATTCCAATTAATTATAGTCGAATTTCGACTACTGCGGGACCTCTAGTGTATATTAATTTGACTACCTTTTGACTTGAAAGCGATAATTTCTTGGTCCAAGACTTTCAATCAAAAATTTCGATATAATAATTAACGAACCGTATTTAAGATACAAAATGATAGAAGAAACGTTATCCTTGATGTCGATACAGTGGAAAGGTTCAGAATTTGAGTACAAAAGAAATCTAGTAATTTGATTTAGTACTTCCGATTCATTTATTATGGGAAATCTTTGACTTTTAGTAGGCGGATGATTGTATTATTGAGAAATACATAAAACATTTTCTTATCGATCAGTTTTTTTTATTGCTTAGAGGGTTGGAGGACCTCACAGCCCACCTGGTATTAAATGCGGAGCCTATAGACATCTAAAACGTATACCACCACCCGCCACGAGACATGAGTTCTAAGGTCTCAGTTTTAACATACAACGGTTGCCCCACACTTTAAGCTTTCACGGCAGAAATAGGCAGGGTGGTGGTATTAACCCGTGCCGACTCACAAAACATCCTACCACCAGCAATTACACAAATTACAATTTTGCGGATTTAATTTTTTACACGATGTTATTCCTTAACTGTGGAAGTCAATCGTGAACAATTGTTGAATACGAATTTCATTAGAAAAATTTGTACCCACTTGCGGGATTCGAACACCGATGAATCATTTGATACGATGCACCGTGCGTCTTATCTTTTAGGCCACTATGATCTTACGATGACCCACATATTTTACCTAATTTCCATAGAAACAGTATATACAACCTATGATTCTTCTGTTTATTTTCTTCAAAGGTAGCTAGGTTAATGTTCTGAGTCTACACGGGATTTATTTAACTAAGTAAATAAGTAAGTTCTAAGGAAAAGGGTGTGTTGTTATCATTTCAATTTAGGGCAGATTTCTATCTCACGTCTCCGGATGGGCGAAAACATTCACAGTAGATACCGTTTTAACTAATCAGTTGAACCCTTAGACACGTTGAGGTTATTATGGTCGACCCGAATTTTTCGAATGTACTGTGAGGTGAATTTTCCTAAGAAACATCGTTGTATCTTTCTTAATGAGAACAGAACGTACAAAATTACTTATTCATATAAAATTACAGCATACCAGCTACAAATGAGCTGGCGCAAAGTAATGAAAGACCTTAACAAGATTTAGATAACGACTTTCCCTTCGACCAAACTGGCCTAGAATTTCAGACTTATCTCCGGGGAGTATGTTCATAGATCAACATTCTACATGAGGTTCTAAATTACATTTTCTGGATAAGAATTTTGCGATGTAAAGTTTAATTATAATTTTATTTTGCTTAATACTTGTAATAGTCTATTTGTGTTCAGTGTACTTTTGACTTTATTAAATATATTTTCTTTTATTTTTATTTTTATATGATTGAAGGATTACTGAGAAGTGCGCGTTTCGGATGGTATGGACATGTGATGAGACGAAATGAAAATGAAGTTGATAAGAGAATGTTAACTATGAATATGGAGGAAGAGTTAGATCTAAGAAGAAATGGATGGATTGCGTGAAAGGCAATATGGGTAAGAGGGACGTGAGCGAAGAAATGGTATATGATAATAGAGTATAGAAGGAGAAAACATGTTGCGCCGACCCCAGGTAACTGGGAGAAGGGCAGGAGAATGATAAAGGATTACTAGGTGGCCCGGAGGCCTTTACAATTTCAGCAGGACTGGTAGAGCACTTTTCTCTTCGATATTGGTTTACTTAGGCATACTAATGACTTTCAAGGCTTTTTCATAAAATATTTTTTTAATAATCATTTCTTATTTATAATCCTTTCTTTTTTATTTAGCGTTATTTCTCCCTTGTTATTTGTTTAGTGTCTTATTTTAAATCTTAAATCAAATTTTAAGCTACTACTATACTTACCTCATATTTACCTTCTCACCGTATCAGCGGTTTATATGCCTGTATGTATGTTTAAAGTGCTTTCAATGCGAGGAGGCTGGCAAGAACTGGATGTAAGAAGTCGAGAATCGTGTACAGTGGCGTCCAATTGAAGAGGCTTATGTCCAGCAGTGGACTGCTATTGGCCGATTATGATGATGATGTCTAAAGTGACCGTTATTTATTCTAAATTAATATGCGAAAAAAGAAGTTTAACAGAGGAATTTCAGAAGCTTTTTTATCTAAAAAAAATAATCAAGCACAAAATGTTAATAAATATCAAATATTAATTTTTGGTAAAGGACAGATATATAGGCCATAGGGAGATAGGTAAGTTGTAAATGATATCTGAACCCGAAACTTATGAAGTTCACGTTTGTTCAATTCTCTCGTTCATCAGTATATCGTTTGAAGTTCAAAACAAACTCGAATTTCGAGCTTAAATACACGATTTACACCCCGTCATTAAGAAGTTACGGAACAAGTAGTACGAAATTTAACCCGACCATGTACTGTGTTAGAACGAGCGGGCTTAGTGGTATTGTACAACGACTTCCGCGGGGTTTCATATCTCTTTGTTTCATCTATAAGGTAGGAATCTGGCGTGCGAACTAAGCTTACGTTTGTAGAAGCTTCTTGGCATCAAATATCCAAAGTTGAAGATTTGGAATTTTCTTTAGTAGTGATGATGATCTGACTGAAGCCGGTATAGATAGATTAAGCAATTAATTGAATTGCTGCAATTGTGTTGATGCAAGTCACGCAAAGAGCCATGGAACAGGCTACGTTAGGCGTTTCTCTATGGGATAAAATGCGCAATACTGAAATCCGCAGAAGAACTGGTTTGACTGACATAGCCTAAGTGATTGCTCGGAAAAAGTGGAAGTGGGCCGGCCACATATGCCGTCGCATTGACAATCGGTGGGGCACAAAAGTACTGGAGTGGAGACCTCGTACTGGACGTCGTAACGTGGGCAGACAGCCAACGATGTAGACCGATGACCTGGTCAAAGTAGTTGGTAGAGATTGGATGAGAAAGGCAAGAGACCGAAGAGAATGGTGTGCATTCGAGGAGACCTACACTCAGCATTGGGTGGACAGAAGAAGAGAGAGAGAGAATTGATACTCATCTGACAGAACGCGTTTCGCCGCTACAGAAATACATGGAATGGTATTTAAATTCCTACCAGCACCAAAGGTACGAATTTGGTACACAGTTGATAGAGAGAATTAATGACAGCTCGAAGTTCTAATACTCTCAACTACGAGTATAGTCTTGTTTCGAGGTAATCTGAATATTTTAAGTAAACAAGTATGAAACGAATATTAACGGTGAAGTATCCCCAATAAAATGGAAGCCGAACATTCATTTCAAAATTAGGGTCCGATTTCCAACTAAACCAAATTTTAAACTCCGGAGACCTCCAGACCGAAAGTCAATTAGAAGGTCGGTGGATTTATTGAGTCAATAAAAGATTAACCTAGTTTAGTGGATATTGGGAATGCCGCGTTCTAATTGGATGATGTGCACGTGTAGAATACCACAGAGCTTGGTCTAATGTACGAGAAAAGACGATTTAATAATTGTTTTCTTCCCAAATATCATTCCTTCCGCATTTCGTCTAACCTTAGACGACCTTAGACCAATACTGATTGAAGAGCTTATAGTGATAATTGATTTACAAATTTTAAAATATATTTTTATTATACTCGCTATATCACAATGTGATTGTCGTTAACCGCTATGAGACAAAAATTCGAAGTCGAAGAACTACGGGGTAGATGAAAGGTAGTAGTAACTTAGTAGGGTTAGTGTCCTACTAATCTACTACTTCAAACATCCCTTCTACTACCCTTCAAATCACAAAATATAGTTGCTTAGCAGCAGAAGTCATTTTATCCTGTGTAACTAGAACCCTAATATTGGCAATTATACAAATTTTAATATATTGTTGGTTTGGATTTTAAATAGTATGTTACTCTTTTATTTTGGAAGTAGTTCGAAAACGACTTCCGTAATTATATCCTAACGAAGGTGGTACTGATATAACCACGTCGCTTGGTACTAGTACACTACGCCCGTAAGACTCGCGGATCCTGTAAAGCATATGTAAATAGAGTCAGAGAGGAAGTTACTGAGCTCCTCTAGTTCTCCATGTCCAAGTAAAGAGTATTGTAATCTATACTAATTCTCACTCATTACCTACTTAACCCGTCTCCATGACTCAAAATATCCAATTAATTGTTCGCATCCAACACTGAAAAGGTGACTTATGACATCTCCTAAAAATCTCCTCTCATCTCTTGTCCTTGCTCTTAAAATCCTTAAGCGTTGATAATATTTTCAAGTATCACCGAAACTCGAGATAGTAACATATCAAATGTTATAATTTAGACCACACAACTATGAGGTAAGCCGCAATGAGGATTTAACAAAGACATTAATGAAAAATTGTTAAATGATCATTATTTTTAAAAGAGATATAAAGTATGGCCCGATGTCGCACTCGCTATTACTGTTAAGAACAATAGACGCTCAAATATGACGTTAATTTATTATCTATAGAAAAAACTTCCACTAACAATTCAAGCTTCTGTGCGGTCTGAGTTAACGCCAGTTTATTATTGAACTGATGATTTGATAAATAGGCGTCGTAAAAATAAAATAGGTTACCCACAGTGGTAAGTACCTACAGCCGAAGTTGTGACACGCCCCACGACAAGGAATAGTCAGAATTAGTCGGTAATTCTGATGTCAAAAATTTCACGTAATTTATTGAAACACGCAATTACAGTAAACTTAGATCAAGTAAGTTATAATTTGTACTAAGTAGATAATAATTAAGTTAAACTTATTAAAGCTCCCGTATAACATGAAATTAGTTTGCAATTAGTACGTGAAAATTACGTGTGTATTTTTTTTCCCCTTGTCGAGCATACGGCCCACCCACCATGGTGGGTGGTTACCGTCGCCCATAGACTTGAGTAATGCCAGGGGCAGAGCCAAGCCGCTGCCTACAAAAATGATGCCTATTAATGCCTATTAGAATTTTTTTATTTTTTTTTTTAAATCTTTCACGTTCTACGATATTAAAATGTAATGTGTACAAAGCCCAGACTTGGGAGAGGCCTATATCCAGCAGTGGATGTCTGTGGGCTGACATATTAGATATGTAGAACGTATTGTTAGATCGCACGGATAGCTACCGTCATTCGAAGAATTGCTGAAAAAGAACAGAATCAAGCCTTCTGGTTTTAAATTTGACATTTCAATACAATCGAGACACCATCTATTTCTCTGGCCGTCTAGAAATCACTTTCTTGATACCTATGGACTATATTATCAACATGGGGTGTGAGTTCACCAGCGTATCTAGTGCAACAAAAATGTGGTTGGTCACTTCAGTCCGCACTAAGATCGCGACTATACTTCCCTTAAAACACGTATTGATATTACTGTTACATAATACAAAAATCCAGACAAACATCTAGTGGAAGAATAGAAGAGATCCGACAATATTTATGCGCTCACGACATTTTCAATATAAGTATTTGTATTAGAATAATTTTACTCGAGAATTTCAAAAGGCAACCTTCACGGCCAAAGCGTTACGTTAATAAATTACAAAATTGTGAACAAAGAAACGGTGACATGTCCATATGGCACGAGGGAATACCCGTCAAAGTGTAATGCGCCGCCAACAAGCTTTATAGACCAGTGATGGAGAGACTATATTAGTTTGGTCAATCACCATGTAACACATGTGCTGCAAAAGGAATTTTTTAATGATATTGTCTGCCACAACTGGGTAAATCCGATGACAGTCTGACCCATAGTTCAAAAGAGAAGGCTGACCTTGTAAATTCTTCGTCTCGAAGTTGACTTTAGTTGACGGTGGTACCACAGCACTAATCCATCGGTGACAACTTCTTCCCCGAGATCTGCTTCGCACAGTGTGCAGTCAAGTGAGAACGCCGACTCCATAGCACACGAGGTCGAGAGGGCCAGGTTGCAGTGGTTTTGAAATGTGCACCCCTCAGCTGAGACCCGCGCTAACGCTCATCGTTCAAACTAGTTATAATCCGCACGAAGGAAGATCTTCCCTTTGTCCCCTATAAACTAGTGACCGCGCTGCGTTTTCACCACAACAGCATACACGCATTAAATGGTCAGACGCACCGGCATAAATATAAACGTGTGCCCAGTCACGTTGGACCGTGTCAGCCGCTCATTAATTCCAGTAATTAATCAAGCTCTGTACGACCACGCGTTTAAAATGCTTTAAAAAGATTGAACACGTTTACGTACAGAGATTACACTGTTTTGATTGACGTTGTAAATCTTTGCGCGATTTTCATGTTAATCCTCGTTTTTCTGAAATAAATACACTCTTATTGAATCATTAGATAATTTGACTGATACTACTAGAGTTCCAAAACATAAAATAGCAGCAAACGGAAAATTGTAATTACGTCCTACATGCGTACAAATCGTGGGCGATAGATTTATAAAATCGGACCTAGACAATAATACATTAAATATTGCGGATAATAATAATATGTACTTTTAGGTTATTAAACTGCCTTGCATTTTGATTTAATAAATATTACATTCTAGTTGTAACTCCGAGAACTTAACACCAAATAAGCCGTAAGTTTATAAAGCTTGAAAATCATGAATATAGTGTGTGTGATTGAGGATTCACGAACTCCATTTTCCAATTTTAGGTTCTAACGTACACCTGGTATATACGTATGTACATACTTCTTAATCAAACATTTTTTGTCGAACCTTCACGGTGAAATCTAAAGCACTCTTACACACTTGACCTAAATTCTTCTATGCACCTTTTAATGTTGAACGAATGTTTCGTTTCTAGTCGTCATTAAAATGTTTGATGAGCATGAAATATTTTTCAAGTACCAAAGACCAAATAGACAAAACAAAATTATGATTATTTTAATTTTAGCTACGTATTTAAATGTATTTCGTTTTTTACTTTCTAAGTTTAATTCACTCATTATTAGACCAAGCATTTCATAGCTTTTAGAGTGTATACGCAATCCTTGATAGTTTATCTGAAGATGTTTGGCCTTCTACAGAATCAAATTGGAAGTATCAAGTTAGAACAACTTGACTGTTCCCACGCCATTGCTGAAATTCAATGTATTTGAATTTCGAATGTACCTAACATGTTTTAATGACTTCTCAAAATAAACGAAAATGATTTTCGGGTTCGCAAATAAAAGAAAAAATATGTAACGCATCTAGAGCGTGTTGCGAATGAGAATTTTTTATTCCTTTAAATAAGCAACTCACGGACCACTTGCTGTTGACTGAAGTATGAGATCGTAGTATTAATTGAACAACAACTGTTCAACTCGAATCCAAACGCATGATTGTTGTGGCAGAAATCGACAAAGTATTAATAGAATCTTATACTCGCGATTCGCTGTTCACGTAGTTCTCACGGATCCTCGACTGAGGGGATTGAATTTAAAAATAACTCGACACGTCAGCCTCTTTAATCTGTGAGCTTCGGTGACACTTGACCTAATTTCGAAGCAACTTTAACTCGAGCAAAATGAGCTGAAACGATTCGCTGAGGCACGTGTCAAATGTGTTTTTACAAACGTTCATTTTTTGCGGCGAATTCTGGGAGTGTTTTGTTTTGTTCGCATTGGTGGGGCTACATTGCCTACGAACGCGAGCAATGAAAAAAAAAATTATTTAAATAACGTTTAAATTTACTTTTACAAAATTCTATTTATTTATCTTAACTATGATATCATCCAAATATACTAGTTATTATATCAAAACATGCTATCTCTAACATCATTTCCAAAAAGCCACAGTCCCAAGAAGAACTAAACAAACTCAGTAGGTTAGACTTTTTCAATTGTAATAGTAATTTTGAGTCATTTTTAACCGACTTAGTATATGGTTATAGCCATCATGGAACACAAGATATTTGGCAGATGTTTTAATTTCGCTAGCTAATGACATTTTCAAGATAAGTTTGCATATATGCAAGTTCCGAAGAATAACATTTCGGCCGTCGGTCTACCGAGCAATTTCACCAGCTTGGTAGAAGATTTTTTGCCGTTACTCGCATACGTATATATCGAGATTATAAAAAAAAATATATAATAATAATAATTTATTAATCTATTTTGGTGATTTTCTCATGAAAATCTTCGGTGATTTACAAACCAAACTCGGCAATAAATGTCAACAGCTGTACCGTGATTACTGCAATTTCATGTACAAGTAATGTGTGCACGATTCTAAATTGTTTTTCTTTTTATAGAATTTAATATTACAGATTGATGTGTAGCTGTAAGACTCTGTTTTTTGCTGAAATCGATTTGTCTTTTTTATCAAACTGTTAAATATTAATTCAAAAAGTACATTAACCACTATGTATTCCAATAAAAACAAGAAAGTTTAATAATAATTTCCCAATAATAAGGTCCCAAATTAAGATCCCCCGTGTTATGGGAACCAGAGACCGATAACCATTATATTATACGTTTAAATAAATGCATTTATAGATAATAAGCACCCAGATAAAGAGCAAACAAACCTGTTCATCACACAATATTTTCCCGATGCAGGAATCGAACCCACGACTCTCGCAACAGCCAGGCGCGATAACTACTCCATCACCGAGTCAGACGATTAAACAAACAATAAAACGCAAAGGTCTGGACCACAGATCATAGAAACACATCTGATCTGTGGTCTGGACCGAATGCTTCGTTCAGACATTTTCCTGTCTGTTGTGTATTTAGTTTTATGACATGCTTTACTGCACAAGCGATAGTTGACGATTAATAGTTTTCTCAAAGTTAGGGAATAACAAATTTTATAGGTTAGTAGTTGAACGTTTTTTGGCATCTTTTTCTAAAGCACACAAAATTATCTAAAATATTTATTTGTTTTACGTATTCGATTCGTCCGCAAAACAAGCCCATGTTTGTTGCTAATATTTGTATTGGGCAAATCAAAAACCTTTTAGAATTCGTCGGAATATTATCGCACCGATCCGGTGATAGAGTCATTACGCAATTTATAATTTTGTAGTTTTGATTTTTATTACACGATGCTATACCTTCACAGTGGAAGTCAATCGTGAACATTTGTTAAGTACGTATTTCATCAGAAATATTGGTACCTGCCAACGGGATTCGAACACCGGTGCACCGCTACATACGAATGCACGGGACGTCTTATCTTTTTGGTCACGACAACTTGAAAATGTTCATAATATGTTTTTTAATGAATAAATATTTTATTGAATTAGTTAAACGACTTTACGTTGAAACTCAGTATTTAACATTTCACGTTCCTTTTTGATAATCAGAAGTGATTTAAATTGAATATTTAAATCAATACTAATTAATATTAGAAAATATTTGTGAAAAAACTGTGCTCATCAACCTTCCTAAGTGCTCCAATACAATTCAGGTTAACTATCCGTATTTAGTTGTCATTTATATTTAGTAATATAAATGACAAAATTATTATTTAATATAATTCATACTAAATATTATTAAATTATTAACGTTAAATATCTATTATTAATCGTTTAATATTAAAAAAAAAAAGAAATAAATTTAATAAAAATAAAGTATAACTTCTTACGCGCGTACATAAGTACACGCACCCTTTTTTTGTGACTATCACGACTGTTAGTATGTGATCGGATTGAGTCCAGACCTTGGAGTCTGGATCTATAACATATAAGTGATACAGTTCCACACATTCGCACGGTACCGCCAGCGTTGTATTGTATACTGTACTAAACTGTGTCAGTATTCACTCGTATTTCCCAGTAACCCAACCCGAGATAAAAACAGGAGATTGAAACGCGCAAAACGCTAAGCAATTTTCTAAATTAGCTACCGAAAGATTTTTTCGGCCATCCCTCATTTTTATGGTACCCAAACACGCTGATTAGAACCCAAAAAAAAAAAGAAAAAACGTAATTGAGGCTTAATACCCTTAATCCTTCGCAGGTAAAATTTTCTCCCATAAAAAAATCCTCAAGATTATTTTTTATATTTCCAGGGAAAAGTTAATAAGGCAACAGCACACCTTACGTTTAATAGTTGAGAGCTTTTTTTTATTAAGCTCTCGTGCTTTCACTGAATTTGGGGCCATCAAATTTTTAATGCCAAATGATTGTTATCTCTTAGCTAAGCTATGACCCAATCTAGAAAATTGCCGACTCTTCGTCATTGACTAGAATCGCACTGTATAATTAAGAGTTTATTACAGACACTAAGCTAACTAAGATCCCTCTTCAAATTACCCGACGAAAAAGTTTCTTAAGCTTTTTAATGGTAGATATTCCCCGCGGTGGGCTCCACGTTAAATATGGAATGAAACACTAATTAAATATTTTATTAATTTTTTACTATTCTATCCACTTAACTAACATGAACCGGATTACAGAGTATTTTTTATTTATTTATTAGAATGACGTTACATGCATCTACAGTTTTCAATCTATATTAATATTAATATTTTTATTTTATAGGTAGTTTAACGATCTTACGACCCATCCGATGTTCAGTGGTTGTCGGAGTCCATGGACATCACAACAATAATTTCGCCACCCACCTTGGGATGTGAGGTCTAAATCTGAGTTGCTGAGTTTATGAACCCATCCATATATGTTGAAACTATTCAAGCGCCATCTATTGTACGTCAGTCAGTACCTTTACCAACGTCGTCGTCTTGGCCTAAAGGATAAGACTCCCGGTGCATTCGTATCAAGCGATGCGACTGTGTTGGTCTTCGAATCCAGGCAGGCAGATACTAATTTTTGTAATGAAATAGGTATTTGAGAAATGTTCACGACTGAATTCCACGATGAAGAATAAACATTGCGTAATGAAAATCAAAACCGCAAAATTATAATTTTGCAACAACCCCCTGCCACAACTAAATATAGAAATACAAAATTTTGTTAACAAAAGTTGGTTATAATCAAAACAATTCATATTGTACTTATATTTTCAATTATAAAACTTAGTTCATTAAGTTCGTCTGTATCAGTGAGCTTTCGAGTTCTTTGAATAACTTTAAAAGGTGCTGATGAATAAGCATGAATAAAATGAATGAATGGGCATCTAAAAGTTATTCTGCAATGTACATTCCTCCATAGAAGAAAGTTATGTTTAAGTAATACAGTGTCGCTGTTATTTCTGCGAGCCTTTTAAATATAATTTTATGGGACTCTATTTTCGCACAGTTTACCTTTATTTTATTTTTTTGTGTCGATGGGTAATCCTAGTCTTTACGGATACCCACCCTTCCGACGGGGGTCGGACCTGGTTATTTCGGGCTCCGCGCCTCCAGTGGAAAAAGAAGGAGAGGTCGCGAACCGAGATCCGCGCCCTCCCCCAATTAGTCATAGGAGACTACGCCTTTAGAAAGGCAAGCTGGGCAGCTTAACTACTAGCGACTAAACCCCAACGAGCTCCTCCACTCCGGCTGGGCGGGGACCCAGGTACCGCCATGTGCGCGCCATACCGCGATTAAGTTTACTTTTGATGTAGTTTAACGGTAAAGGAAGCAATTAGTTTCTGTGATCGACCAAAAGCAGAACGTGAGAATTGCAAACGAGAGGAGAGTTGTTCCAGAACTATCGGAGTTCGTTCAGTAAGATGCAACGATGGTGGGAACTGAAAAAAAAAGGGGAAAGCTAAGTATACCGAGAGGTGAAAGGTCATTTGACATTTGGCTTAATACGCGGTATTTATCTTTGTAGTTAAGTCATTTTACTGGTAATAGGACCTCTTTAGAGTCCGCGCGGATAGGTACCACCGCCCTGCCTATTTCTGCCGTGGAGCAGTAATGCGTTTCGTTTTGAAGGGTGGGGCAGCCGTTGTAACTATAGGTACTTGAGAACTTATATCTCAAGGTGGGTGGCCCCTTTAATTTGTAGACGTCGATGGGCTCCCGTAACCACTTAATACCAGGTGGGCTGTGAGCTCGTCCACCCATCTAAACAATAAAAAGGTCGGTTTTATTTGGTATTACTTTAAACAATTCGATGTTTTTAATTGAACTTCAATTAAGTTTTCCCCATTCGATTAGCTGAAGAAGGTTTTTTGTTATATTATATCCAAATTTTAAACTTTAAATGGCTCTTCTGTAAATTCGAAAAAATGTCTTTTAAATCAAATTATATCCTTTTGCCCCTCGATATAATTAGATCTAGAAACCAATTAAAAATAAATTATTTCAACGTTAAACGTGCTTCTTTATTTAATGAATACGATGAAGACCTAAAATACCTAGCCGTAGAAGTTCCTTGTCCAGCTCTGAATTTCCTAATCAAAATTACAAAAAATTGTTATTGCGAAATATTACGCGATGTACATATATCATCTATCCTCCATTAGGGTGTTCCTGAGGGGTAAGATGATTTATAAAGATGTATGCCTTTCATCTACCGAGGCTTGATTGTGCCTCTAGTAAAACCAGCGTTGATAGCCAATGGTTAAAGCACATTCATCAATTAACCTGTGAGCTGGTACGGAATTCACGTATTAACATTTCTAGAATATTTGTATTTTGACAATTTTATCAAATAAACTTTACTAGAGGTCCCGCAGTAGTCGAAATTCAACTATAATTAATTGGAATTGTAAGCTTGTACACTATTATGATTGTATTTTATACTTCTATAATCACAAATTTCGCCAAGACTACACTATAAAAAATATTAACTAAGACAAACAATATTTAATCTATTCTCAATTTGACAACAGACGTCAAGAACAAAAGTTTGACAATAAATAGTTTGCATGCGTGTGTGCGTCAAATAAATGGTATGTAGTGTGTGTAATGTTTTCTTTATTGATTTAATTTATCTTTTGTGCATTACTTTAAAAAAAATATTAGCATTGTGCACTTATTCTCTATATTCTCTATAAGTGTGGAAAATTTCATACTCCTCCGTTCGCGCAATTTTCGTAGAAAGGGATACAAAGTTTTTGCTTCACGTATTAATATATAGATTACACTGAAACAGCAGACGTTGATATTAAATTTCAAACACAAGATTTTCCAGAAAGCCTCTCTTCAACATCAAGCACGTCATATTACGTCACGCACCAACTAGTAGTAATACACGTTGGTTCTCTGTTCCTTTTGTCTGGTCTTATCTCACGAAGTTCCTTTGTTCCCAAACCATCTTGTCTAACGTGAATCTTGTCAGAGTGACGTATCACGTAATTGTAATTTACATTTGAAAACTAATGTGTCCACCGTTTTGGTATCTTGTTTGGCGTCTTCGATAGAGGAGATGGCTGACGATTATCTAACACTTAGCATCGTCTTGTTTGGGAATATGAAGCTGTATAAATAAACAGTCAGGACTAAAAATGGAATCCCACAAACCTAAATATCTCCTGAATGATTTGTATTCATTAACAATAATTTATTTTAGAAAATAAAATATTAGTTGGACATAATATTACAAAATTCGACGAATAACACTTTAGTCGTTCGTGACTACGAAAAACTATAAAGTATTTAAAAGTTTTAAAGTGATTTTAATTGAATCTGCGACACGCGAATCTCCAATAAAATAATAGTACTTAATTAAATTTAAGTTAGGGTCTTTGGAAATTTAATTTAGTGTGGGTTTAGAGTTCTGGATATTTTTAATGATGATAAACATTTTGGAGGTTTCACACAAATGAAAGATCGTCCACCGTGTGGGCCAATTTCTTCGTAAACCTTCTTTTTCTCCACCTTATCCCACAAGGTGGGGCCGGCACAGCTAATTTTTCTCTTCCATTCTATTCTATCAGCCGTCACCTCAACACTCACTCCTCTCTCTCTCATATCGTCATTCACACACTACATCCATGTCTTCTTCGGTCGACCTCTTCCCCCTCTACCTTGCTCTAACATTTCCATATATCTCCTAGTCACATGCATCTTCTCTCTACGCATCACATGTCCATGTCTTCGTAAACCGACGGTCCGAATGTTTTTTTTAGGAAGGAAGCAATAATGGCGACCCAGCAGGTGGGCGAGCAATGGTTCAGCCAGAAAATAAGCCATAAGAAATTCCATATGAAACCTAACAGCTCAAGAGCAGTTGCTACGCGAATATACGCGCCCTAGTTGATTAGAATTGGGACCTGCTGTGCAAGTCCGGAGAAAAACTCAGCAGGCTGATGATGAGTTAGATTACAGGTCGAATGCTAGAGATCCAGGGGTATAATAATGTTAGTAGATCAGATGTAGGTCCGAGTGTTTATTGTGTAATATTGAAGAACTTGTATTTATGCAAGATCATATTGAAAACGTCGTTAGTGCGATTCAGGTATTTTTCAAATATCTTCTGTTCTATTATGGTAGTAAGCAACAGTACTTATCAATCGTTTCTTGTTATGATGTAACTATTAAAGTTTTCCCGATACACAGACACATTCATAATATGTCGTGTTCAAATTTCTAATTCCTTTTTTTTTATTGCTTAGATGGGTGGACGAGCTCACAGCCCACCTGGTGTAAAGTGGTTACTGGAGCCCATGGACATCTACAACGTAAATGCGCCACCCATCTTGAGATATAAGTTCTAAGATCTCAGTATAGTTACAGTCCTTTAACAGTCTAACCTTAATTCAACATACATACGTACTTACTACCAATTATTCTAATGAAATATGTACTTAATGAATGTTCACGATTGACTTTTACGGTGAAGGAATAACACCGTGTAATAAAAATCAAAACCCGAAAAATTATAATTTGCGTAATTACTAGTGGTAGGACTTCTTGTAAGTCTGCACGGGTACGTACCTCCACCCCGCCTATTTCTGCCGTGAAGCAGTAATGCGTTTCGGTTGGAAGGGTGGAGCAACCGTTGTAACTAAACCGATATCTTAGAACTTATATATCTTAAAATCCGTGCTAAGATATAGACTAAATAGTATTGTATATAATTTATATAGCCACGAGAGCTTAAAACAATGGTGGAAGATAGCATGCCGTTCAGAAGTCAAGACGAAAAAAATCTCTTGTACCTCGTGAATATGCATAATTTTAAAAACAAATTAAAATTAACCTTTGACCATCAATTGTTTGTATTATTGTTATACTTATTCGATTGCGATAAATATAATATATTAACTTATAAGTAATAATGAGCTTGACGTAACAAACGGATAAAGTTCATTAAAAAATCAAGCGATCTAATTTTTAAACACAGTTTTACGTAGAAACTTTTGTAAATTTTCATATCGTCGCTCGTTTTATTTTAAAAGTTTGTTACACACCTCTCTGGTACGCAACGTGAGCGCAGTATCAAATAAGAAAAACTAGTCGTCCCTTAGTAGTCGAAATTCGACCATAATTAATTGAAGTTATAAGTTTGTACAGTATTATATGATTCTATTGTCAAAGACTATTATACTTCGAGATTTCACCAAGACTACACTTTAGACAGATATTAATAAAGACGAACAATATTTATCTATTGTCAATTTGACTACAAACTATAAGGGATAACGAAAGATTGACAATAAACAAATATTATGCATGCGTGTGTGTGTGTGTCAAATACATGGTTAATCTGTGTAATGTGTTCTTTATTGATTTAATGTCTCTTTTATGCATTATTTAAAAAAAAAAAATTGCATTGTGCACTTCTTCTCTATATTCTCTATAAGTGTGGAAAATTTCATACTCCTCCGTCCGCGCAATTTTCGTAAAAAGGGATACAAAGTTTTTGCTTCACGTATTAATATATAGATATATATACATAAAAAAAAACAACATAATTCTGACATCCACAAACACGACCCTTCGAGGCGAAACGACATAACCGTAAAATTTATGAAATCGCTTAATTTCAATTTTGTACGCACCTGACAGCTGTAAAAATCGAATTCTTGCTCGTAAATATTGTACGGGCGGCATTATTATTGCATTCACTTACGGTTGATGTAAGCCCGTAGTTAAAATGCGAATGGGGCCACCCAGCTTGAGACATGAAACCCAATTTTCAATTGGATTGCAATTATTTTTCTATTGCCTTTATAGGCAGACGAGTATGCGGTCCACCTGATGATAAGTAGTACGGCGCTCATGGACATCAACAATGCTAGCCATGCAGCCAAGTTGTTTCCTACTGATGAGGGTTCTAAAAAACCTCGTTTGAAGAAGGACAAGAATCCGTAGCTGGATATCCTAATTTTCAAACCTCAGCACATAGTTCTAACTTGTGAGAAAGCATAATATAAAATTGAAATTAAAAAAATCCGTCAGTGCTCAACCTACCATTACGACTCTCTGTAGGTATATGAAGAATAGTAAATCTATATATTAATACGTGAAGCAAAAACTTTGTATCCCTTTTTACGAAAATTGCGCGGACGGAGGAGTATGAAATTTTCCACACTTATACAGAATATAGAGAAGAAGTGCACAATGCAAATTTTTTTTTTAAAATAATACATAAAATGTACATTAAATCAATAAAGAAAACATTACACACACTACATACCATGTATTTGACGCACACACGCATGCATACTATTTATTGTCAAACTTTTGTTCTTGACGTCTGTGGTCAAATTGAGAATAGATTAAATATTGTTTGTCTTTGTTAATATTTTTATAGTGTAGTCATGGCGGAATTTGTGATTATAGAAGTATAAAATATACAATCATAATAGTGTACAAACTTACAATTCCAATTAATTATAGTCGAATCTCGACTACTGCGGGACCACTAGTATCACTAAAAAGCCTATTGTTAATAATAAGCTCTTAAAATTTTCGCATTATAATTAACCTGTTGACTGTTTTGTTAAACTCACTCCATGCCTATACCAAGTACAAAGGTAAAAGACTGATTTTGGACTAATAAAAATTAGGTTTTTTTTTTATTGCCCTTCTAGGCAGAAGAGCATACGGCCCACCTGATGGTGAGTGGTTACCGTCGCCCATGGACCTCAGCAATGCCAGGGGCAGAGCCAAGCCGCTGCCTACCGCTTAATGCTCTCCATAAGCCTCTTTTAAAGAAGGACATGTCATAGCGCTCTGGAAATACCGTGGAAGGTAGCTCATTCCATAGCCGGATGGTACGTGGCAAAAAAGACCTCTGGAAACGCACTGTCGATGAACGCAGCGCTTAATACTCACAATATAATAGGTGTCACAACTCCAGCCTATTACAAGCTGGGGCGTGAAAAAGGACTACGAAAACGGCTGCAAGGATCGGTACTAATGAATGGTCTTCGTTTATACAAACAGTCCTTAAACAATCGGGACCGTTCGGAAAAGCTCTGAGCTTCGAAGTTTGTAAATTCGTTTAACTTTTAAGCATTCGTTTGTGAATTGGCAACGTTGAGGTTCGTATATTGTTGCGTGTTTTACTTATACATGGCCACTTTGAGTATTTTTTTTATCAAAAATGGATACAGGAGATTTCCCCTTCATCCATCATGAACATCTGTACCATCTTAGCCTCCTTATTTTCTTATACAACTTGTTACAAAATACCCCGTAGAAAATATAATTAATTAACAAAGCCAAAAATTTTGTCAACCCTAGTAAGCTGTCATGTCAGGGAACCAGATTATTTAACAGAAAGTAATAATTTTAATTTAATTTTAATTAAAATTTTAATAGTTTTTCTATTTTTTCATTCATAAATGTTTGCTACCTCTACGAGGATGTCATTAAACTCAAGTACTTGTCGTACTTGTCGAAATATTTGTCCTTCCGCGAATTGGATAGAAATGTAGGGACATTATGCGTAGTTTATTTACTCTTTAATTTTACTGAAATAGGATTTGCACATCACTGAAAATAATAATCTTTTTTTCAATTTTTTGGGATATATTATACAACATTACTACGGTTCTTAAATATTGTGAATGGACTCTTTATAAGGCCCCATTTAAGCTCCTTTCGGCTTTACGGGTACTTTTGTAACACCCCTGTATATTATAGTTTGCCTTGAATACAAACTTAGAGTAATGACGCAGAGCCTTCAATACCTTTAAATTTTAAAAGTATCAATTCTTCCAATGAACACTTCGAGTTAATATCAAAAACGAAATGGGAGCATTAGTTAGTACATATCGAGAGGTAAAAGACTATTTGGTTTAAGAGACATTTTTGCAACTTTACATGAGTTTTTAAGTTTAAATTTTGGAAAAAATAATCATTTTGAACTCTAATGGAATTCCTATAAGATTGAAAAATTTTTGGTCGAAACCTTTCATACTTCAGCATAAAAATATACCACGCGTATCTCTAGTAAATAATCGGATATGTGAATTCACGTTAAAGCTCAGTTATACGTATAAGAATTCATGTAAAGCAATAAACGTTAGATAAGCTTAAAAGCTCGTAACGCTGGAACCGATGGTTTGGAAATGTACTAGGATAACATTCATTTGAAATGGTTTTTCTATACACATACCATTAACAACAGTAGTGAATTATTTTAAGAAATTGAAACAATGTGATCGTAAATAATTTTATAGTTAACAAAGTCTAGTCTAGTCTAGCACTAACAAAACACATAGCACCACTCTATTTATCCCCGAGAGCATTGTGAAAAGTTTGTTGGTGCTAATGGATTCACCAAAGAACTCGCAACAGTGTTCTCCGAGAACATTTGATATAGTGTTTGAGCATAATCTTAGCCCGCACGGGTAGGTTTCAAAATCCCGCCTATTTCTGCCGCGAAGTAGGCATGTGTATAAAATGAAGCGTCCAGTTTGAAGTGAAGTTTTGAAGTCGTCGTGGCCTAACGGATAAGACGTCCGGTGCATTCGAGTTGAGCGATGCACCGGTGTTCGAATCCCGCAGGTGGGTACCAATTTTTCTAATGAAATACGTACTCAACAAATGTTCACGATTGATTTCCACGGTGAAGGAATAGCATCGTGTAATAAAAATGAAACCCGCAAAATTATAATTTGCGTAATTACTGGTGGTAGGACCTCTTGTGAGTCCGCACGGGTAGGTACCACCACCCTGCCTATTTCTGCCGTGAAGCAGTAATGCGTTTCGGTTTGAAGGGTGGGGCAGCCGTTGTAACTATAATTGAGACCTTAGAACTTATATCTCAAGGTGGGTGGCGCATTTACGTTGTAGATGTCTATGGACTCCAGTAACCACTTAACACCAGGTGGGCTGTGAGCTCGTCCAATCATCTAAGCAATAAAAAAAAAAAAAAAAAAGTTAAGAATTTGGGTTCACGTCTCAAGGTGCCTAATGACATTGACATTGCGCTCTATATAGGCGACTACTCAATACCATAGGGTTTTTGTCAGACCCGTTACTGAAAAATAATAATAGCATTGCAGTAACCTGCAAGCATGAAATGGTAAATCAGATAATTAAAACGTAAGATTTGAAAATGTTTTTTTACATTATTATTTTCTAGTCGAATGCAAAATAATAAAAAATAGTGTCAATTCTGAATGCAAAAAGTTTTGGAATCCATTAGAGCTAGATTTATCTAAACGCTTATATTTAGTAGATAAAATACAAAACAGAGCTTTGGTATTCAATTAACCAGTAATAAATATTTCGAAGATGTAAGACCAGCAAAGAAGATTTATTAAATAAATAAATGTACAAAAGATTGTTTTTTTTCCGGTCACCGTATCGGAATCGCCAGCCACTGAGAAGGTCCGGCAAAAAACTCAGTAGGCTATAACAGATGTGATTAAAATTTTTAAACTGTCGAATTTATCCAATTCCCGAAGGTTCCTTCATTGTGATCTACTAAAAATATAGGAAAGTTCTTGTAAATTTGATTGTTCTTTTAATTACTTAAATGGGTGAACATAATAATGAGGTTATTAAGAGAGTTTTAACTGTGAATCTGAAGAAATGCTTTAGAGCAAGAGGTAGACCTAAGAAAAAAAATGGATGGATTGCGTGAAAGACGATCTGTGTAAGAGGGGAGTGAGTGAAGAAATGGTATATGATAGAGGAGTATGGAAGGAGAAAACATGTTGACATGGACAACAAGTGACTGGGAGAAGAGCAGGAGAATGATGATGATGGTTTATTTATTTATTTTTCATCAGCCACACAATACATATTGCACGCGAAAAAAGAAAAGATGCACAATAAGTAAGAACAAGTAAAAAAATTGGTTTGTAACATAAGCCATGCGCGCACAACTAATCAGGACAAATGTGCTAAGTACACAACGTTCATTACAACTATAGGACAAGAGAGCACGATAACGAAAACCAATTCAACTTTTAATGTAAGGAAGTAACAATCACGAAGGAAATCACATCAAACAATTACACTACCTATTCTTTTTTTTTATGATTGAAGGATTACTCGTGGCCCGGAGGCCTTTCCAGTTTCACCAGGACAAGTGGGCGAGCAAAGGCTCAGCCAGGAGGGGTGGGATTTGCTAACAGCGACCCGAGCGCCTCCGAAGGAGACCTAACAGCTCAAGAGCAGCTGCTTCGCGAATGAATCTACTACCAGATCGTAATCGCGACCCGCTAAGAAGATCCGGCGAGAAACTCAGCAATGATTCATGGGTTAGGTTGCACGGCGAACTCTTTGTCGAGTTCGAAGAGTACGGTTACCGGGGTCCCTAAGCCTGCTCCTAGTGCTAGAGTTGAAGGCGTCTAATGCAAAGGTTATTGGGTCTGATGGATCCGTAAGGACGTGTCTAGGGCGTCGACGGTGACTGGCTCCTGCGTGGTCATGATTCGGGGAGTAGTCAGCGGCGGCAACGATAAGGCGATTATCATGACGACTACCTATTCTACCATTGACTTGGAGGATGGTTACTACAATAAGGTTAAGTGTTAGAAACTGTTTACAGCTTGCACGGTAGACAGTTTCCCTCACTAATAGAAATGAGCAATGTGCCTTATTAACAAACAGTGAATTAGTTATTAGTCAGTTTCCTGTCGTACAAACATAATATTGTTGGAGAATAGCAAAATTTCCAGGGCGAAATAACAATACTTGCGCGGCGACGAATGTAGTGACTTGATTTTGACGAAAATATTCAAATAATATATATACATTTCTCTATTTTACATGGTACGCTTATTATTTAAACAAGACTTATCAAAAATAATTGCATCGTTGTTCTGTTTTTTAATTCAAACGAGGCTTGTGGAGAGTATTAAACGGTAGGCAGCGGCTTGGCTCTGCTCCTGGCATTGCTGAAGTCCATGGGCGATGGTAACCACTCACCATCAGGTGGACCGTATGCTCGTCTGCCTACAAGTGCAATAAAAAAAATGGGTTCACATAAAAACTTATATATAATAATATTATAACTTAATACTTAATAAATTTATAATAATTTGCTCAAAAATGATGTTTTCATTGAATAAGCTTATTCGTTTCTCTAAAACCGTATTTTGTTTAATAAGTTAGTGTTTCAATAGTATAAGTACCTATTGTTTTGTAGATTAATATGAAATAAAAGTTGGGAGTAGATCACAAATACTTTTAAGCGATCGCCTTGTAAGTCTAAAACAATTGGCGAATTTGGGACCCAGGTTTGATTACAACAAAGTAAAAAGGAGCTTCATATTCGCTCAAGTTGTTCTTGTTTTGGTCTCATTCATCTGTTTCTAGTATCCATAGCTCGTCATTTAAAAACATTTAGTTTAGAAATATTTTATAGACATAGGTATTTACAGTATATTTTTAACAGTAATAAAGACGTAATTAAAGTCGATCGTGTTTCGTCATTTTCGAAGATGATTGAGAAGATATTTTGCCGGTATCGCAAACTTTCTTCTTCTAATTTTACTTGTTTTATAATAATCGTAATTAAGACGTAAATTTGTGCATATTATACATATATGTATGTACGAGTATATGTGTATGTGTGTGTATTTGTGTATATATACCTATATATATTTCAATCGATAGACACCGCATGCAATTCATTTCCAAACGTTTCTTATCCACCTGATGGGCTTGAAAGAGATCGCTCTTAGCGATAAGACCGCCAATTGTACATTTTTTTTGTATTTAATGTTTTGCTTTTTTTTTTTAGTGTACAATAAATAATACTCTCTCTCTCTCTCTCTCACTATATTTTTATTATATGTACTCATTTAATGATAATTTTAATTGAGGTCGGTATTAAAGTAAGCACCGAGATTTTCAAGCAGTGAAATTGCATCCAAAGCGACCAAATAGTTATGACGTTTTAAAAACTTGCGAAAGACAAAAAACTTTTTATACTGCTCATTGACAATCCCTAACGGCATGTTTTAGCTATATTTAAATTACGCTAAATAAAAAAATCGGTGTTCGGAAGAGCCACCACATACGATTTGACTAAACGTAATGTTCGCACCGATTTGCGCTTGATCCAATAACGCGAGCCTGTTCCTTGTTACCCACGTTTCTTATTTACATTACAATTAAATTCCTAGATGTACTACAGACGGCTCTACAACTCTAATAACTTTAGGATTAACATTCTGTAAATTACGTTCAATGTAATTTATTGTAACGTTTCGAAATCTCATTCTCGTCTCCGCATTTTAAGTTACGAACGCCAAAATATAATGGTAACGGCTTATTAAATCGTAATTATAGTATTGAAATTTGATTGACTCATTAATTTTGATGTTTCGTAAATTTTTTTTTCGTTTTAAATAAATCAATCACTCACCATTGAAGGAACTCGAGATTCCGATCGGAGATAATTCCATACGTTCAAAAATAACAATCACATAGGCACAAACACGTCCACATCACTTCATTTTTAGTACGTCTGGATACGATCGCGTTTGGGATGCTCTGGGCGGGCGTAACGACCGCTCCGATCGGAGATCCGAACGCTTGTGGCCGCTGCGTGCGAAGCCCCTCCCCCGCGCACCCTCCATCCATGGTGCCATCATCTTTGCCGTTCTATTAACATAAAAATATTTTCGCGACCGTATTGCGCAATGCATAGTTGTTTAATTACTAGCGGTAGGGCTAGGGCGCATTGCGAGGCGCTCAGATTAATACGATCCTACATATTTGGACCGCGACTAGTCATTCTATCCGGTGTAAAGGTGGAACAACCGTTGTAAAGTAAAGCTTTGACCTGATGATAGACGGAATCGGTTTTTATGATATTAGCGAGTTTCAGTAACTACTTATGACGTAGAGAGCCCGTTTGGGCATCTAATCCCAATAAGGATTGGGTATGAGTGTGAGTTGTTTAATGATTCCTCTGTAGAGTAAAAGCTTATGCCCTAATTTCTTCTTCTTCTTGCCGTTATTCTACATTATGTGGGCATCTCGACGCAACATTTCATCTTATGATGTTGCATAGAATCCTCGGGTTATATCTTCAGTAGTATTTCCATTACAACATGGCATTGGGAGGGTTTTTTCTATTTGATTCTTTTAGCGTTTCTATTATTTCTTCCGTTTTTTGTTCAATGAATTACATTTTATTATTATAAGCATTTAGATTTTTTAATCTTCACCAAAAACGATAAAAAATATTAATCACTTTTTCTCATTTTCATTCGTAATCATTTCTTTTTTTTTGGCTAACAGGTATTAGAGTAGGTAGCGAACGAAGTATTACGTATACGGTTATTTGACTATTCCAGCCTATAAATATAATAGCTATCAGGGTACTACCAGCTTAAAAGACCAGCGTTTGTTTTTTGAGTCACTGAGCGTCCACGACTGTTTGATCCGCTTTTGTTTCACGCTTTTAAATATCTAAAAAATTATCATCATCATCATCATCATCATCAACAGCCCACAGTCGTCCACTGCTGGACATAGGCCTCTCCCAATCTACACCACTGAGCCCGGTCTGCTGCTCTCCTCATCCACTTCTTGCCGGCCACCGTGCGGAGGTCATCGCACCATCTAGCCAGGGGGCGTCCCACGTTACGTCTTCCGCTGCGCGGTCTCCACTCGAGAACCCGTCTGCTCCAGCGATCGTCAGTCCTACGGCATATATGGCCAGCCCACTGCCACTTCAGCTTGCTGACTCTTTGAGCTATGTCGATGACTTTAGTTCTCCGTCGAATAATCTCATTCCGGATTTTATCCTTCAGAGAAACTCCGAGCATGGCTCTTTCCATGGCTCGCTGAGCGACTTTGAGCTGACGGACCAACCTTACTGTGAGTGTCCACGTTTCGGCTCCGTAAGTCATTACCGGCAGGACGCACTGGTTAAATACTTTCGTTTTCAGGCACTGTGGTATGTGCGATGAAAAGACTCCACGCAGTTTGCCGAACGCCGCCCAGCCCAGTTGGATCCTTCTCTTGACTTCCCTCTCCAAGCTGTGTTTACCCATCTGCAGCGTCTGCCCGAGGTATAAATATTCATCAACAGCTTCAAGCGGGCAGCCCTTTACGACGATCGGACCCGGGCTAATGTAACCATTGAACATCACTTTGGTTTTATCCATGTTCATCCGTAGTCCAATTCGTCGTGAAGAATCTGCTAAGCCGTTCAGCATCTGCTGCAGATCTTGCAACGATTCCGCCATGAGAACGACGTCATCTGCAAACCGCAAGTGTGAGATGTACTGGCCATTAATGTTTATGCCCATCTTTTTTCAGTTCAGCGTTCAGTAAAAAATTATCAATTTACATATTTTATAGCTTCGTATATTTTGTACTACTACTACTAAACTACATTTTGGATTAAAATTGCGCAATCCAGAAAAGATTGGCTATCCTAGGAGGAGGCCTTTACCCGAGGAGGGGTTCTTGCAAGTGGGAAATAATACCTAATATTATTGAACAGATACATTATTTATTAGTTAAGAATTGCATTAATTGCATTGATTGATGTCGTCGTGGCCTAAAGGATAAGACGTCCGGTGCATTCGTATGAAGCGATGCACCGGTGTTCGAATCCCGCAGGCAATTTTTCTAATGAAATACGTACTCAACAAATGTTCACGATTGACTTCCACAGTGAAGGAATAACATCGTGTAATAAAAAGCAAACCCGCAAAATTATAAATTGCGTAATCACTGGTGGTAGGACCTCTTGGGAGTCCGCACGGGTAGGTACCACCACCCCGCCTATTTCCGCCGTGAAGCAGTAATGCGTTTCGGTTTGAAGGGTGGGGCAGCCGTTGTAACTATACTTGAGACCTTAGAACTTGTATCTCAAGGTGGGTGGCGCATTTACGTTGTGGATGGTGGGCTCCAGTAACCACTTAACACCAGGTGGGCTGTGAGATCGTCCACCCATCTAAGCAATAAAAAAATAAATTATAAATATCCAAAAAATGATCAACTTACATATTTATAGCTAATAATGTCCTTCGCTACTATCCTTTAGATGCTCTAGTCTAAATCAAGAACTACCGTGCAATTAATTTGATTCACGAATACGTTACTTTTAAATCTGAAAGGCTCACTCCAGCTTAACCTCAGATCACTACATCTTCTGCACGTCTACGCTTTGAAAAATCGTACGAGCCACAATTGAAAATATTGTCTAAGCTCATTTTCATTTTGTTCATCGTACTTTTTTTTTTAACCTACCTAAGCTGAGAGCCTTGAGAGGCTATATCAGCGTAACCTTAACTAGTAGGTGAGCTCACGGGGCTCAAACCTGACGACGTCGCTAACACGAACCCTAGCAAGAGCCGTGCTTCGCAGAATCTACCACCGGATCGAAAACGCGACCCACTGAGAAGATCCGACGAGAAACTCAGTAGACTGTGTCTGTGGGTCACACGTCGAACTTTTCGAGATTTTCCCCGAGAACTATACTGACACCCGTATCTTTAGTCGTTTACACGAGCTTAACTCGACTTGACTCAACCTCCAACGCGCGTTTTGGTATGATTAGTCGTAAAAATAAACTCCACTCAAACGTCCTTGGAAAATTTTCCTAACCGGAGTGAAGTAAGCGAACTGTCAAGTCAAGGTACGTCGCGACGTACCTTGAACGTTCCTCAAGGCTGGTTTTCTATCAATGTCCAAATAATATGTGGACCGCAAATGGAAATATATGATATTGTTGTGCAATGGCCTGGATCTGTGCATGATTCCCGCATATTTTGATAATTTAACTTTGATAATATTTATTAATAAAGTAAATAGTTCGAGGTTAGACATTTGAAACTCTTTATTTTATTTACCTACCTATGAGACATATTTTGCTTACTACCTGATAAATAAAGTCAATGCGATTATAAGTTTTATTTATATAATAATAAACTGGTAGTTGTGGAAAAGCACTTCAACAACACGATGCAACCAAAATCACACAAAAGCGGCGAATAAAAATACAAAGCCGGATCCGAAATCTAAAATAATAATAGGTTAGAAAATAAATAATACACTTTCAGATTTACCGCACGTACACATATTTACGAATAACACAGCAACAAAAACATCAAACAAGTTCATCTAGTGTCAAACAGACAGCGGCAGCTTGAGTTTGACATTAAACAATGACCATAGACTACAGAACTCTATGGGTTTGATGCTAGCTTGATCAAATTTTCATCATTATTACCTCACTCGAGGACAGTTGAGGAATATTGTAATGGTCGACTAAAAATACCAAACTCGAGTAAGTTTGGAGGGAATTCTCGAGCATCATCGGATGAGTTAAGAGTGGAAGACTATTTTACGAAACGTCTAAAGATACGGGCATGTGACCTTAGAAATTATATCTCAAAGTGGGTGGCGCATTTACGTTGTAGATGCCTATGAGCTCTAGTAACCACTTAACATCAGGTAGTCTGTGAGCTCGTCCACCCATCTAAGCAATAAAAAAAAGAATTCATTGACGCCTGTAGCATAATATTAAGTTTGAAATTGAAATCTCAATTGTAGTGATACAACGAATTATCTACTCTGAAAATATAAATAGTAAAAATAGTGTTTATTACCCACGGCTTCAAATCTCGAAAATCAGAATGGCCTGTCAAAGACGTCAGCAGTTGTTTACCGAAGCAGCAAGGGAAACGAAATAACATGGATCTCATAAATAAGGCTCTGAGAGAGCGGTCCGAACGTGTATTTTTCTTGAGAGAATTTAGTGTTTTCTTACTAAGCGACCGGGGTCGACGACCTTTGTCAACTAGTTTGACGTGTTGCAGTCTAAGCGTTTTGGTGATTTATGATATGACTGATTTTATTGCAGTTAAATAGTTTAAAAGAACTAAAAAAAAAACGCTTTTATAGAAAATTCCACAAAAAAATAGAAAACAAATCTTAATAAATTTGAATTAAAAATAATGTAAGAAAAAATGATTTTATAGTAAAAAAAGCGTGGGGTGCATGTTATAAATATTTTATGAACAGATATGAGTAGAAGGGTTATTTTGATAATACTCTGAAAAGCACTCCACGCTTTTTTACAATAAAATTATTTTTTCTTACACTATTTTTAATTTAAATTTATTAAGATTTGTTTTCTATTTTTTTGTGGAATTTCAATTTTTTCAATATATATTTTTTTAATATTGAATTGTCATCGGTCCTTAATAAGTATACCAAATTTCGAGGGGTTAAAATCATGTTCAAAGATTCCGTTACAAACATACATATTATGTCTAAAGCTAATAAAAGCGTATTAAAAACCCACTAAGCATTAGATGATTGTCTGTGTCCGTAGACAGTTCAACCTAAAGCATATGCCAGCTTCAAACCTATGGTTGAAGTCTCAAAGACCTACATATTTATAATAAATTTATATAGTATAATAGTTTTTGCATTTTTGCGACAGAAATGATTCTGTAAAATAAGGAATTGTGCCTTTTTTTTATTTATTGCTTCGATGTGTGGACGAGCTCACAGCCCACCTGGTGTTAAGTGGTTACTGGAGCCCATAGACATCTACGACGTAAATGCGCCACACACCTTGAGATATAGTTCTAAGGTCTCAGTATAGTCACAACGGCTGGCCCACCCTTCAAACCGAAACGCATTACTGCTTCACGGCAGAAATAGGCGGGGCGGTGGTACCTACCCGTGCGGACTCACAAAAGGTCCTACCACCAGTATAAAGCCTATCAAGTTACTATGATTTAAATTATTGTGAGTGAAATTTTAAATGATATCAAATACTTAATTAAAAGAGATATCAAATCTAAACACTCACCTGTTGAAAAATCACCGAAAGAACTCGCTATCAGAGTCTTCGTAAAGTCAACAAAAGTTAATTTATTTGCAATAGCGACCCGTTCATTAATTATTTCAGTTTCAAAAGTTGAATTAATAAGTTTGGCGTAGCAGTCCTATTAAAATTTGAAGTGTACAAAGGGCGCGGAAGAAGTATTTTAAGACATTAAGGACGATTGGTCTCGTTGAGGAGTTGAAATCTAAATTCAGAATTAGCCCTTTATGAGCAATAGTTCGTGATGTTGACCATCTAACACCAAAAACCAGAGCCTGAATATTATATTTTGGCTTACATACTTACTCGTTCAAAACAATATTGAGTTATTTAGTTCGAACTCATCCGTAATTTTGTTACTTTGTAACTTATAACTTAAAAGATTCCAGATGTTATTGGTTGCAGGGTAGGATACCCTGTGAGCCCATATTGTGCTCATGTTGAGACCACACACGGGCAGGTAACGTCGTTTTGCCCATTTCTGCCGCAAAACAGTTAAGCGTTCGTCATAGATGGCGCTGATACCTGTGGCACAATACAATAAAATTGAGACTATCTTGACGTCTTACCGCGGCTGCTATTTACAATTCATGACATCTTATCTAGAGCCATTGTGTTCATCGATAGTCCGTTTCCAGAGATATTTTTTGCCACGTACCATCCGGCTTTGGAATGAGCTCTCCTCCACAGTGTTTCCCGAGCACTATGACATGTACTTCTTCAAACGAGGCTTATGGAGAGTATAATGGCTTCGCCAAACAGAAGGCGTTATTAGCGCGCGTCAGAGCGCTAAACTAACGCCGCGCTATGACGCCGAGATGTGTTGTGTTACAATGGTAATATACTGTCAAACAGAGCGCCAGTACTATAGCGTTTATGGCGCTGGCGCTCTGTTTGACGGTATGAAACTAACGCCGCGCTATGACACCGATATGTTTTGTACTACAATGGTAATATATTGTTTGACGGTATGATACCGTAGTAGTACAACACATCTCGGCGTCATAGCGCGCCGTCAGTTTAGCGCTCTGACGCGCGCTAATTACGTGTTCTGTTTGACGAAGCCTTTAATCGATAAAAAACATATTTGGAATCTACTTACTACTTTAAATATAATGAGCTGTGAAGACTGTAGAAAAATATGATTAGATTAGTCAACTGTCGAAAATTACAACTGACCTGTTTCCCTGCAACACGTTCACTATTCAAAAGCATTAGTACGCAGCGTCGGTCGGCGTTCAGATCATTCACGGGCATAGCTGCCACGTAACAGGTTGTACAGAAACAAATCATTTACGTTCAAGACTGCATTTTAAAGTCGAAACATCGGAAATACTGTAAAGGGAACAAAAAAAAACACGTAATTAACTATACTTGTAACTATACGAGTACTTGAGACCTTAGAACTTATATCTCACGGTGAGTGGCGCATTTACGTCGTAGATGTCTAAGGGCTCCAGTAACCACTTGAGACCAGGTGGTATGTGAGCTCGTCCGCACATATAAGCAATAAAAATAATAAATAAAAAAATTAACCGTAAAACTAGTTTCAATTATGTACTCCCGACTAATTATAAAAATTATTATTTTTGGATTCTTTAACTATCCCAAGTTATTGAAGAAGCTAATGGCAAAGCTCGTATTTGATATCGGAATCTCGATTGTATTTTTTCAAGTTGTCTGAGTTAGAAATTCCGAAATAATCTCTAACTCATATAATATATTATTATAGTTATATACTTTAAGACAGTTCCTTTAGCAGATTTTTCTTTTTAAGATGACAACCCATCCAAGCGACTGTTGCAACCCATAGATACCACATGTGTGCAAATTGTTTCTGCGCAGCTCAAGAAAATTTAATAAATCGAATGAATTCTATCGGATCTAGTGATTCTATTGAAAAAGTTATATAACGCTCAATAAACTGGGCGTTCAACGATGTGACCCATTTTACGCTTTATCCGCTACCAAATTACATGCGATGATTGGAGATAAAGGAATTTTACGTCGGTATTTTAATGGTTTTTTCGCTTTTTTGGTGATCAACTGATTCTTACTTACGAAAAGGCGTTAACGCCTAAAAAAATAAAAGTATTTTATTTCGTTTCCTTTTTCATTTCTAAAGATGGGCCGAGTTTGAGAGCCAGCTGGTGTTAAACGGTCACCAGCGCCATGAGGTAGCAGTTTCTATATAGCCTTGTTCTTGAAGCTGGTGTTTTCAAAGCACTGAAATGTCCCTCTTCAAACGAAGTTAAGGAATCCTTAATGTTATGCAGCGACTCACTTATGCCAGAGGACATTGTCAATGTCGATGATCGTGGTAATTACTAAATGCAAAAAAGAGCTTGGGGAAAGATATACCTTCCAAACGGGCACACAGATACCAATTAGCGTTAGTAAGCAGGAATAACATGAAACACGAAAATGAGTCGTCGCGGCGTAAGGGATAAGACGTCCGGTGCATTCGTGTTGAGCAATGCACCGGTGTTCGAATCCCAGGCGGGTACCAATTTTTCTGATGAAATACGTCAACAAATGTTCACGATTGACTTCCACGATGAAGGAATAACATCGTGTAATAAAAGCCAAACCCGCAAAATCCTAATTTGCGTAATTACTGGTGGTAGGACCTCTTGTGAGTCCGCGCGGGTAGGTACCACCACCCTTTTTTTTCTTTCTCTTGTTTTCGGGCCGGAGGGCCGAACCTCCTACGAGGTCCCCGTACCTAGGGGACGCGCGGGGTATGTGGGACTTGAAGATCTGCAAGGCGTTGGGAGCAGAGCGCGGGCCCAAGGAATTTTAGGGCCCTACCCACTAAACGACTCCCCTGCACTCTTCGCCCAAGCGTCCGATCCCCTCCGTAGTCAGAACCCGGATGAGGTAGGGGGGTTAGCGCGGTCAACACTGTAACTAGACAGCGCAGCTCACCCCAAGGTACCTGCCTATTTCTGCGTGAAGCAGTAATGCGTTTCGGTTTAAAGGGTGGGGCAACCATTGTAACTATACTTGAGAACTTAGAAATTATCGTCGTCGTAGATGTATATGGGCTCCAGTAACCACCTATCACCAGATGGTCTGTGAGCTCGTCCAACTCGTCTACGCAATAAAAATAAAAATCAATATATTTTATCTATTTATATAAAAACAATTGAAAACATGTTACTTGAAAGATTTAAAACTAAGCAACTTATGTTATTTCATACAATTCACGATATAAGGGAATGAAGTGCACGTCTACTCTTTTCTATTTACGTATATCTTTTTGTTAATGGGATAGACTATTAGGTAACTGGCCTGGTGGCAAATGGTCGCAGCAAGCCATGATCACTATACTGCTAAAAGCGAACGAGCTCACCATCTGCTGCTAAAAGAACCAAGGTACCACTTTCATTTTGCCAATACCAGCCATACCTTCATCATCATTATCCTGCCCTTCTCCCAGTCACCTGGGGTCGGCGCAACATGTTTTCTCCTTCCATACTCTTCTATCATATACCATTTCTTCGCTCACTCCCCTCCTACCCATATCGTCTTTCACACAATCCATCCATTTCTTCTTAGGTCTACCTCTTCCTCTAAATCCTTCCACATTCATAGTTAACACTCTCTTAACAACCTCATTTTCATTTCGTCCATACCAGCCATACCTTCAATATCCAATAAATCATCCAAATAGCGAAAACCAATTGCAAAAATAACGCAAACCTAAAATTAGACGCATTACCATGTGCGTAATACGAAAAAAAAAAAGAAACGGGAGTTAAATCCGTAATACAATACAATCAAAACGAGATGGCTCTTGCCCAACCAAAACTGTAGTATCTAAAGTAGGAACGGCCGAAACAGAAATATCTCCTTTGATAGCCGAGCATAATTGTACATTCCTTCTGTCCTCGGTGTCATAGATCAGAAATTTAATTAGATGGTTATTTTAATATGCTCACGACTTAACCTAACCTATTCTATCTTAAGAAGGAGGGAGCCTGGAGATCAGTAATACAGGTCTTTGAACCTAGTTACAGACTTCAGCTCTTTCAGAGGCTTACAAAATAAATTATAAGGTTGATTTCATTTTGTATTTGTACTATACCTTTAAGAGAGAAATAAATAAATAATTATTATTTAATCGGATCTGATTCGACCACTGGAAATAATCAAAATAGGTACTAGATTCTGTATTCCTTAATTCCTGTTTTTTTTTTGCTATTCACATCAGAAAATAGGTCTATGTCGGATAATGTAAAGTTTCTCAGGAATATTATGCTAATGAAAATTAAATCCTATTCACACTGCCTATGACTTCGAATGGCTGTAGCTGAACAATTTAGCGAACAAAAATTTTAGGATAATTCGAAAAGCTGAAGTACCCTAGTTTATTCTAGCAATTGTGAAATCTGGTCGTAATTCGGCTATTAAATTGATATTGATAGCAATTTTATTAGACCTATAGTGAGAGATCATTGATATAATTACCACATTGCCAGAGAACCACAATTATCTTCTAATTTCCAAGAATTTCCTTTCCAGGAAACTTCCGACGCTCATCTACGAAATTTACTCTGTGAACCGGTGTAAAATAAAATGTCCGTTATTAAAGTGCTTTTAAAGCCCGCTGTACGGCGTGAGGTTTTATTGTTTATCCTGTTTACAGTCCTCACTCCGTACCAGTCACATCTTCGTAGTTGCACTTTATTGAATTGTATCTTCCTTCACTGCGGCAACAACTCGTTTCGAGGCAGTTGCTGTAATTTTAATTATTGCAGTGGAACAGCAGATAAGATCTACTGCTAATTTAATGGAATAATTTTAGGGCTTAAGACTGAATTTCAATTATACTATTTGGCTCTAGGTATACCTACTTGTTTTTTCCATTGATCTGTTTCCCAATAGGTGTTAGTACAGCGTTTGTTTTCAAGTTTTCAATTTCGACTTCCATGTGTGACTTCCGTCTTTGAGAATGGTAGGTCTGATACAAGAGGGTATACAGGTATATTTATTATATATGAGGGCGAAATCTGAATAAATATTTCGAGATTGTGGCGATAGCGTAGACGCTTAATTAATAAAAAGACCTGGCTTTAGCATTGCTCTATCTCTTTTCGTGGATATCGAAAGACGACTGAAAACTTTAGCGAAGAATGGGTAACAGTATCTTCTAAGAATTCAATTGGCATATTTCCGTTGCCAATTAGCATTTATTAATCGTTCATTGATTGATCCCGCACGGGTGGGTGTGGCATTTTACGTACTTCTGCCTTAAAGCAGTCGTTAAGGGAAGTAAATTGTCCTTTTGTAACGAGGTTACACTTTACAAAACTTCCATAAATCCCGTCATGACATGATGCAAGTGTATTGTTCGCTCACGCGGTCCGCAGGTATATAAACTGTCTCCATGTTATCCACTAGCGAACTAAGCGAGCTGACACATAAACACAACCCATTGAATTTCTCGCCGGATCTTCTCTGTGGGTTAAGATTCCGATCCGGCGGTAGATCCTGCGAAGTACCCCTGCCCTTGTTGAGCCCGTGAGCTTACCTACCAGTCCGCGAGAAGCTGGAATAGCCCCTAGATAATTCAGAAAAAAAGCTGTCGATGATCAAGGCGCGGCAAAACTATACAGATACCAACCTTATGTCTTAACGTGGATGACGGCATTCACGTCGTGATTTCTATGGGTATCAATAAAAAAATCCATGCCAGAAGAGCTGTGCGTGTTTGCTCATCGTCAGCAATAAAAACCGCTCAAAGTTGACGTGACCATGTGAGATCGTAATCAGAATTAGCGACCAAAAAAAAATTAGCTCTTCAAAGGAGAAAAAATCACAAATGTAGCAGCAACAAATGCCCGCTGGCACCGACAGTCCGCATCAACAGACATAAAACGAAAACGATTTGAGCGAGCTTTGATCTTTACAAACGATTGATCAATGTGCTTTTAAATTAGGTATGGGAATGGCTTAATCTAATTCCGAATTCGTAAAAACGATACTAATGATTTTCAGGTCAGGGTTGTGCGAGTCAGAGAGAGAGATTGACTTCCACGGTGAAGGAATAACATCGTGTAATAAAAATCAAACCCGCAAAATTATAATTTGCGTAATCACAGGTGGTAGGCCTCCCACCAGATAGACCGACGATCTATTGAGGTTCGCGGGGATCCGCTCGATACAGGTAGCGCAGGATCGGTCTTTGTGGCGAGGCTTGGGGGAGGCCTATGTCCAGCAGTGGACGTCTGTGGGCTAATAAGAAGAAGAAGAAGATTTATAAGGAGTAGGACCTACCTTATATCTCAAATGTAATCTCAGCATCAACACCTCCGAATGAGGTATAAGAGAGATATTAAGATGATAACATTGTTTTCTCTAAGGGGCTATCGGAGTCCATGGACATCACAACAATAATGCTGTCAACCGCTATTGAAACGGTCGAAGTTTTAATTGTATTGTATAACGTCTATCCCGTCATTCCAACATGAACACTTGACTGCTTCGTTCAAGAAATAGGCAAGACCGTTAGCACATGCTAAAAGGAGCTCAGAATTGTCGTAATTGTAAGGAACGTTGTTGTACAAATTCAGCACTGTATGATGTCTTGTTTTGTCGTGCGCACATAACTTATGTTGCAAGCCAGATTTTGTTTCTTTTTACTTGTGTTTTTTTATGTATCTCTTTAGCTTGTGATGTGTATTGTGAGAATAATAAAATAAAATAAAATAAAAATAAAAAATAATAAGAACAGCGAAACTAAGAATTACAAAACTACATACCTAGATAAAGTTTTAGAATTAATTTTCACGATTACTCTGAGCATTTCTTTTCTAGAGAAATTTATTGTCAAACTAAAACACTAAAAAGAAACTCAAATGACAAGTTCTACAAGTTACTATACTTGAGACCTTAGAACTTGTATCTCAAGGTGGGTGGCGCATTTATGTTGTGGATGTCTATGGGCTCCAGTAACCACTTAACATCAGGTGGGCTGTGAGCTCGTCCATCCATCTAAGCAATAAAAAAAAAAAAGTTCAAGTGAACGAGATATAATACAACCTATTTGGGTGAAACTTCACAGTGTGCTTATAGCAATGCTTTTCTTGGACTGCTTTAGCTACGTGAAGTTCAAACAGCTTTCAGCTTTCGAGTCTGAGAGTGTTTATCTTAGTAATAGGTTTTATGATGACAGATGAAATGTTTAGATGTAGGCTACATTAAAAATAGTATTTTCACGATTTAAGAACTAAGTGTATTTCTAGAAATAAATTATTTTTATTACCCTTGCAGGCAGACGAGCATGCGGCCCACCTGTTGGTGAGTGGTTACCGTCGGCCATGGACTTCAGCAATGCCAGGGGCTGAGCCAAGCCGTTGCCTACGGTTGAGTACTCTCCACAAGGCTAGTTTGAGGAAGGACAAGTCATAGCGCTCGGGAAACACTGTGGAGGGGAGCTCATTCCAAAGCCGGATGGTACGTGGCAAAAAATATCTCTGGAAACGCACTGTGGATGAACGCAGTGGCTCCAGGTAGTCTGAAGGCGGGCGGTGCGATAGTAAAAACGAGATGATGGAATTGTCTCAAAAAATTCCTCAGATTTCAATAATAAATATGCTTTAAAAGAATCTGAAATGAAATTTCTCCCATATGGCTAAACATCGGCGGAAAAACTACCCATCGGCTCGCTACCGTCGAGGCAGTACTAGAAATCACCGATATGAGATAACTCAAGTCTGAGACGACAAGCCTTTTGTCTTGTCGGAAACCAAGATCCACCTTGGATATCAGAGAAGTAATTAAGCACAAATTATTATTATTATTATTATTTATAATTATTAAATAAATAAATATTTACTAACAATCATGCCACGTTAACTGGTCCCGTGATAAGTTCGTAAAGAACTTGTGTTACAGGTACCAGACAACGGAAATAAATGTAAGATTTTTATTTTACGCGAACATATTATTATTATATATATAGTATACATACATAACCCTGGAAAAGTCATTTTATATTTATCATACAAATATCTTCCCTTGGCTGGATTCGAACCCGCGACCCCCTTGTATAGTAACCATTTCACTTACCACTACACCAGACGGCCGTTAAATATGCTTTAAAAGAATATGGTTCGCTACCGTCGAGGCAGAAATCCAAATCACCGATATAAAGGTAACTTAAGTCTGAGACCGACAGCCTTTTTGTCTTGTCGCAATCCAAGATCCACCTTGGATAGCAGAGAAGTTATTAAGCACAAATTATTTTAAATTTAATCATCGTCCTCAACAACAAATTACGTTAGAGCTTTTCATTGCGTTATGAATATTTAATTCAACAAAAATTGCGTAGTTACACAGAATTTTGTGAACAATGTAGCTTAAAAATTCTCATGACGACACGTGTAGAAAAAATGTTTAATCATAACTCTAGCATGTGCAGAGCCAAGGTCATTTTTTAAGCCAGGTCATCGCGTCAGGGCTGTCGATTACTTCAATTAAACAAGTTTAAACGATTTTTTGTTATTAACATTTTAAATTCAAATAAGCTATAAATTCCGAAATATAGGGTTGGCAATTTGATATTGCTGTTATCAGCGTTACATCGTTCTTGTTGTTGTTTTAAATAATATTATAGGTCTTATCTATACTAATGTATACTAAATAATAAGATACTAATATATAAATCTACAGTGCTTTTTACGGATGTTCCGTTATAACTAACGACCGTCTGGTGTAGTGGTAAGTGACATGGTCACTACACAAGGGGGTCGCGGGTTCGAATCCCGCCAAGGAAAGATATTTGTATGATAAATATAAATGTCTTTTCCAGGGTTATGGATGTATATTAAATATATGTATGTGTATAATAAAAATCTTACATTTATTTCCGTTATCTGGTACCTGTAACACAAGTTCTTTACGAACTTATCACGGGACCAGTTAACGTGGCGTGATTGTTAGGAAATATTTATTTATTTTATATTTACTTATTTATTAAAAAAAAAAAAATCTACTAAACCATACATCCGATTGACTTGAAACTTTGTATCAATGTAGACATGTACTTAATGGATAGACTAATATTTATATGAGTGTCAGACTCCCTAATAAAATGACAATAAAAAATAATCATAATTTTAAATGCGCAGCGAAGCGGGCGAGTATCTACAGCTAGCATTATATAATACCACGTTTTTGTTAACTCACTTAGTTTCTTGTATTTTTGTTTGTCTATTCAATAGCAATTTGGATATCGAGCTCAGTCTAACTTCTGTTTAGCCAAAGACTGTACTAAGTCCCGCCATAAGTTCTGTTACAAATGAAAATGAATTTTTTTTAATGAAGTAATGTATTATTATTAAAATTTATACCTAAATATTTATTAAAGTCTCGGCAAAAAACAAAAAAAAATTATTCGAAATGGCCACCTTTGGCTTTTGTACAGGCCTTTAAACTGTTTGGCCACGAATCTACGCGATTTACGCACTGTTTCCAAGGGAAATTTCACCACTTCTTGTAAATTCTTGTTAATTAATATTAAAAGAGTAAACAGTATTAATAAATTATATAAAACTAAACTCTCTTTTTACTCAATGACACTGAATCACACTGAAGACATATTCTTTTTAAATACTAAAGAGTTTTAAATAATCAAGGTTTTTCTTTATATTTATATAATAAAATAAAAATATTGCTAAACCACAGCTAAAACCCCTTAAAACACACATCCCTGTCTACCACATGTGTCATTTCATTATGTAACGGCCGACATAGCAGTTTTAATGTCACTCCTGCGCTACGAAGCATAAATCTTAAATTGATTTATTTATCCATATATAAAGAAGAACCCTCGGAAATCTCACATCAGCGATACTTCGTGAGTTTCACATAAATCTTGTATAGGAAATTTCCTATATTGATTTCCTTTATCATTTCAAAGAATATTTTGCTTGTTTTTATTTTTTTTTTATTGATCGTCTGCCTACCCTTGTAGCATACGACCCACCTGATGGTGAGTGGTTACCGTCGCCCATGGACTTCAGCAATGCCAGGGGCAGAGCCAAGCCGCTGCCTACCGCTTAATACTCTCCACAAGCCTCGTTTGAAGAAGGACATGTGTTCGTATAAGTTAAAATTGTCTTCAGTTGTTGTTGTCATTTCATTGGAAATCAGTATCATTGTTTGTTAGTATCAATGTGCTTTTATTCTCGTACTGTTAGTTGAAGGGACGCATTTTTCCACTCCAATGATCCGAGTGTCTAAAATGAGCATTATATTATTGACCTATAGGCCTTGTCGTCACTCAAACACAACCGTCCTCTTTATTCAAATGTCTATTTTCTACTCTACTAACATTTTATTCATCGATCATTGTGTTTTATGAACAATATAAAACTAAAATTATAATTTCTAAAATCATATTATTATATAACCGAAACTCATTCTATCTCCAGATACATGTTATTATCCTTTTAAACATTTCCTTCGTGTACATACCAGTTTATTACTCGTAGATCTGCGCCATAAGTTTTAATTTTTAGTATTAAGCCTTTATTGCTGATACTAAACAATGATATTTACACATAGCAGCAAATTGTTTTAACTTAAATCTAATCTAATACATCGGGTTTCCCGGTTCAGTGATCAGCGTGTCCTGTGACACATATGGAAGAGGCCTATAAGTTTTAATTAAATAGCGTTCACAACTCTTTTTGCGACCAATTATTTTTCTTTTCATGTTTACTGAACATTTTTCGTCGCAATTGTGAAATCAGTCCATGATTAGTAATAGAACGAAACTATTTTTCGTAAAAATTACGGATAAAGTGCCGCACTTAGTACTATCTGGTTGGTACTATTTAGTAATGGTGTTAGTGTACCCAAAATAGAAAAAAAATCCGTTCTTAATGATAAATAATGTCGTTACATAAAGTTACTGGTTCTGTTTTCACACCTACACGGCACTTAGTTGATTCACTTCAGCGGCATCCTTGACCACTTAAGGAAGTGAAATAGACTGTACATATATGGCATTTATGTAAAATGTGGTAATTAATTGTAGAGAAGCCTTTGACAAAATTTGCGGCGCTGATCGGATGAAAACAATGATCCTGATTTCATATTCATCATCTCTGACCCAGAATTCTAAGAGCGATTGCGTAGACTTTCGACAGCGTCAGCGACTTTTTCATTTCTAGGCTGGATGACACTTACTTTTTACGGTATACCCAACCCAACCCACCAATACGGTATAACCCCATACTAACCAAAATTAGTTATTTTAGCGAAATATCGTGTAATGTTAACAGCGGCGCTACAAAAAGTATTTTGCGTAACATTTTGCGCAGTGCGTTCCACGTCTACGCTTGGGGAGTTCGGGTAAGCTCGGCAAGGATATGCTTGGGTTGGGACATGTAGACTATCCTTATCCTTGGACCCGCGTTCTGCTCCCAGCGTCTACAGACCGTCAGACCTTCAGATCCCTCATACCCCGCGTGCCCCCTATGCGCGGACGCCTCGAAGTAGGTTCGGCACACGGCCCCGAAAAAAATGTATATAAATAATAAGAAAGAGAAGATCAGTCATATTTTTGGTGCTATTAAATTATAGGTTTACAATATTCAAGAATCAGTGACTACAATACCTGAATTTAAGTATCTTATAACAACTAAGATCTTCTTCCCAGAATAATTTTCGTTACATGGATGTATTATTATTATATTATCTGGAATAAAGGAAAACATTTCACAAATATACAAATGTATTAAATAGTTTTTATACACGGTTAAAAATATACCCAAATGCTGTTCAGTAAAGCGCAGAGCTATCAGAGTTCATAAACACTGGAACGAGAATTCCGCAAATGATTTTGAGAAAATATGTCTCGATTTTGTTGTCTCATCCTTCTAGACGGATAAAACTTGACGATCCCAAAAGGCCAGATGGTGGTACTTACCCGTCTGGGTGCAGAATGGGCCCAAGAACCAGTTTTTACAAGAGTTAGCTATATAAGAATTAGATTGGGACGGTGGGATGGATGTAATGTGCTCTGCGTCAACCCTGTCCCGCCGTTTCAATAGCCCCGACTGGGCTCCGGCCCGGTCCGAGGTAGGGCGCCGGTTGTGAGCGGCAGGAGTTTTTAGTGAGGTTCAACTCCCACATACCACCTGCCGCGCGGGTGGGGATCCGGCGATTTTCTCCTGTGGAAAAAAAAATAATTATAAGAATTAGCTATATTATATGCTTACGTATGCTTTATAGTAGGTACACCAAAATTCCCAGATAAAAAGACAAAAAATATAGGTACTATCGGGTTATAATATACCAATACATTATTATATGTATCACTCTTAGAATAACGCTACATACTTATTCCAAAATAACATTAAGCTCTTATTGGCCTTTTGTAGATGACACCCAAATATTTTTTACTTCAAGATTTTATGAGATATCAATAGTACCAAGTCTTCCACTAAAATGGCTACCACATTAGAGCACTATTTTTCTAGCTTTATTCCCTTCGTTTCTTTTATGTGCAGTTTGATGAAGGAATCGTAAATATAGGTAACAATATGAATGGATCTCGAGTCGCATCCAGCCATTTACATCAACGTTTGCTTTAAACGGCTAAAGTTAGTAAGGATTTCGGCAAAGTTGCTTTGTCCCTTGATTTGTAACTTCAGCAAAGTGGGACGAGATCGAGAATTAATTGTCCCTCCGCCTTTTGGGATTCACTTGTCTCTGCCGATTCCTCAATTGATTATGATATTTCAAGAAATATATCTGGGTTGTGGGATGACTTTATTTGGGGAATTCGATTCGATTAGCAAGGATTATAACAGATTTTAGGTTCGATGGTGTCAGTAGCATCATAAGCCTAAACATGAATGAAATTCGCTGTGAGCAGCATCATTGCCGGATTTTTTATACCGGCATATATTACTTCGATCGCCAATCCGCATTCATTATTGCAAATCGTGGATTACTACCTACCGCTACCTACCTAAATCGTGATTATTACTGGTGGAAGGACCTCTTGTGAGTCCGCGCGGGTAGGTACCACCACCCTACCTTTTTCTGCCGTGAAGCAGTAATGCGTTTCAGTTTAAAGGGTAGGGCAGCCGTTGTATTGTTAAAACTGAGACCTTAGAACGTATGTTTCAAGGTGGGTGGCGGAATTTACGTTGAAAATGTCTGTGGGCTCCGGTAACTACTCAACAACAGGTGGGCCGTGAGCTCGTCTGCCCATGTAAGCAATAAAAAAAAGCTAGTCCGCACGTCGAACTCTTCGTCCGTAGCGCCGGAGGAAGGGACAAGACCTGTTTTTGGCAACGGTGGCTTTCCTTTACCCCGTCGCCTGGGTCGGATATGACACCGCATCATTAAGTAAGCTGTAGTGTCTTCTAATGCAGTGTGAGATAACAATCACTGAACTTAAAAAAGAGAGCACTGATGTAAGATAGATTTTTGTGGATTAAAGAGTATAGATATGGATTGTGAATCAGCAACAAGTAGTACATACTTTTTTTTTATTGCTTTGATGGTTGGACGTGCTCACAGCCTACCTGGTGTGAAGTGGTTACTGGAGCCCATAGACATCCACAACGTAAATGCGCCACCCACCTTGAGATATAAGTTCTAAGGTCTCACGTATGGTTACAACGGCTGCCCCACCCTTCAAACCGAAACGCATTACTGCTTCACGGCAGAAATAGGCAGGGTGGTGGTACCCACCCGCGCGGACTCACAAGAGGCCCTACCACCAGTAATTACGCAAATTATAATTTTGCGGGTTTCATTTTTATTACACGATGTTATTCCTTCACCGTGGAAATCAATCGTGAACATTTCTTGAGTACGTATTTCATTAGAAAAATTGCTACCCGTCTGCGGGATTCGAACACCGGTGCATCACTACATACGAATGCACCGGACGTCTTATCATTTAGGCCACGACGACTTACCTTCACACTACACCTACCAAGCTTCATCTCTGCACTCCCCTAAGGTAGACTGTAGAAGGTAGACATTCTCTAGAATGCCTAAGGCATTAAGTCCGCCTTTATACTTTCTAGTATAAGAAGTTATAAATAATAAATAAATAGGATAGATAATATGGATTTTAAAACAGCAACGAGTGGTACATACAAACATGCTATATCTATTTTTACCGCGAAGCATGTTTGAATATTACCCCAGTGAAATTTCACTTTGAGCATTTACGTAAATGTCTATAAGTTCTGATTGCCATTTAATTACATATCGGAACGTGAATTGAGAGCGTCTCTAGCACAGAGACATAAAAAACATGCTTTGAAATACTTTTTTTCGTACAATTGGCGACATCTTGAATACTTACTAATGTCTAAAAACAAGAGCCTTATTACAGCCGCAAAATCCTTTAAAATAACGTTAAAAAAAATGAACTCCCCAAACATTTCGTAAATAAAATTAAACACGGGTTAAATGGTGAAAAAATATTTACTTTTGCACTTGTTGCTTCACGTATTTTTTGCCGGGAAATGTCATTTGGCTACACAAAAAGTAAACAAACAGAGCGCTCAAACAGATCTGGACGAATCTAGAGTCTCACTTGTAAAAATATTTAACGTGATGTTAGGGACGAGTCAGTCGAACATCACGTGGTGTGGATTTCCTGTGTCATCTAAATTTTGGACGCGAATTAATTTTGAACAACGATCTTTATATCGAACGTTTATCTTTCATGTTAATTTCCAAATATTATAGATACGATTTCATGATATTTTTGTTTATAATATTGTTACGCCGGTAAGTGTAACGCCATCTATCGCCGAATAGTCGAACGAATATCGAAGGATCTAAGTAGTACCTAGAACGCTCAAGAAGTACAACGCCATCTACTGTCAGATAGCGGAAGCACAATACCTGAAATGTGTGGAGTATTCTCGACGATTGTAGGCATTTCGTCTCGACTATAAAAGCGTGACAGAGATGGCACGCAGTCAGTCAGTAGTCGGAACTACTCGAAGCGAAACAGCGAACGGATCACCTGAAGCGAAGCGGAAGAAGCGAATTGAGAGTTTCAAAGTGTTTGTTGAGTGTTTTAAGTGTTTTAAGTGTTGAATACAGTGTTAAGTTGTACCCTGGTAGAATTTTTATTTATCCCGAACCCCAGCGCGTAACAATATGAAGTTTAATAGCATTCTAAGTAAACAATAAAGGTGTCAAGTTAAGATCAGAAAGCGTTAAGCTAAGCTATGCCTCTGACGATGTTAACGTCGAGCAGTACTCATCTGTCAATAAGGTTTTGGAACGAAGTTCCTTACGGCAGGCTTGGAGGGAATAGGGATTTTGCTGCGCGACCGAACTGAAAAAAATGTGATAGTAAAACCGTAAGAAAAAATCCGTGGAAAAAAGTGCGTGGAATAAAACCGTTAAATGAGACGTGCGCAGGCGCGACAGTCGCATACACAAGCGAGTAGTGTATAATATCTTTCTCTTTCTCCCTCTTTCTTTTCGTTCTCTCATCCATTCTCTTTCTATTTTGTAATTATTTTTATTATTTCTATATTTCTATTTCTATGTAATTTTATGTTGTCAAACAAAAATAAAGAGACATATTTTGTTATTTTAGTTGATAATTTGAATTACGATGTTTTTTTATTTTAAGTAATTTATTATTTCCTAAAATACTGAATTTCCTAAATACTTTCTTGTACTTAAATAAAAACTAATCAGCAAAATTTAAGAGAAAAATCATGAAAACCTACATAAAATTGAGCACGATTTTTTTTGCAATTTGTGTCGATTCTACATTAGCCGAAGGAACTTCGTTCCTACCTGGTGTCCCACGACACCACATTTATATTTTTTTCTTTTTTTTTTCCACAGGAGAAAATCGCCGGATCCCCGACAGTATGTGGGAGTCGAACCTCAACAATCAATCAACAACAGCAACAATCTCAAAAAACCATTTTCATGCAAACCGCAAGAATTTACACTATCAAAGAAATATTAGCTAGAAAACATGTAATCCCACAGAAAATATACGCGTTCGTGTATTGTATAGAGCGCATCGATAACGACGCGTTAACATCATAGAACAACAAATGTAGATATTCCACTATCGTTTAGTTAGGTTTTATTTTTCTTTTATTTATTGCTTGGATGTGTGGACGAGTTCCAAGCCCACCTGGTGTTAAATGGTTAGTGGAGCCCATAGACATCTGCAACGTAAATGCGTCACCCACCTTGAGATATAAGTTCTAAGGTATCAGTATAGTTACAACGGCTGCCCTTCCCTTCAAACCGAAACGCATTACTGCGTTACGGCAGAAATAGGTTGGATGGTGGTACCTACCCGTGCGAACTTACAAGAGGTCCTACCACCAGTATAAGTAGATAACGCGAGTTACAAATGGCGCAGTGTCATCAACCCCACAAAAAGCACAGCCGTGCTCTTCAAAAGGAATCGCCCTTCCGACACCACATCGAGTATCTCCTCCTGTATTAGGCACAGTACCATTCCCGTCATAGCTCTCTTTATCCAACCTATAATATATCTTGGGCCGATAATACTTAGTTAGATCACCCGTCGACAGAGGCATGACGCTTCGTCCCCACACACAGACAGTCCTTAATCGAGTTCGCCCTCTTGTTCTGAACGAAGTCAGAGGTTTAATTTAAAATTTTCTTCCCAAATACTCACGACTGACGAGCCATTAGAATTTAACTTACATTATTACTGATGTGAGTGACGGTTTGCGTTTAAAATGCAGACGGTTTGCGTTCTTTCCTCCAACCACTAATAAGGGAATTTGGTAGGCAGCGGCTTGGCTCTGCCCCTGGCATTGGTGAAGTCCATGGGCGACGGTAACCACTCACCATCAGGTGGGCCGTATGCTCGTCTGCCTACAAGGGCAATAAAAAAAAAACAAAGGGAAATCCATAGACCCATCTACAAAATCATATTTGTTCTATGTCACCTTGAAAAGGAAAACCCGTAAAGACGTTTTCCCGTAGTGGATACGAAGTGGAGGAAACTCAGTCGTAAAACCATCGAAATGATAACGCTATAAATAAGTTTGACTTGCGATGTCTGGGCATTTGTTCTAATATCGAACTGACGTCAACTTTGGGTAGCAGCAAGTTTTTCTCCTTTGAAGGCAGATGAACGTCACACTTGGTGATTACTAGTCACCGATGCACACGGACATTTATAAAGCCTGATAACTAAGCCGTTGTTTGGAGCTAAAACCAGATCTGCGTTAATGGATACTATAGCCAATAAACATCATATATACCACTACCACCTACGAGGTCGATGAATGATAAGAGGTCGGAGCCTCAATTATATTGTGTAGCGATCATCTTAGTCTTACAGCTGTAAAGCATGAGGTCCTTGCGCTGAGAATATGACGCTAGCCGTATGGCCTCACTTTACGACCCACAAATAAAACAGTTGAAGTTCAATTCGATATGAATCATTATTGTCAATTTCAAGTCTAGTGGTTAGTGGTTTGGTCTATTGTATCGCGAATTTCTGGCTCGATTCCTAGACTTAGCGAAGGCATTCGTTTCGGGTTAGCAATAATAATTTCACCATTAACTAGAACCTCGTTAAGACAAAACATCGATTGATAATTTTAGACCTTGTGTAATCAGACACCATTCTCAGATATAACATAAAATGCTACGGGTGTCTTTCGTGATTCCCCAAATATCTAATCAGTAGATAAAGACTAAGCTAACAGAGTCGTCATCGATGCTCTGACGGTGACCACAGATAATTGAAGATAAAGATTTTAATTATACCTTAGAACTCATATATCAAGGAGGGTGGCGATATTTACGTTGTAGATGTCTTTGGGCTCCGGTAAACACTTAACACCAGGGTTGTGAGCTCGTCCATCCATACATGCAATAAAACATAATCGTTTAAAACAAAATACATTTTTATAGAAAATCCAACTTAAAAATAGAAAATAGATTTTAATAAATTTGAATTAAAAATAGTGTAAGAAAAAAATATTTTATTGTAAAAAAAGCGTGGGGTGCTTTTCAGAATATTATCAAAATAATCCATCTACTCATATTTGTTCATAAAATATTTATAACTACTGTTATAATGCACCCCACGCTTTTTTTACAAAAAAATTATGTATATCGACGCTTGAAAGGCAAACGTGACTAAGCGGCAATGCGTGAACTTTACAGCAGACTAAAAGTTGAAATTTAAATTAAATTTAAATTAAAAAACTTAAAGTTGAAATACCTGAAAAAAATTATATTTTAACCAATCTAGCTTTAGGAATGAAATTATTTTAATAGACCTAGAAATATATTTTTGTTGCGCATCAAATATGGTTATTGCCTATAATTTATGTATAAAGCAGTTATTGTCGCTTAGTCACGTTTGCCTTCCAAGCGTCGATATATATATAAGATCAGATTAAGACGACTTTTGAATCCAGCATCAATGTCGCTATCCACTGTGCGGAGGACAGGAGTGAATGGAGGAACATAGTCCTAACAAAAGTGCTCCGTAAAGGTCATGACCCTCAGCACTGAAGAATACAACGCACGGAGGAGGATATATATATATATCAATGTCTACATAGTTAATTATGTACAGCGTCAAAGAAATCTTGGCAATGCGTATTGACTTTAAATATACTAAAAAAAACTTTTGATCCGGAGAATCCCTTCTCTGTAACATATTATATGTATATATGTTTTATTCGGTTCCGTATGAGGATCGGCTTTCGTTCCCACCTCATCGCATTTCCAGGGCGCCGTAAATACGGCCTTTGGTTAAATCTCATTTATTTCATGAATTATTCCGTTATAAGGTTCTTTGAATACTAATATATTGAACCCTATCTTCTTTATGTGGGAATGACGAGTTTGATATATTCCAGCTATAAAACCTGGGATATAGAAAGGGGATACAGGGCCTTATTATCGTATCTCTTTCATGAGCTCATTTAAAGGGCTCGCGTCCTAATAGGTCTAGAATCTAGAGTCTGAATGAAGGTCTATAAATTTGTGTCACATTTTAACAAAATAATAAAATAAAATTGGATATGTAAAGAAAATTTTCGGCAAATACTTCTAAGGTATTTTTTATGTTCACAGCCTATCCGATAACAGTCATGCCATGAAGCAGTAATGCGTTTCAGTTTGAAGGGTGGGGCAGCCGTTGTAACTATACTGAGACCTTAGAGCTCATGTCTCAGAGTGGGTGGTGGCATTTGCGTTGTAGATGTCTATGGGCTCCAGTAACCACTAAATACCAGTGGGCTGTGAGCTCGTCCACCTATCTAAGCAATAAAAAAAAATTGATGGTTCGATTTTACTAAATACTATTTCATTCTTTGGTATCTGTAAGTAGTCAAATCAAATGCAATGATGAAGTTAACAGGCATAATCAAATATGAGTTACAACTCAGTCATTTAGTACGATTTAGTAGAATACTGAAAGTTTAGGCGATTTATTACCGAATGCCACACACACGTGCGGTTTACATAGTCAGTTTTGTTTGGTACATGTCATAATCGGGTAGCGAATTGTTAAAAAGATTCAAATATAATTAATGCTTATTTACATATATAACTTAGATATTTGTTTAGACTAAAACCTAAAAATATATATTTCTAGTTCATAAAAATATGTAAATTACTTTTAAATGTTATCGTATATAATCGATACAGCAAAATTAGAAGTGGGCATAGATATCCGTAATGTAGTGGAGATACAAATGCAACAAAAAAGCTAGATTCCACTACGATAACTCCTACTATTAATATTAAATAATATCAATAATGTATGTCGCCGCAACGATTTTTAGAATGTCGCCGCAACGATTTTTAGAAACTTGATTTTTTAAGTTTATTCATTATAAAATTATTGTTTAAATTATTTAATGACGATTTGTTGATTTGTGAACAATGTCGCAATGTCAATGTCGTTAATAATTAGGCGATGTTTTACTACGAGGCCGAATTCCTTTAACTACTTCCATTTTTGTTAAAATGGTGGTAGTCACATTTATTGTGATTGGTCAAATCTAAGACATGAATTACTTTCGCTGATAGATTATTTTAGTGCTAATATTTTAAAATCAATTGTAATAAAATCAAATCAATTTAACAAAGTAAAACTGCATCGATTACCTTAATAATTATTTTGTAAAAATATTGTGGGTAACTCTAAATGTTATGGTGTTGAACAAATGGTATAAAAAGGGAGTGACCTGCGTCACACCGGCACTTTTGCTCCAGTTCTCGGAAAGGAAACATTGTGAGTACAATCTATGTCGGTTTGCATTTAAAAATGTTTAACTAGGTAATTCTTGTGAGTTCAAAATTAAAAGTTGTGAAATAATTATGACTTACTTCTCATTAGTAAAATTCATTTGCATACCTTCCTTCCAAGCCACGATTTAGTGGTTTGTATTTCATGTAAATTACATACATTGAAATCACGTCTTCCCTTTTATTTACACCCATAACCTCATTTTATTCGACATGTATGTATAAATCGGACCACACTATTCTTGAAAAATCTCGATTTTCCTAACGAAAAGTATACCTATGTGCATTTAGATTTTTTCTATCAAAACTAATTTCTTGTTTTCCTATTTTAACTATATTATTTAAAAATAATCAAGGTGAATATTGCACCTTAATTTTAGGATTTACATCCCGATCTTTTAGATGCTCTTCGTAAGGAAAAACTTATATCACAGACTTACATCAAACATAATTATATCAGTCAGTAATTGGAAGTACTTGAAACGAAACAGCGAACGGAGCACCTGAAGCGAAGCGGAAGAAGCGAATTGAGAATTTTCAGTGTTCTGTGTGTGTTCCAAGTGATAAGTTTTAAGTTGTATTTTAGTGGAACATTTATTTATCCCGAACCCCAGCGCGTAACAGTATTATACTTAGAACAAGAAAAGAAAAAGCATATTCTTCATAAAACAGCTGTCAGCTTATTCATTAGACACGGGACAAGTAGGTCATCGATTAGCGGTTACCGCCTTATAATAATTCACGGCCTTGCTAGCTGATTGGCGAGGCCCCTATCTGCTTAGTACAGTCGCCACGGGATTTACTATACGATTGTGTTCCATTTACATTACTAAGGGATATGTGTATCTAGTAACATGTAGGTTTTTATTTCACGCACGCATGTATATATTGGTAACGTCATTTAGGTCTGATATTAAAAGATTTTACGCACCTATAGAACCTCATTTGAGATTGCTACATCAGAATTTATATTATCTGTGACATTAAAAAAGTTACCGCCAAAAGACGAACTAGTCAAAAAGTGGAACCGCGTGAAACGCTGTGAAAATAAATGTTACTAATTAATGCGATAATTAGTAGTATCGCGTGTTTATTTAAGTACATACACCGTTTTCGATAGATAAAGTTATGACGTCGAACACATAAGGTTGCTATCATCAGACATATGTAGGTACAATTATCTTCATGCATTTCCCCTTAAGATACGTCTTTGGCGTCTACTATGGCGCTTATCTGTGGCGTTTTACGAAACGCCACAGATGCTACAGCTAGCTAGTTTAATAATCTTCTTTAATAATTTTATGGCTTTTGCATTATTATTTTTTGTTACTTTAGTGTTTCATCAGCCTTAAATATGTAATGACAGTAGTTTATTGACTGCTTAGCATTGACTGTGGGAAAATGAAACAAAGCCGCTGGACGTAGCTTCTCGAATCCTACCACTGAGCTTTCAGTTATTATCCAACTTGTTACGGAGACTTTATTTCATCCCATCTCATCTCGTATCATTTAGTTTCATCCCAATTGATTAAAGTCCCAAATCATTTCAACTCTCATCGCTCTATATAATTTTTCATAAAACTGATTATGTAAATATGCACAACTCAAGATTTTTATAAACTCGACACTGACAATAATAGCGACGCAAGAAGCCAATTGCCATACTTAAAAAAAAAAGAGGAAGACTTTACAATTCACAACTAACCACAGATGAATCAGGTGGTAATGGATGATGTCTTTCGTGAGATGAGTCCAATTTTCTTACACTTTCTTACACTTCTACGTAATAATGACAATCATAGAAAAACCTGGAGTAATTTATAATTTTGACAGCGGGGCAGGCTGAATGTTCTCACTTTGTTGTTGCGACTGTTGTCTTACTGAGTTGCGACAAGTAGGTTTGTTTTTAATATTTTTTTATTGCTTAGGTGGGTGGGCGAGCTCACGGCTCACCTGGTGTTACGTGGTTACTAGATTCCATAGACATCTACAAAGTAAATACCGCCCACCTTGAGACATGAGTTTCAAGGTCTCCGTTTTTACCGTACTACGGCCGCCCTTCCCTTCGAACCGAAACGCATTACTGCTTCACGGCAGAAATAGGCAGAGTGGTGGTACCTACCCGTGCAGACACACAAGACATCCTAGCACCAGTAAAAGAAAGTAGTAGGTATAGAAATATAATCAGATTCAAGTTTTTACTTACACCACCAAAATATTGACACTTACTAGGTAACTTATCATACAGTCCTTCTTTAGCTTGAACGAGTTTGACAACGAAATTCAGTTACATATTTTAGCTCGTGGTTTCACCGACGAAGACACATCTATCAACTCAAACGTTTGCTTAGGACACATTTTTTATTCACATCGCGGCCTGCTCAATGTTTGAGCACAATTTAGTTGCTGTAAGGTGGGCATGACCCAACTTATGTAGTGAGGGTTTTCTTTGCCTACCTGTCAGTAGTCTTGAAAGGCTATTCTGGCTTCATCATGGCTGAGTTACGAGATCACGGGGTTAAGCCTGAAAGAATTTGCTAACATCTGTCCTAGCGAGAGCAGTGCTTTGGCGATTCTAACACCGGATCAAATCGCGACCCGCTAAGAAGACATAATTTAAGGCGGCTACGACAAGAGTGTTATCGTCCGTGCCGCTTTCTCGGGGAAGCGTTTTGACGCTGCTTTTAGATATTTAGGGATGAGTCTAACTCCAAGCCCTTGTAAAAATAACCATCGAAGATGTAATAAAATGTTTCGAAAAAATTTATGCCTGTTGATATATTGTTTGATTGAACTGAATGAATGAATTGATCGATTTGTATTTTATGTTCTAATGTTATGTTTTGAACTAAATATAAGACATAATTAAAAAGAGAGTATTCAAGCTAATTTACTGCGCTGATCCTATGTATCTCTTTTGTATCATCTTCATTATGGCGTGTGTTCTTCTTGAAACTATAATAATAATTACCAGCTTCGTAAGGGTTAATCAGGATTTTTTCCTGATAGTGCATATTAACAATTACACTTTTTTATTAATATTTTTCCAAGATACTTTGGAATATCGTACTTCATGCTACTTACTTCAAAAGTGATGAGCTTTCTGCATAAACTTTAAATCTCAATACAAACAAGGTAAAAATTTGAAAAACACATCGATTTTTCTGTACTTTTATTTCAGACCAGAAAATATATCAAGAAAATTATTTAAATCTTGATTTTAAAACGACGAAGTTCCATATGACTGTTCTTTTGAACCATAGGGATGAATTAATAAATAAATAAAACATTCCTTTTTGGATGCTTACACTATAAAAGTTTATAGCATTTCCTTATATCCTGCGTTGACGAATTATCAGCGTAATGACAAGTAATGAAATATATACAGATGATAACTTGGATTTAGCTGCCAAAAACATACACACAGGAAAATGGGAACTTAGTACGGATACTTGTCGTTCAACATCAAGCTTTAGAAGCTCATTCTTTAGAATAGTTATCATATGAGTATCTACTATTGAACAATTAATTCTCTTTTTATTATAGTTTTTGGACAATGTATATTTTACGAACGTATTCTACCAAGCATCCAGATTCTTGCACTAATCTCAATACGACGGAGTATTCGAAGCGTCCGTAATCCAATGGATAAGATCGAAACCAAAACTGTATTCCCAGAATGTATTTAGAAGAATACAAATATCTAAAAAGAAGTCGTCGTGGCCTAAAAGATAAGACGTCCGGTGCAATAGTGTTGAAGCGATGCACCGGTGTTCGAATCCCGCAGGCGGGTACCAATTTTTCTAATGAAATACATACTCAACAAATGTTCACGATTGACTTCCACGGTGAAGGAATAACATCGTGTAATAAAAGTGAAACCCGCAAAATTATAATTTGCGTAATTACTGGTGGTAGGACCTGTTGTGAGTCCGCGCGGGTAGGTACCATCGCCCTGCCTATTTCTGCCGTGAAGCAGTAATGCGTTTCGGTTTGAAGGGTGGGGCAGCCGTTGTAACTATACTGAGACCTTACAACTTATATCTCAAGGTGGGTGGCGCATTTACGTTGTAGATGTCTACGGGCTCCAGTAACCACTTAACATCAGGTGGGCTGTGAGCTCGTCCACCCATCTAAGCAATAAAAAAAAAAAAAATAATAATAATAATTGGATAGTGGTCTTCATGGAAGACTGCCCACGTCAACCCTATCCCCAAGAAGGGTGACCGGTCGGACCCATCGAGCTATAGGCCTATCGCGATAACTTCCTTGCTTTCCAAGGTGATGGAGCGAATAATTAATATACAACTCCTGAAGTATCTGGAGGATCGCCAGCTGATCAGTGACCGACAGTACGGTTTCCGTCACGGTCGCTCAGCTGGCGATCTTCTTGTATACCTTACTCACAGGTAGGCTGAAGCCTTGGAGAGCAAGGGCGAGGCTCTTGCTGTGAGCCTTGATATCGCGAAGGCCTTCGACAGGGTCTGGCATAGGGCACTTCTGTCGAAGCTACCATCTTACGGAATCCCCGAGGGTCTCTGCAAGTGGATCGCTAGCTTTTTGGATGGGCGGAGCATCACGGTCGTTGTAGATGGTGACTGTTCTGATACCATGATCATTAACGCTGGCGTTCCACAAGGTTCGGTGCTCTCCCCCACGCTTTTCATCCTGTATATCAATGACATGCTGTCTATTGATGGCATGTATTGCTATGCGGATGACAGCACGGGGGATGCGCGATATATCGGTCATCAGAGTCTCTCTTGGAGCGCGGTGCAAGAGAGACGATCAAAACTTGTGTCTGAAGTGGAGAACTCTCTGGGGCGAGTCTCCAAATGGGGTGAATTGAACTTGGTTCAATTCAACCCGTTAAAGACACAAGTTTGCGCGTTCACTGCGAAGAAGGACCCCTTTGTCATGGCGCCGCAATTCCAAGGAGTATCCCTGCAAACTTCCGAGAGTATTGGGATACTTGGGGACGACATTTCGAGCGATATCCAGTTTCGGAGTCATTTGGAAGGCAAAGCCAAGTTGGCGTCCAAAATGCTGGGAGTCCTCAACAGAGCGAAGCGGTACTTCACGCCTGGACAAAGGCTTTTACTTTATAAAGCACAAGTCCGGCCTCGCGTGGAGTACTGCTCCCATCTCTGGGCCGGGGCTCCCAAATACCAGCTTCTTCCATTTGACTCCATACAGAGGGGGGCCGTTCGGATTGTCGATAATCCCGGTCTCACGGATCGTTTGGAACCTCTGGGTCTGCGGAGGGACTTCGGTTCCCTCTGTATTTTGTACCGTATGTTCCATGGTGAGTGCTCTGACGAATTGTTCGAGATGATACCGGCATCTCGTTTTTACCATCGCACCTCCCGCCACCGGAGTAGAGTTCATCCATACTACCTGGAGCCACTGCGGTCATCCACAGTGCGTTTCCAGAGGTCTTTTTTGCCACGTACCATCCGGCTATGGAATGAGGTCCCCTCCACGGTGTTTCCCGAGCGCTATGACATGTCCTTCTTCAAACGAGGCTTGTGGAGAGTAATAAGCGGTAGGCAGCGGCTTGGCTCTGCCCCTGGCATTGCTGAAGTCCATGGGCGACGGTAACCACTCACCATCAGGTGGGCCGTATGCTCGTCTGCCTACAAGGGCAATAAAAAAAAAAAAAAAAAAAAAGGATGCAGGCAGCGCAGGACCGATCTTTGTGGCGAGGCTTGGGGGAGGCCTATGTCCAGCAGTCGACGTCTGTAGGCTGATAATAATATATATTATTATAATAATAGTGGTGTCAATTAAAAACACTAAAGATCCAAAAAAAATATGTTATAAAATATTAATCAAAACCCAAATGAAAGATACATCTAGCACCGAAATCACGAATAGATATTCGATGAGTTTTCTTGTCATCCCCGAGGCCTTCCAATTGCTCTAACTTTCCGACTTCACAAATTTCCCTCCAAGTCTTTTCTATTTCCCTCGTCGAAAAGTCAGGCGTGCCTATTTATCACACACCCGCTGAATAAAAGATGTACGTACGAGGTCGGACGGACCTCCATGTATATATTATTTTAGCGTGAAAATTTTGAATTTATATTACAGATTAATGATAAAGTTTGGATTTAATCTTTGCACATTATATTAAACGGTATTCCAATAGGATTAAGGCTGACTCTATAAAATATCTTAGTGGTTAGAATAGGTTAATGGACTTGGGGTATCGCAAGTAACTACAGAAAAATCATCCAACAAGTTCACCAACAAGTGCTTCATATATCTAATCCTTGTGTCACTGAAAATCATTTCATACATCACAAGTCCTATACTAATATTTGGATTCGCTTCGACGCTCACCAACATTGTGTTCAGATTATTTACTCTGTACCTGACCAGACGAGGGTCATATTAACCCTAGCCAGTGATTTAACATTAGCATCAATATCGAAAATTTGACTGCACATAAATTACAGTACATAACATTCGAGCGCTTTAAGAAAATACGAATGATTGATGATACGATGAATTCTGAATTACAAAGAGGAATAGAACAATTTTTCTACAAGATTTAATAATAATAATAATATAAATAAATAATTATAAACAAAAAAAAAAATATATAAATTATTTTTAAATATTGTAGAAAGAAAGATAAATATATATTATATTCCAATAATGTAAACGGTAGGTGACCAGTAGGATCAGTGTTATCTGTCCAAGGATGCCTGCCTATACACTTCTGTGTATAAATTTACCAGATACTTATAAAATTTTCGGAAGCTTCTTAACTTCACCTTGGACCTCTATTATTACCAGTATTTTACTAACAAAGTCGACTTCCATCAAAGCTGATACACCTGACAGCATTATCCTTTTTAAATTAGATTCCTTAAAAAACGGTACCAATAATGCCATTGTCATTTTTCCGAAACCATTGTGGAGTCCGAAGTTTATTTAACTTTGTTCAGGTAAACCTTTTTTTTCTCATCCTTAACAAAGGACAAAGTAATAAAGGGTTTTTTGAATGGCACGTGTCTTATTTCGGCCAGTTTTTGCAAAACGATTTTGTTTCATGTTCTATAAAAAAATTCTCATTAAATTCCGAGCTCTTTGACTATAAAATCTCTTTTGATTTAATGAAGTAAACGCTGAAAGAATCAGCTTTGAATGCAACTACCTGTCATCCTATTTTCAAACTTTTTCAGCTTAACCTTAAGCTTGTCTTCACCGCTAGTAGTTGGAATAGCCCCTTAGGCTACTAACGGTTAGTTGGGAAAAAAGTTCAGGTAGAGAAAAAGGCTTTCCTTTTTGAAAATGAATATTTTACACAAAATACACCAGCCAAATAATTAAAAAGTGGGTACCATGTCACAAGAACATAAAGTACTCTAAAATCCTAAAATATGCAAAGTCTTAAGTAGACAATGTCTTGATTGTGCTCCTGGCATTGCTAAGATCCACGTTGGCTAAATCATCAGGTGAAACGTATGGTCGTCTGACTACAAATACAATCAAAATTAATATGTGGGATATTCTTACTCCTAAAAACTTAATGTAACGTAACGTAAAAACTATACCGAGCTTTCATTTAATCTTTCATTTCAAAGCTACCTGATACCCTTATTGCATCACCAACTCCAAGCTTTCCTTAGATATTACTCTCAAAGTACTAAAGCGACTCGAAAACAAACCGAAATGTCATAAAATCTAAAAGTATTAGTAAAGCAACGTTGCAATGTTCCTTGAAATGTCCGACGCGAGTAGACGTCATAATGTCAAATCCGATCTGCGTCGCCTTTAGGATTTTCTTGCATGTCTTCCCTTGCTTTATTAGAGGATTCCAGTACGCGTTGGTGCGGATAAAGATTTTTACCCGGTAAATAGAGAAACAGTATGTAACATTTAATCTTTGCGTGACATAATTTTACTAACGACTATTTTTATTGCTTAGATGGGTGGACGAGCTCACAGCCCACCTGGTGTTAAGTGGTTACTGGAGCCCATAGACATCTACAACGTGAATACGCCACCCACCTTGAGATATAAGTTCTAAGGTCTCAAGTATAGTTACAACGGCTGCCCCACCCTTCAAACCGAAACGCATTACTGCTTCACGGCAGAAATAGGCAGGGTTGTGGTATTTACCGGCGCGGACTTACAAGAGGTCCTACCACCAGTAGAACTGGATAGAAAGTAGACTATCTTCAAATAAGCTCCTATAAATAGTATAAACAGTGTATATAGTTATATATATAGTAGTTATTTTTTTTTTTTTTTTTTTATTGCGTAGATGGGTGGACGAGCTCACAGCCCACCTGATGTTAAGTGGTTACTGGAGCCCATAGACATCTACAACGTAGACGCGCCACCCACCTTGAGATACAAGTTCTAAAATCTCAGTATAGTTACAACGGCTACCCCACCCTTCAAACCGAAACGCATTACTGCTTCACGGCAGAAATAAGCAGGGCGGTGGTACCTATCCGCGCGGACTCACAAGAGGTCCTACCACCAGTCATTACGCAAATTATAATTTTGCGGGTTTGATTTTTATTACACGATGTTATTCCTTCACCGTGGAAGTCAATCGTGAACATTTGTTGAGTACATATTTCATTAGAAAAATTGGTACCCGCCTGCGGGATTCGAACACCGGTGCATCGCTACATACGAATGCACCGGACGTCTTATCCTTTCAGCCACGACGACTTTTACGAGTTAATAGTTTTTGTTCATTCAAAGCAGTAATTAAAATCGAGATATTTTAGAACTCCAATGCCGCTTAATGTCTAATCTTTGAACGAGTGGCCAAAGTTTAAGTGATATATAATTTTTTATAGAACGTAGTGTAATGTTTAAAAAAAATGAAAATCTACTTATTTAGATGCGTAATAAAGCTGAATGAAGTCGCGTATGTCATGGCCAGCGAACTTCGAGTAATTCCATTCTCTAGTTGACAGCGGTCGTACGTGGTGGTTGTAGACACTAATTGATTCTAACTCTATTATAAACCCTAATTTATTTGGTATATTATTATTGCCCACTTGATCATTAAAATAGTGAATATTCAACATTACAGCCTACTTATTTCAACGTTTTTTTGAATTTCAATGCCCATTATCGACTCCTATGCTGATGGGTTTACAGATCCACAATTAAACGCGATAGCGCGGCCCCCTGACGCCTTCGTAAATTAGGCATTGCTGATTTCCATGAACAACATCATTTGTATAAAAATACAAATCAGTCCATGTAGGATTGGCAAAAAAATCAAAATATTTAATACCCCTTGTCTTTGTTTTGGCTTTGTCATATTGTTGCGCCCTATCTCCGCATCGAAGACGGTAACTTAGCTTACTTTACTTTGGTGACGAAATGAGATTTACTTATTGCGCGTACAAAATTGCCTTGTAAAACATCGTTACGTGGTTTAACTGAAAACTTTCTTCAATAAAACTTTGTGTCTTACTCAGCCTTATGGAAATACCTTACACGTTTGGGCTAAAGGGTTGTTCGGAAACACGTAGCATGAGCTCTGTGATTGAAAATTCCATTAGCATCTGGGAACATTTTTGTTTTTTGTTACTTTATTTTAGAAAAATACTTTTTAGGGTTAAGAGGCAAAAGCGGATCTATCTAAAAGGTAATCAATTATTACGCAATGTCATTTTGACACTTCAACTCTGGAAAGGTTATGTCACAATTCTACTTACCGTTAAACTATAAAACTGGGACTAGGATCTCATATCTCAAGGTGGTTGGTGGCACTTTGCGGTGTCTATGGGTCCTGGTAACCAGCTACAAACAGCTACAACTCGCCAAATAATCTAGAGCAATAATAAATATATTCATGATCGTCGAAAAAGGTTTTTAGTAAAACACCGGTTCGTCGGTGGAGCGAGGCCAGGCAAATTACGCGGAAGCCAGCAGAGATAGGCGCGGGAATCGCGGCGAAAAACAAATTGGCGAATAGAAAATTGAAATTCTGTTATGATATGGTTTGGGGCGGCGCGGAATATCAATTTCGGCTTTGTTGTAGCTGGGTGTATTACTTTTCGAACGGCGCGTAGTTTAACGTAAATGGAGTATTTGTTTTTTGGAATTGCGTTCAAATGTGCATATAGATGATTGAGCCCTGTGTCGCTGCGTGGCGTGGTCTAGCAAAAGAACCTAATTTTCTTTCAGTATGTGGTGTGAGTGGAACAATGGAATTCACAAGTGAATGAGTAGCATTAGTTCAATATACTCCGGTCGCCAACTGACATCTAAGTATTCACGATAGGACGTATTGTGAACACGTACGGGTGAGTTGTATCATTGTGCTTATTTCTGCCGCGGAGTGATGCATCCTATTTCCTATTTTGAAGGCTAGATGCTATAAATTTCGAACTTCGACCTAATGTCGCAATGTGAGTGAGAATGAGCATCAGTGAGTAACTACAGCGAATTGGGAGGCATATGTTGGAATTGGAATATAAATTTGACAATTAAGTTCTTCTGGCCCACAAATGACTCCAAATTAACGTTAATATTTCAAAGTCTAATTACCATCGACTCACTTATTGTCCCACGGATTGAGTTAATCGTGCGGAAACAAGACAAGCTCTCAGCATCCGTAACATGAGATGGCATTGATAGGGGATTAAATTTAAATTACTTTAATAGTATTTATTCGAGAATTCGTCATAAAACTCTCTAACCTTTAATATAATTTGAAGACTAATTATAAATAAGTTGTTTGATCTTGGACCTTTTGTGAACATCGAAATAATGAGTTTCGTGTAACCAAATTACAAAATCATTCTCCACTTTGAAGTCGACAAACGGTCGCTATTGAGAAGGACTTAATTATATAAAGTAATTGTAATAGCGATCGTATTGATTTCGCTTATCGATAACGAGTGCTAAAGACTGAACTAGTGAATATACGTATCAAGAGATCATTTTTGTCATGTAAGACCAACTTGCATGCGCGATGTTAGAGCTATGATATGACCTTCTAAGCGAAAATATACCTCAGGGGTAAGCGGTTCAGATATACCCCAGGAATTGTAAATGGATTATGGTAACTATTAATAAAGACGTGAATTTGAAAGCAGGAAATATGATTATGTGTTCAATACGTATTTCAATCTGCCTCCTCACGTGATCTTCCTCATAACGAAGGATCGAAATTCCCCAGATGAGAGAATGATTTATCTTCAATTATGCTCTCAATTTGTGTCTGTCCTTGTCATCATAGACAGTTCTATGCTTGAGCTTGAGAGGAATTGGGAGGACAGAAGTTTGAGAGATTTTTTTCGAACCATATGATCGGATTACCACCTCTTAGATTTGGACAGATCGTCATAGCTGCTCAATGATATAAATGGTTCGGGTCCATCTATCCGCCTACGTAGGTACCTATCGTAAAAATAGAAAATTTAACGAGTTTCAACAACAAGAGCGTACATTATTAACCCTCAAATTTTCAACCAATGAATACCTGTTTAATTTAGTCCTTTCAAACTCTCATTTAAGATCTCCGTCGACAATTTTCTATCTGCTCTCAAATTACAAATCCTAATTTGGATTCTAAAATCAACTGAGAACTCTTCGATCTAAAATTCAAATTGGCAAACTCGACTTGGCTACCGGATATCCTATCTGTCGTGAAGCTACGAAAACTTGGATAGGGCGTGTTGAATTAGTAGTTCTTGTGTCTATGAATAAATAGTATAATTTTAGTACTTACTTTGAGCTGTAACTTTGAGTGAAATTAAGTGATGAGACTAACACAATGTAACCGGGCTGTATTAAAGTGGGTGGACAACTAATGAGGTAGACCGACGACCTGGTCAAAATAGATGGTAAGGACTTGACGCGAAAGGCAAGAGACCGAAAAAAATGGAGTGCATATCAAAAGACCTGCACTCAGCATTATGTGGACACAGGTTGAAGAAGAAGAAGCCGGACAATTTAAACTTTTACTGACTTCGAAAATTTCGTTAAATATAATATTTCGTGGCTCCATGTTGGAAGCCCGTTGCCCACCTGCGTAAGGAATGCAAAATTAAATCAATTGCAAGAAGTTAAAGAAACTGAATTAAGCTTTCGGCGAGCGAACCGTAACGAACCGAGTTAAACGGCGAAGATTTGTACAAATTTCTGGGGGTCCTTTCTTTTGTTTTAGACCATTTGATAAGCTTATGGCCTACCGATACTTTTGTATCACATACGAGCCGTTCTCCCCCAATTGACGCCATATGATTGCAACTGTTGGTTCTACAGCACTCGTCCAGCGCGTTGATGATCAAAAGCATGAAGCCCTGCGCGTAGTCACTCCTGTCTTTACAGCCGTAGCGACCTACCTATTTTTAACGTATAAGCGACAAAGTAGTGAAAGTATTGTTGATAAATTAAAGAGCGGACGATTAGCGTGGTATGGTGGTATGTGATGCGTAGAGAGGAGATGTATGGAAATAGTAGTTAGTGCAAGGTAAAAGGGGAAGGGGTCGACTGAAAAAGACATGGATGGATTGTGTGAATGACGACATGAGAGACATTTAGAGTGTGGAGGGATTGTGTGAATGACGACATGAGAGACACGAGAGACATTTAGAGTGTGGAGGGATTGTGTGAATGACGACATGAGAGACACGAGAGACATTTAGCTGTAGGCAGCGGCGTGGCTCTGCCCCTGGCATTGCTGAAGTCCATGGGCGACGGTAACCACTCACCATCAGGTAGGCCGTATGCTCGTCTGCCTACAAGAGCAATAAATAAAAAAAAGAGAGAGAGAGAGAGAGAGAGAGAGGAGTGAGTGTTGAGACGACAGCTGATAGAAGAGAATGGAAGAGAAAAATTCGCTGTGCCGACCTGTTCCTAAGATAAGGTGGAGACAAAGGAGAAGAAGCGACAACATGATTACTGCTACTCCTCTAAAAATATGAGGTCAATCTTGGAACCAGAAACTATGGATGCTTTTTAGCAGAAATAAGGTCAATAACGTATTGTTTTTTCTATAGAACATTATACATACTTATGTATAATACATATATGGAACTTTATGAAAACTTCCTGTCTGTATTCACGTAAATTTGTTCCAAAACTTATTTTGATGTCATGGTGAATTCTACAAACCTACAGAATTAAAGTCAAAGTTTCAAGTGCGTTCAAATTATACAGAACCCGCACAGCACAGCGGGAGTCCCCCTTGGCAAGTTTCTATTTCATTAGACCGCCGAGCGTCAGGCCTCTGTGACAATTACGCGAGTGCGGCCGCTACTAATTGCTCACTTTTAATTTTAACGAATGAGTCTGTCACAATAGACGTTGTTCTTGTTAATGCAACATTATTTCTGTTGGAAACGGATATTAAATATTCCAAAAAAATACGAATACTTATCAGGAAGGCAATGTAGCAAGCGATTTTGTTGAAAATTAATTTACTTTTGCGATAGGACAGATGGGTATTTGATTGTTTCACTAAAATCATATTAAATACTTTGTCCCATTATTTCTATTATCGTTTTTTGTGTTTGTGATGAAAAGCAGTGATACCGCCCAAACAATTCACACTTGATTACGTTGTAAGCAGCCAAAAACTAAAGTACAAAAATACCAAAATTAGACGTTAGAGAGACCGAACTCAGCCTAAAGTATTTTAGGACACAGACATAGCCGATAGGAGATTTTCAAGAATTTTTTATCAAGCGTTTCTCTCAGTTATTCCCTCATCGCCTTTCACCTTTTTTTTATTGCGTAGAAGAGTGGACGAGCTCGCACCCCACCTGGTGTTAAGTGGTTACTGGAGCCCATAGACATGTACAGCGAAAATACCGACACCCACCTTGAGATAAGAGTTTTTAAGGTATCAGTATAGTTACAACAGCTGCCCCGCCCTTCAAACCGAAACGTATTACTGCTTCACGGCAGAAATAGGTTGGTGGTATATACCAGTAATACGCAAATTATAATTTTGCGGGTTTCATTTTTATTACACAATGTTATTCCTTCACCGTGGAAGTAAATCTTGAACATTTGTTAAGTACGTATTTCAGAAGAAAAATTGGTACCCACCTTTGATTTTACCTCCAAGTCATTCACAGCCTTCATTCTCTCCCAACTGCCCACTCGACTCGGCCTCTACAGGACATTACTAACCGCATCAGCCCACGCCAAACTGGCCACTTCTTGCACCCGTTACAAAATATTTCCTAACCCCGGTCAGCTAATTTTCATTGCCTCGGTTTTGTTTTCATCGAATATAGAACGATAAATCGTTATGCAGTGAAAACCAGACCAGCAAAACCAAGAACTGTCTTGTTGTTTATCTATATATTAATACGTAAAGCAAAAACTTTGTATCCCTTTTTACGAAAATTGCGCTTACGGAGGAGTATGAAATTTCCCACACTTATAGAGAATATAGAGAGGGAGTGCAGAATGCTAATTTTTTTTTTATATTTATTCCTAAAAAATACATTAAATCAATAAAAGAAACATGACACACACTATCATGTATTTGACACAAACACACTCGCATACATACCATTCGAATCCCGCCAAGGGAAGATATTTGTATGATAAACATAAATGTCTTTTCCAGGGTTATGGATGTATATTAAATATATTATGTATGTGTATAATAAAAAATCTTACAATTATTTCCGTCATCTGGTACCTGTAACACAAGTTCTTTACGAACTTATCACGGGACCAGTTAACGTGGCGTGATTGTTAGTAAATATTTATTTATTTATTCGTTTATTGTCAAACTTTTGTTATTGCTATTAAGTCTGTACTCAAATTGAGAGTAGATTATTATTGTTTGTCTTTAATATTATTTGTCTATAATGTACCTATACGTAGTCTTGGCGAAATCCTTGATTATAAGTGAGAAGTAAATTATTAGACTTGACAATTGAAATGATAATAATCAAACTTATAATTTCAATTAATTATAGTTGAATTTTGACTACCGCGGGACCACTAGTACAAATTTAATGCATTAAGAACGCTTTCGCCGACGTTCAGCATAAAAATGCACCCTTCTCTGACGCTTTTCAAAGGACCCGAAGCCTAATGGATAAGACGCAACATCGAGTGATATTACTGTGAGGGGTAAAAATATTACTTACCACAAGCAAATACGTAGCTAAAGGCTGTTGGCGATTTAATTCCGCGATGAAAGAATCGTGTAATAATAAAAAAAACCTGTAAAAAAATTGTATTTACTAAGCGTATTCTGAGCCACCATGGTAAGGTGTCAACATCTACCCTTCCCTTCAACCACTATCCTTCCACCTGGTGTTAAGTGGTTACTGGAGCCCATAGACATCCACAACGTAAATGCGCGACCCACCTTGAGATATAAGTTCTAAGATCTCAAGCATAGTTACAACGGCTGCCCCACCCTTCAAACCGAAACGCATTACTGCTTCACGGCAAAAATAGGCCAAGAGGTCCTACCACCAGTAATTACGCAAATTATAATTTTGCTGGTTTCATTTTTATTACGCGATGGTTTCCTTCACCGTGGAAATCAATCTTGAACATTTTTTGAGTACGTATTTCATTAGAAAAATTGGTACCCGCCTGCGGGATTCGAACACCGGTGCATCGCTCAACACGAATGCACCGGACGTCTTATCCATTAGGCCACGACGACTTCATACTTCAGACTTCAATTAATAATAAAAAAAATTTCAGAGTAACGGTTCTAACTAGTAAACTATACTCCATTGCGAGGTTATAGTAAAAAGAAGATGAAAATGACTCCAAGTGCGTCGAACATAAGCTACAAAAAACATTGAGTTTTTTTTCTTCCCATTGTACCAAAATACCCCGGTATATTAGACTAAACATTTCTTATCCGTGTTTCCTATTTCAAAGGTACCGTCTCTCATCAGAAGAGTGCAGAAGTCATGCTAGTAGACCGAAGATCCAAATGTTATTATTCTGAACGTGGATGTAAGATTTCTTAACGCTGTCATCTGCACAATTCAGAGATTCGCCCGATTTCTTCGATTCTGTAAATGATACCGTCGCAATATTTTTTGGTTGATAATAAAAAAAATACATAATCTATATATTAAATACATGAAGCAAAAACTTTGTACCCCTTTTTACGAAAATTGCGCGGACGGAGGAGTATGAAATTTCCCACACTATATATTTTTTTAATTATGCATTAATAATACGTTAAATCAATAAAAAAAAACGTTCCACACACTACCATATATTTGACACACACGTATATAAATACTCTATGTTTATTGTCAAACATTTATTCCTGACGTCTGTGGTCAAATTGGGAATAAATTAAATATTGTTTGTCTTTGTTAATATTTTTCTGTAGTGTAGTCTTGGCGAAATTTTAAAATAGAATCATTATAGTGTACAAACTTATAATTTTAGTTAATTATAGTCGAATTTCGACTACTGCGGGACCACTAGTATATTTTAATACGTACCTGTAAAAAACAATTCGCGTAAAATATTTCAGGAGAACTGAAATGCAAAATTAAAACTTAACTCTTTCATTAAACTTAACAACTCGGAATTCGACGCAAGCATTACTTAATAAAGACAATTAAGTTAATTACCTTTAGTACTTAAGTGACGCGAATTTTAGATGGCACTTGAAGGCAGGGAAATGCCTTCAATATGTAACGTATAAGTGCCGGAACATTGTACATTAAATTCTTTATTACTCAAATTTTACGGTCGTTCCAAGTGGCTTCAGCTTCTTGGATTCGCGTACTGTGAAACTATGAATTTATATTTGTTTGTTTGTACTGCTTGCTCTGTTTATTTCTGACGTAAAAAGATTTATTTGATTCTTATAGTGATTCCTGGATTTATTATGATTTAATTGAATATTTTGCTACGGACACAGCAACATTTTGCTACGGACGCTTAACCGTAGCAAAATGTTGCTGTGTCGAATAAACCATTCCAAACGCAGGTAGGTACCGATTGACAGGAATCTAGGGCACCAACGCCAACGACTTTACCAGCACAAATTAATAAATAAAAAAGATGTGTGGTGTCGTGAGACACCGGATAGGAACGAAGTTCCTTATTATAAAAATATTAATTTTAAGTTCTATTCGAGGTATAAAGAAAATAAAACTGTTTTTTTTTTTCCTACCTAAGCTGATAGCCTTGAGGCTATTTCAGCGTAACCTTAATTAGTAGGTGAGCTCGCGGGGCTCAAACCTGACAACGTTGCTAACACGAACCCTAGCCAGAGCCGTGCTTCGCAGAATCTACCACCGGATCGGAAACGCGACCCACTGAGAAGATTCGGCGAGAAACTCAGTGGGCTGTGTCTGAGGGTTAATTTACTCGACGAGCCCTTCGTCGCAAGCGACGGGTTCGACGAGAACGGTGACCGGGACTAAAACTGGAGGTTTCGCAACAGCCCACGGTTATTCGGTAACGTGCGAACTTATTGTGGTACACTTCATTCACAGTTGTTTGCATAAGAGTTAGTGTATTGCGCAAACGAACGCTCTGAGATCGTGGTCAATGAATGATAAAAAAATATGTTATTTTTTGTACGTTATTACAAAGTTAAGTCGTACACTGTGTGCATTACTAATAAAAATCTTACGTTACGGACGTTTTTGCCGGTTAGGGTACCCCTCCGCATCGTCCCATAAGGAATTTCGTTCCAAAAACGGATATTTATTGGTAATATGGTGTATTCTGAGCATGCAAGGATAGACCCGGTCTTTATACATTTTTCTATATGGCAGTTGCAGATTTCCTGCACCAAATATAAAGCAACCACTATACAATATGGTTAAAATTTGGACCTGATAAATCAAAATGATTTCACTTCACACCCGGTTGACTATGAGCCCTAAAGCAAACGCTTCTAAACCAATAAACTGGTAGTTACGAAAATTATGATTTTCGTGGACATCAACATTGTCAGTAACCAAACCTGCCTACCGTTAAGAAGTCGCGTCAAACTACTCAATCTCGTGTTTATTATTGTCATTATCATATTTCTAAAGTATCAAATACTTTACAGCTCATTTAGGCAGCAACCTAACCCATGCGTCAGCCCGCTGAGTTTCTCGCCGGATCTTATAAGCGGGTTGCGATTCCGATCCGGTAGTAGATTCATTCGCGAAGCAGCTACTCTTGAGTTGTTAGGTCTTCTTCGGAGGCGCTCGGACAGATGTTAGCAAATCCCACCGCTCTCACTGTCGTGACTGTAATTAACGCAGGATTGGACTATGACAGTAGTTTCAACAAATTGAGCCCCGTGATGATAACCACGATTATGCCATTGGACCGCAACGAAAACCTTTTGACCAGCGCGCAATGAAATGCGTATTGACGTTCTCGCAAGCCGCGATGGACGTCGATATCCGCATAGCTGTTTCCGTGAGCTGCCAAAGTGTTTTTTACAACAACAAAAAACCATTTGGCTTTTTGGTAAGCATGTCGTGGAACAAGCGATGTCCTTCATAACGTCCAATGTACTAATTATGCCTAATAACCACTCTCGAAAACCGAAGAAATGGTAATGGTAACTGGTAGAAGGAAAACACAAAGTATGTTTTATATATATAATGTTTATACTTATTTATTATGTGTAAAGAAGCAAAATTATTATTACATTTTTCACATTTTTGTATATTATATTATGTGTGTGTGTGTGTGCGTGCGTGTGCGTGTGCGTGTGCGTATGCGTATGCGTGTGCGTGTGCGTGTGCGTGTGCGTGTGCGTGTGCGTATGCGTATGCGTATGCATGTGTGTGTGGGTGTGTGGGTCAGAGAGTGTGCATATATTCCACCTCCTCCTCCAGGCAACCACCTCATGGTTGTCTGGAAGAGATCGCTGTTAGCGATAAGACAGCCAATTGTACTTTTTTTGCATTGGTTGTATCGCAAAGTTAATTTTTTTTTGGTGTACATTAAACAATACTCTCTCTCTCTCTCTCTCTCTCTCTCTCTCTCTCTCTCTCTCTCTCTCTCTCTCTCTCTCTCTCTCTCTCTCTCTCTCTCTCTCTCTCTCTCTCTCTCTCTCTCTCTCTTTCTCTCACTTCAGGGAATTGTTCCAACAAATTTAATATATATACAGGCATCAATAAACGTTTACTCACGGAGCTTATAATAACACCCCTTCGAAGAAGCCGGTTCATAACAAACCGTTCCGTTATATAAACCGGGTAATTACCACCCGTATTGGTTTAATGCCGACGATCAATTATCGAAACCGGATTTAATGTAGTATCTAATGGCCCCTGAATGATGCATTATCGGGCTTTAATAGATGTTTGGTATATGTTTTTATTTTTTATTTTAAGAAGGCCTTAAAATAATCATGACTACCACTGATTCAGAAACCAGTTTTATCACTGAAGATAATGAGTCAGAAGTCAAGGCATGTATATTGGCAACACACATAATTTGTAATATTTTTCGTTATCATTAGAAAATACTCTTTTTGACAAATAAACACTTAGAGAATATCATTGTTGTTGTTCCTTAACGGAAAATGACGATCTTTAGAGATTATCTTGTAGAATTAATAGTTTTTAATTCATAAAATAAAATTACCAGTACAGGGGTGAGGTTGACAGCATAGCAATTGTAAACAATTTTTTGCACTATATGTGCGGTTTGATATTGTGTGTGTATGTTGTGAGTCAATCATCTCATACCGTCCTAATAATTTAAACGGTAGGCAGCGGCTTGGTGCTACCCTCGGCATTGCTGACGTCCATGAGCGACGGTAACCACTCACCATCAGGTGGGCCGTATACTCAACTGCTTACAAGGGCAATAACAAAAAAATAACACTTATAGTTCACATAAAATCGTAACTCTTTTGAGCGTTCAAATTTCAAAAATTAAAACTCATCATATTAAATGAATGTTAATTTTTTTTTATAATCCGAGAAATCGTAATAAAAGGTGTCCTTTTCTCTAAAAAAAAAAAGACAAAAGAAAGACATATTTTTTTCATTCATAAAAAAATATGTAAATATACTTTGTTAAATGGCTTCGAGGAAAAAAAGTTCTAAAATAAAACAAGCGAGATTGATGTCATCAGGGCGCCCTTCGTTAATTAAGTGTGAAAACGATCAGGAAAATGTCCTTTTTTTTACACGTTATTTCATTAAATTTTTTCAGGTTGACCCCGAGGTTTTTCTCGTTTTAAATTTGTACGGTAAGCTTTGGTCGTGAAACAGATCACCGCTGGAGCTAAAAAATTGGCTAATGTCGACCGAGTATCGGACAGCGCAAAAGAGCTAAAGAAAGTGCTAGATCGAGGACCTAATGAAGGTCAATCCAAAGGTTGAAAGCATCTGAAGTCTTCGTGGTCTTAGTCGTAGCATCTTAGTCGTCGTGGTCTACAGGATAAGACGTCCGGTGCATTCGTATCTAGCGATGCAACGGTGTTCGAATCCCGCAGGCGGGTACCAATTTTTCTAATGAAATACGTACTTAACAAATGTTCACGATTGACTTCCACGGTGAAGGAATAACACACACGGAAAATTATAACTTGCGTAATTACTAGTGGTAGGACCTCTTGTGAGTCCGCGCGGGTAGGTACCACCGCCCTGCATATTTCGGCCGTGAAGCAGTAATGCGTTTCGGTTTGAAGGGTGGAGCAGCCGTTGTAACTATACTTGAGACCTTAGAACTTATATCTCAAGGTGGCTCAATCATTTACGTTGTAGCCATATAATATATTATGTGAGTAAATATTATGTTGGTTTATGTTACGCTAAAACAAGACATTTAGTAGACAATTAAATGTCGTATTGTTTTTGGTGTAAATGGGTAGACAAGCTTATGCGCCAACTAGTGCTAAGTAGTTCCCGGGTTTCATAGACGTTACAACGCGAATTTCGACCCTAAGACAAGGAATTGAAATCTCAATTTCGGTGCGTAACAGTTATCCGACCACTAAAACCGGTACGCATGATTTATTTACGCCAGAATTGAACAGGATAGTGATACTCATCCGTGCGGGCTTGCAAAACGCCCTGCTGCCATGTTTTGGGCAATTAAATTATATTTTCATCCAAAAGCCCATAAAGCCTTTTAACGAATGCAAATATTTTGAGATGCGCGCGATTTATTTTTTTCCACTTATGGGATTGATCGAGTGCGCGGTGCTACTCGAAAACGTTCAGATTCAAATGAATGTATGGAACATATTTAAATTCCATTAGTTTATTTAAATCGTAAATAAATGGACTACGTGGGAATGAGGCGTTCGCTTCTGGCCATTTCATTTTTCATTATTATTATTATTATTATTATTTTGTAATTGTATTTTTTGACTTGTTTTTTCGTTTATTGCAAATATTGTTACGTGTTTAAAAAAAAAAGAAAATATTTGAGAAAAAACAAAAAAAAAGCCCGCTGAGTTTGTTTCGCCGGTTCTTCTCAGGACTGGCTTTTTTTGGAACCGGTGGTAGACTTAACATGGTTATTTATGTTTTGACATTCAACAAGTGTGTTATACTGACATCTAAGTTGAAATAAATGAATTTGAATTTGAATATAAAGAAATTTTATGCTTCAACTCCACATTCCTCGCTCGTCCCCCCGGCGTGGACACCTCATATGAGGTTCGGCCGTAAAAGGAAGGCCGTAAAGGAAGTTCACAAGACAGCAGGCTGGTAGGCAGCGGCTTGGCTCTGCCCCTGGCATTGCTGGCGTCCATGAGCGATGGTGACCATTTACCATCAGGTGGGCCGTATGCTCGTCTGCCTACAAAGGCAATAAAAAAAAGACAGCACAGTTCACAAGAGAGCAGTAATTACCTTAATGTACATATTCGGTTTTCGTCGCTTCATTATAAGGCGTAATCCCTTTATTCGTGAAAACAGAACACACATTTTTTATCACGTGCCAACCGACATTGGAATGAATTCTCCTTTCAAATGTCATGTCTTTCTTCAAAGGAGGTTTGCGGAAAGTTCTCACCAGTAGGCAGCGGGTAGGCTGTACTCCTATTATTGCTGACGTGCGGTGTCTACCTCCTTTCAGATCAGGACCATTTGCTCGTCTGCAAAGGCAATGAAAAAAACACAGAATTCGAAAAATTGTTACCTACCGTATGATTTGAACAGTTTAGTTTGGATGACCCAGCACACCAAATGTCTGGATCACGGTAGCTTCTCTCTTCCTTGGGAGACAACATTTGTCCATCTTGCCTCTTACTTTTGTTGTGGTGTGACACCCTTCTATTTGTCTCCCTGTTTTTTTCTCTTCTTTTATTATATCGAAAGTTATAGCCTTTTCGATTGTCTTTTATTATCTTTTCGCTCTATTGGCTTTTCAATCTTAAATCACTGAATGATCAATCACAATAAAATCAAATAACGTTAACTTATGGCCCGCCGGACCATAACTGATGACGTAAAACGTGAAATGTTTCGCTAAGTAGCTGTCAAGAGTTAGAAAACATTTAGATAACAGAGGGGAAAGCAGATCGATGCCAAGTGTGGGCCTTGAATGAAGTCCCATATAAGCGACCGATAAAAGTTCTTTTTTTTTGCGTTATATTGGCTCCAACTATTTGTTCGTAAATATTTTTTTTAAAACCAAGCGAGTTTTAATAGACAGTGTTTTTTATAATTGGCTGTTCAATTTGTAAACTTATACCACACAAGCAAAACCAATTTAACCAAATTGTTATTCTTTGGATATTTTTTAATTGTTATTTTATAAATAATTGCTGAATAAAAATTTTTATCTAGTAAAACTAGATTTATACGCTCATTTTGTACAGTGCACTAACAATTTGGAACTCATGCTGAAACATTGAAAATGAGTATTGGACTCATGCGATAAAGTTAAGCTTCTGAATTTATATTTAGTACTCGCGAACTTATATTTCTTCTTACATATGAGTCGTCTATTATCAAAGGTGGCAATCTGTGCATTTGGACAAAAAATGTTACTGATATGTCAATACAGATTGATTTGAATATAATCGTCTCCTTCAAAGAATACGGTTCAAAACCTGCATTAAATAAAGGTTAATAGTTAACCTGTTATTTATCTAAGATGTCGTTCCGAAGAGTTTTGTGACTGCCAATGGAATACAAAGTCAATAACTCGTTTTTCCGATTTACCAATATTGTTCAAAAGTCAGATTGCCGGCTTTGATAATAGACGACTCATATATCATCAAATGGTCTGTCAGCAGTAATCTCTGCGACCGTTATTCCAAGCATAACACAGACTACGACATGATCCTAGTTTCCACGATCTTCATACTGTTTTTGTGTTAAAAAACAAAGGCAATAACGGTACTGCCCCTTAACACAAAAATGGATGTGGAAAAAATGCATGCTAAATACCCCAATAATCCACTAAAAACTGATGAACGTATAATGAAAGATCAGACTTAGCCACGCGTACTAACTTATGACGTCACGTATCCGAGTTTCGAGCGACATCTTGTAGTTGAGTCAAAAACTTTTGCGCTAACACTTAAAGATAAGCAAAACCTACTACTTGCTCTTTTATGAAGCAACTCCAACCCTTACTAAGATTTTTCTCTCGGCTTAGATTTTTATAAATGATATCCAAGCACTCGAGCCCCGGCAGCTTTCGCAATAAATTTTATTTGGTCGTAACTCGATTTGTATGTTTTATGTTCGTTTTATTAAAATCGAGAGGATTTTGAATGATGTTTTTTTTTCTTTTCTGTGTTGCTCCGTTAATATCAAGCCAGTCAATGAAGGAATGTTGCTGGTGAAGTCACTTTGAATTTCTATGATATTAACGTTTGCAGGCGATTTTTTATTTGAACCAGTTACATATTCGTTAATTGAGTTCAGATGGCATAAAAAAAACAGTATGCTTATGAGAAATTATCGAATGTTTATTTAATTGTAAGGATGAGGATATACCATTAATAATGTAAAACAATATCAGCGAAGCGGCCGCCACGTCTACGCTTGCAAGACCATCTTCTTTTCAGGAAATTTCCCATTTGCGACTAAATGTTCTCAATAGCTTCACGAATTCCATTTTTGAGATCTTGACTCGATTTGGAGCATTGATATACCCCAAATTCATGTAGCCTTGAAGAAGTAAGTCTAAAAAATCACAAGATTTCAGTTGCCAATTGTGATCACCTCTTCGGAAAATTACACGGTCAGGAAACGTTTTACTCATAAGAGCAGTGGTATCTTTACTTATTCGATACGTAAGGCCGTTTAGTCTAAAATAAATATCGTTCACATCAAACATCTTCCGATTCTGGTTATAAGAAATCATTGAACATTGCTTGATAGCACAATCCATTCACCGTCACCGTCTTCTTCGATCCTGTCGCTTGCGACGAAGGGCTCGACGAGCGAATTAACCCATAGACACAGCCCACTGAATTTTTCGGCGGATCTTCTCAGTGGGTCGCGTTTCCGATCCAGTGGTAGATTCTGTGAAGCACTGCTCTTGTAGGGCCAGTATTAGCAACCCTCCCGGTCAGAGCCCCGTGAGCTCACCTATACGTCAAGGAGAAGCCAAAACAGCCTCTCAAGCCTATCAGCATAGGTAGGAAAAAAAAGTAACGCTTCCTTATTTTGGATAAAATAAGTTCCCATTACCCCTTACCCCCCATTACCCCAGACTAAAAATTTAAACAAAATGTCACACGTTTAGGATGGAGAGATAATAGTGGACAATTCTTTCATTTTCCGAGCCCAAAAAGCAACAATCCTGCTTGTTAATATACTATTCGAAGTATAAGGAGTCGCATTATTCAAAATGATATTTTAAATTGAAATTCCGGGTCTGTTTGACGCAAATCAGTAAAGACGCAAGGTTGTCGATGATCAATGTCGTTGTGGACTGCCGGGAAAACGGGTTTGGGTTGTCCTCAATACTACGGGCTAGAACAGCAATATTCTTAGCTATTCTTAAGCGAACAAAATCAATCAAAGTACGTACTTCGTGTTAATTCTTACTTCTTTACGAAGTATATTGCGAAGTTTGTTCGCACACGAAGTACTTTACGAAGTTAATTCGTACTTCTTTACGAATTACTTCAACGATTCAATTTCAATTTAATAGAAGCCGCTGATTTTCGCAACCGATCGTCTCGCCGGAACTATCATCCGCACCATCTGGATGGTTGGCGTTCCAGTACAATGCGTTTTAAAAACAGTTTTCTGCCACGCACAGTAAATCTCTGGAATTCGTTGCCATCAGCGGTCTTCCCCAACAACTGCGACATTGGGTTATTCAAGAAAAGAGCATATTCTTATCTGAAGGGTAGGCAACGCACTGGCGTAAACGCTGGTGACCGTGGGCGGCGGTGAATCACTTACCATCAGGTGACCCGTCTTGCTCGTTTGCCTCTTAGTTGTTATAAAAAAAAAAAAAAGCGATAAAGGAATGTAGTCGTGTAATCAAAATCAAATCATCAAAATTTATATTTGCGTAAATACTGGTGGTAGGGCGTCTATGCACACACGGGTAAGTACCGCCACTATGCCTATTTTTCCTATTAAACAGTCCCTAGTTCTGGTTCGAAAAGTTATAGTACACGCTTATCTTTTTTTTTATTGCTTAAATAGGTGGACTAGCTCACAGCCCACCTGGTGTTAAGTGGTTACTGGAGCCCATAGACATCTACAACGTAAATGCGCCACCCACCTTGAGATATAAGTTCTAAGGTCTCAGTATAGTTACAACGGCTGCCCCACCCTCCAAACCGAAACGCAATACTGCTTCACGGCAGAAATAGGCCGGGTGGTGGTACCTACCCGTGCGGACTCACAAGAGGTCCTACCCTCGTGTTTCAAGATGCGAGGTTCAAATTGCGATTTCCAAAGGTTCCGCGTTAAACACTTAACACGGGGTGAACTATAAGCTCATTGTTAAATTTTTCAGCAACACTAAAAAACCTGATAAATTACTAGCAAATCTGACAATTATATTCGAGAATGTAGTTCGGATAAATCACAAACAGGCATACCGCATTGAAACGTTCGTAATTCAGAGTATCCGAACAAAGAGGTCCCTGTATACGTAAATATTTAAAAAGCAAGCCGATAGGGGCGCTGGTGTTTACCACAAATCAAATGTACATTATAATTCGTGAAAACTTTATCAAAGGAGATTTCATGGAAGCCATTCCATTTAGGCTACCGATATATATTAGATATAATATGAATAATTATTGTTTACGATTAAAATATGTGGTTTGAAGGGTAGACGTCTTTAGCACCCCCATTGTAATATAGGATTGGCCTGATATAACGTAAATTGAAGTAAATAGTGCATATTTATTTCTTTGCCTTGATGCATTCATCACATTGTAGCGTGTAGACACAGGAAATAAAAAGAATTATTTCATAATAGATTTAAAAAAAACTCTATATGTTTTAATTAAAAATTCCGCATATTAATATATCTTATTGTCAGTTTCTAATATAAGCCCAGGATTCATCATAATCTTAATGCAAGGCTTTCATATTTATAACAGTTGAGTCAAGAGGAATTGAATTGAAAAAAAAAAAAAAATCATTGCGTGGAAAGACGGCGATAACCTGGAAAAACTTATGATCACAGGGAAAGTTGAAGGTAACAGATCTAGAGGCCGCGGCCCGACTCGTTGGTCCGATCAGGTCCGCACCGCTTTGGACAGTACAGTGTACAGCGCGCTGCATGACGCCGTGGACAGGGGAAAGTGGAAAAACATCTTAAGATTGAAGCTCATGGGTGATGGTGGTCACGACCCTCAGACATGAGGAACACGATTCGAGGAGGAGGAGAGTCAAAAACATGAATTTCATAGTTATAAATGTTGTATGATTTAATGCACATTTTAAATTTCCTGTGTTTTAATGTGCGACATTAAAACATTTCAATGAAAATACCACGAAATTTCACAATTTCGCTTAGTCCACAAACGTGTAGCGAAATGCTACGAGGCTACGCTCGTATGAGGCTACGCTGCTACGTAGGCTAGTGCTACGATCTTGTTTTGGAGACAGTTTCCAATGTCATTATCATTACGTCAAATTTTATTATGATCCTCAAAAAGTTCAACCTTCAAAATTCCGAAGGCTTATTAAAATTTCTAAATTGATTAACAATGAACATAATTGCATTTTGATATCAATTAATAAATAGATATTATGAGCTAATCTTAAGTAACAATGATCAATGTTTAATTAACGACGCCAAAGCTTTAAGCAGTCGAACAAATATTTAATATTAACATGGTTTGCTGAGAATGCTTTGTTTTCTTGTAATTGGCGAACGCACGCTAAGAACCGTTTATTACCCTATTAACAATGTCTGTATAATGTTTAGGCTTTGTTGGAGAAACAAAATAAGTTTATGATGAGTTAAATCAAGTTGTTCTTTTGGTTGTAAATAGGCATATGAGCTCTTGGTCCACCTTGTGGCCAGAGCTAATAGGCATCATCAATGGTAGAATTCTAATTAGCGGTATCCATAGTTATAGGTGCTTGTTATACCTAGTCAGGTCATAAATTCTGTCACATGTTTAATGTAAAATAATTGAAACAAGTTTATTCATTATGTAACCATTCATATTCCAAAATGAACTTAACAAAACATAGATTCTTATGACACTAAAGTTTATTCAAAATGACCTCCGTGATTTTGAATACAGGCCTTCAATCTGCGCGACCAGTCGTCTATCGCAGCACGAACGAGGTCCATGTCAATATCGGCGGCTGCCTTAATCAAGGATGTCTTGAGTGACTCCAAATTGGGATGAGGCTTTGAGCACGCCTTTTCCTCCAAGTGTTGCCATATCTTGTAATCTAACGGATTCAAATCTGGACTGGAGGAGGGCCAGTCTTCGTGCCGGATGAAGTCGATTTCACGCGCCGCCAGCCAGTCTTGCGTGCTCTTCGCTCTGTGAGCTGGCGCCGAATCTTGTTGGAATACCCAGTGCCTGTTATTGAACATGGTATGAGAAACAGGTTCCACAAGGTTCGTCAGGACTGTATTTTGATACACAACTGCAATCGTTTTTACACCTTTCTCACAAAAATGTACCTCTGTTAAGCCCCAATAAGAAACTCCCAACCATACCATGAGCGAGGATGGAAAATGACCTCGTTGGACACGCGGAATACGGTTGCTCGCTTCTTCACTGCTGTGTGCGTACACCTTATCATTTTGTTTGTTGTAGCTCTCTTCTACGGTAAAAATTTTTTCATCCGAAAAAAGAATTTCCCGATATTTTTTTCCCGCGTACCGCTTCAACAAAGCGCGGCATCTCTTCAGTCTCAGGTCCATTAGACGAGCATTCAAACGATGTCCTGTTTTTCTTCGATATGCCCGAAGCCCTAAGTCTTCATTTAACACCCTTTTCACCGTGGTTCTGCTTAACCCCATCTGAAGGGCCAACAGTTTCTGCTTACGTTTGGGATTTCTTTGAATTCGCGCCTTCACAGCTTTTATCACTGCTGGAGTCCTAACAGACCGAGGGCGACCACTTCTTGACCTGTCATCTACACTAGAGTCTTCATTGTATCGTTTGATGGTACGATAAACGAATCATTTGGTTATATTCAAATTTTTCAGTATGTTAAAAATTTGAATTGGCGCATAACCGCAACGATGCAACGCAATAACTGCAACACGGTCTTCTTTAAGCGTCCACTCCATATTTAAAAATGAGTAAAATTCTAAAAGTATACATTTTTATTTTCATGAACAATTCGAAATTCGAATTCAATAAACTTTTTTGTGGCCAGCATTCTAAAAGAAAAGTTTTTACTGTGTGACAATACTTATGACCAGACTAGTTATATGCCTCTTTTATGAAGCAGTAATGCGTTTCGGTTTGAAGGGTGGGGCAGCCGTTGTAACTATACTCAGACCTTATAGCTCGGCATTTACGTTGTAGATGTCTATAGGCTCCGGTAACCACTTAACATCAGGTGGGCCGTAAGATCGAGCTCCCATCAAAGCAATAAAAAAAAATAATAAAAAAAGTCTCGTTATAACAAATGGGAACACACCAAACAAACCGCAAACAGCGGCCGTGCACTGTGCCAGTTCAGCATTGCACTAAATTGTACTCTATACATTTCCGACTGGAATCTAACTTAACGTGAAATTTTATCAAAGAAACAGGGACATGTAGTAATAGGTTTTTTGTAACTGCACATCTTCGTAACCTGAAAATTCTTTCTGAAATTTCTACTTCGTAACGGTAGGCAGCGGCTTGGCTCTGCCCCTGGCATTGCTGAAGTCCATGGGCGACGGTAACAACTCACCATCAGGTGGGCCGTATGCTCGTATGCCTACAAGGGCAATAAAAAAAAAAAACTATTTTTGAGTCCTACAATTATTTGAATAGCTTTAGGGTGGAAATATTGCAATTAACGGATCACCATCCCTTATCCGATTGAGTTGAAACTGTTGACAGTTTAGAGCAAGGCTTTCTAGAAGCAAGCAGTTTTAGCAAATGATCATTTCATTTATCATTTCCATACTGTTGATTTGTTATGTGTATGTAAGTATGTTAATATGTATTGTGTTTAAATATATATATTGGTATATAAATCAGTTAGTTATATATTTCATATTATATGTAAACGGTATATATCTGTTTATTGTATGTATATATTTTCTATAATAATGTATTGTGTATAGTACACTGCAACATTCCTGCTATATTTTTATATTTTCCAGAATTTCTGTAAATTAAACGGTTGTCTGGAAGAGATCGCTTTTAGCGATAAAACCGCCTATTATACAAATGTATCTGCTTTTTCACTGTTTTTTGAATGTAAATTGTGTTTTGGTGTGCAATAAAGTGTATTCTCTCTCTCTCTCTCACTCTCTTTCATTTACCTCATATCGTTGTGGTCGATCTTCACTGTTTTTAGTATTTGTCTATTGCATGGAAATATGCATTAACTCACCACCCACTTGGTGTTAAGTTATTACAGATATTAACTGATGTTATAACGTGAATTCAGCCAATGTCATTTAATCCAGTAACCGCTTTTCGTTCGGTTAAATCTTCTTCTATAAGTATATCGTTCCCTCACTGCTGAAGATCGCGACCACATGTGACTTTCCTCCACAGTGTTCGATCATGGGTGCCATCTACCGCATGGTACAAGACTACCACGTGCTTCCTTGACGGGATCTGAGCATATGGCTGTTGTTCTGCCCACGACGCGCTTGCCCTCTATGCGACCCAAAATTGTGAGCTTCTCTAATTCATGTCTGGGAGACTGCGTGATGTTTTTTTTTTATTGCTTAGATGTGTGGACGAGCTCACAGCCCACCTGGTGTTAAATGCTTACTGGAGCCCATAGACATCTACTACGTAAATGCGCCACACACCTTAAGATATAAGTTCTAAGGTCTCAGTATAGTTACAACGGCTGCCCCACCCTTCAAACCGTCCGAAGAAGCTCGTAACACGTTTCCAGAAGATTTAAATATGCGACGCCAAACGGAAATTCACAGTACATCCTAGTGAGGTATCTACGGACCCGGTTCTTGAAAAGAACGAGACTTTCAAAAGGATAATCAACGTGCAACTTTACTTAGGATTGTGTCGTGTTTCTTGAATGTAACGGAAAATTTCTTGGAAAAAAAAACTTTCCGAAAAAATAAAATTATGATTTAACGTATTTTTCGCGTCGCAGGACGTGGTTTGGGTTTTTTTTTTCACGCGACCCGACTTTCTGTCACGTAGTTGATTGAGTCGGTGGTCATTTCCTTTTGCGTGCTTTTTTTTTAATAAGTAGAGTGAGTGGTACTAAAGGTATTACGATGTTTTCTTAAGTGTATTAAAGCTGTCACCTAATTTTTACTGGATGGCTGTTTTTACTGGTGGTAGGGCCTCCTGTGAGTACAAGCGGGTAGGTACCACCACCTTGCCTATTTCTGACGTGAAGCAGTAATGCGTTTCGGTTTGAAGAATGGGGCAGCCGTTGTAACTGTACTTGAGACCTTAGAACTTATATCTCAAGGTGGCGCATTTACGTCGTAGATGTCTATGGGCTCCAGTAACCACTTTAAACCAGGTGGGCTATGAGCTCGTCTACCTATCTAAGCAATAAATAAATAAATTTAAAAAACCTAATGGTTAAGACGTCCGGTGTATTGGTTCATAGCGATCATGCTTCAAACCCCTGCCACATTCAACGACGTCATTAAATGTATAAATATGTAATTAGTACTGAGAATTATTTGATTTTTTTTATTGCTTAGATAGATGGACGAGCTCACGGCCTACCTGATGTTAAGTGGTGACCGGAGCCCATAGCCATCTACAACGTAAATGCCGCCACCCACCTTGAGAGACGTGAGTTTTAAGGTCTCAAGTATAGTTACAGCCGCTGCCCCACCCTTCAAACCGAAACGCATTACTGCTTCACGGCAGAAGTAGGCAGGGCGGTGGTACCTACCCGCGCGGGCTCACAAGAAGTCCCACTACCAGTACAAACACTTTTGTGTTCGAGAAAAAAGAAAGTATACTAAAACTGCTGCAGAATATTTTAAATACACTATTATTTTAAATAGTCATGAAAAAGTCCTATAGCCTAATTAAATCACTACTATATTGTACAGTTAGCGTGCTTATTAGTAATCACACAGTTAATTTATATTAAATATTTAATGGGTGAACTGGGATAAGGTATATTTAAATACATAGTAAATTATTTATATTAGTCACGATACAAAATTTACGATTTGTTATCATTAAAAATTAGGTTTCTAACGTTGATTTTTTTCGAGTTCACGGGCTACCCGTTTTAAAGGGGTTATGAAAGGTCAGGAGTGTTACAACGTGGAAAATGTATTTACTTTGAGTCATAAGTAAGTGCTCTGGGGAATTGTTCGAGATGATACCGGCATCTCGTTTTTACCATCGCACCGCCCGCCACCGGAGTAGAGTTCATCCATACTACCTGGAGTCACTGCGGTCATCCACAGTGCGTTTCCAGAGGTCTTTTTTGCCACGTACCATCCGGCTATGGAATGAGCTCCCCTCCACGGTGATTCCCGAGCGCTATGACATGTCCTTCTTCAAACGAGGCTTGTGGAGAGTATTAAACGGTAGGTAGCGGCTTGGCTCTGCCCCTGGCATTGCTGAAGTCCATGGGCGACGGTAACAACTCACCAACAGGTGGGCCGTATGCACGTCTGCCTACAAGGGCAAAAAAATAAAAAATAAAAAAGAACAAATTCACTAGTTTACTATAATAAATAGCAATTATCGTAGACCGAAACACTTGGAATGTGGATTCTTTTTTTTTATTGCTTAGATGTGTGGACGAGCTCACAGACCACCTGGTGTTAAGTGGTTACTGGAGCCCATAGACATGTACAACGTAAATGCGCCACCCACCTTTGGATATAAGTTCTAAGGTCTCAGTATAGTTATAACGGCTGCCCCACCCTTCAAACCGAAACGCATTACTGCTTCACGGCTGAAACGGCGGGGTGGTGGTACCGACCCGTGCGGACTCACAGGAGATCCTACCACCAGTAATTAATTCGGCGCTCTTACACTATTACTAGTTATTTTTTTATTATTATATTTGTATGTATGTACGTACTATCGGTTCTGCATCTTGGAAGTAACTCTTGAATCTGTTAAGATCAAAATTCGTACCTGTCCAAAGATTAAATGGCTTACATGCTCAGGTCACGTATTCACTTCAAAACAATCAAAATATTTTACTTAATAAAGTCCTTAAAAAAGATTGGCTTAAATAGGGAACTGGTGGTAGGACCTCTTGTGAGTCCGCACGGGTAGGTACTACCACCCTGACTATTTCCGCCGTGGAGCAGTAATGCATTTCGGTTTGAAGGGTGGGGCAACCGTTGTAACTATACTTGAGACCTTAGAACTTATATCTCAAGGCGGGTGGCGCATTCATATTGTAGATGTCTATGGACTCCAGTAACCACGTAATAGCAGGTGGGCTGTGAGCTCGTCCACACATCTAAGCAACAAAAAAAAAACAATTGAGTCACGGCTTGGTGTTAAGCGGCGTCTGGAGCTAACATACTTCACAAATGAACGCCCCCACTTTTGACAGAGGGCTGAAGTCTCAATTCCATAGTATTACTTACTGCTGTACCAAGTAGTACTCCTCATAATAGAACGCGTGACTGGTTCGCGGCAAAGATAGACAAGAAGGTGACCTACTCATAGAGCTGACAATACCAGCAATGTAAATACCGTGGGAATCCAAAAAGCTCTAAACAAGGATCAAAACCCTTAAGAAAACTCTGTTAATCTTTAAATCCGAATCAAAGTACAGCTCGTAAAAAAATAAATAACAAACCTTTAATACGCCGTATAAAATTTCTATTAATAAGCGAATTACGTCCAAGTAACGAAGTGTAGCCTTAATAAATGGTAATTTATACTGGATATCTGTCTCAAGGCGCGAACAAGGCCCTAACGAGGCTTCTCCTACCCTCCATTTTTCCTCCCAATTTGATGTTATAAATTGGTTGGCCTTTCGCTGTTTGTCTATTTATTGCGGTCCGGTATTATTTAGGGGATTAAACCGATGATCTTTGCTTGGATAGGTCACGTTGTTGGTCACATTGGATTATTGGTGAACAAAGTTGGGTTTGTTGGCCGACAAAGTTTATGAAAAGTCAGCGTCAGTCGTTTTGAGACTAAATAACATGGGTGTAATTTAATTGTAAAGCAGAAAATTTTATCGAAACAAGCTATTTCATGTTAGTAGCGACGCCTATACTTGAGACTAGTAACTATAATTGAGATCTTAGAACTTATATCTCAAGGTGGGTGGCGCATTTACGTTGTAAATGTCTATGGGCTCCAGTAACCACTTAACACTGGGTGGGCTGTGAGCTCGTCCACCCATCTAAGCAATAAAAAAAACCGCCGCGCGTCATATTTACTAAGCCGAGCCTATATTTTTAGTAAAGTTTTCTACCTCATATACATTGGTATCATTGGTATACTCATCTTGTTTTTTTGATTTCCTTAATCTTGATTACACCTAGAAATAAAAAAAAAGTACGAATGAAACAATTTAAATGTTAATTGCAAAAGGCTGATTGATTTATTTCCAGCAAAGCTGATTTTCAGTAAACTAGGCTGTAGAAAGTAAATAGCTAATTAAACAAAGTACTGGTTTTTTTTTGATAAAAAATGAAGCATTTCGTAATTGTGGGGATATCGACGAGGGGAAGATCTTCCACCGAGCGGGTGATGTTGCTCAGTAGACCGACGGTTAAAATGTTTTTTTTCTTACCTAAGCTGAAAGATAGCCTTGAGAGGCTACGTCAGCGTAACCCTAACGTGTAGGTGAGCTCTCGGGACTCAAGCAGTAGGCGTTGCTAACACTAACCCTAGCAAGAGCAGTGCTTCACAGAATCTACCAGCGGTTCGAAAACGCAACCCACTAAGAAAATCCAGCGAGAAACTCAGTGATCTGTGGGCAGAATGTTGTTGTTCGGAAAATGTATATATGCAAGGTTATCTTGAAAATGTCGTAACCGAGATTCATGAATCTGTAAAATATCTTGTGTTCTGTGAAAGCTACTGGCCACAGTAATAAAAAATATTACAGTCTTTTAACTCACATTTGTTGTGCATACGTGACCCATCGTGCGACATGAGTTCTAAAATCTCAATTTTAGCAGTACAACGGTTGCCCCACCCTTCAAACAGAAACGCATTACTGTTTCATGGCAGAATTAGTAAGTTAATAATTGCTTTTTTTTTTATTGCCCTTGTAGGCAGACGAGCATACGGCCCACCTGATGGTGAGTGGTTACCGTCGCCCATGGATTTCAGCAATGCCAGGGGCAGAGCCAAGCCGCTGCCTACCGTTAAAAGCCGCTGCCTACCGTTTTTGCCACCGAGAAATGAAAATGGATCTTGAAAACGAATTGAATTTGTAAATGTCATTATATATATATTATGACATCATATATAATCAGTGAAATTATATATATATATATGTCGGCACACGTAAGGGATGGCTGAGCGGTAGGTTCCGTCATCGCTCGTATTCGATTGAACTCAGTTTAGTCAATAAAACTTTTCAATAATAATTATTGAAACTCAACACACACAACTTTCACAATGACAGGGTAAACCGACAGTTTCGTTGAATATACCGACAGACCGACTGACCGACTGACTGACTGACAGAGACTCACTGACTGAGACGGACGGAATTACTGTCTGACACGGAATGCCACGACTCTGTCCACGTACCGCCATTTTATACTGTGGCGTTACGGAGTCTACCCTTCATTTTGTGATATTTATCAAAACAACATTTTATCATTTAAAATAATAATCAAAACCACCGTCTTAATATTACTAAAAGTCGTTATCCACGACAACTAAAAGTCGTTATCCACGACATATATATATATATATATTATTTCACTGATTCTTGATTCCATTGATTCCGTTTCACTATCGAGTCATAATATAAAATGAATATTCTCGAAAACATTGCACTTCAATGTCCAAATAATAAGTATCGGCGCATTCGCCTTACAAGGCGATATAAAAAACAGTTCTTATAAATATTTTCTAGCAAGGCGAAACTATTTGTCAAGAGATTTTCAAATTTTTTACCCCTTAATTATTTCATTTATTGCACGAATATCCAATACACTCTACCACCAATTTTTATGCAATATATATCAGAGAGCCAGAAACTTGCCACCAACACCTGAAGTAATGACCACGGCTACTCCTCAAGACAAAGAAGAAGAAGATATAATATTACCAAGCTTTAACGTGTACAATAAAAAATATTAAATATTTCGTTAGTTGTTTTAGATAACACTATTAACTAAAACAAAAGACAATATGTTATTGATAATAATCAATCTTGAGCTATCTGTTAATTATAGTTGAATTTCGATGAATGTATCACTAATATTGTTAATTCTACTGACTCGATTTTAAATTTTGTACAACTAAAAAAAGGCAAGCGCTACTAGTGAAACAACCATTTCTCTGTATTATTCCATTCCCGATCCTGCGGACAGAATGGAAAGCAGTCGACGTCGCCCAAAACACGTTATCTCGGATCCTCCCGATCCACTAACGGTGCTTCTAGGTACTTCAAGCACCGGTCACCGTTCTCGTTCAGTTCATTATAAGCACCTATTGTTAGTTAAAGCCAACAAATACATCGGTCGGTTAGCGGAAGTATATAGTTATATAGTAACTATTACGGATGTACCGACAGTCGTGGGGACCCGTTAAAATAATCGGCTAAAACATGTCTGGGGGGACATCACCCCCCATTATCAGCACCCCCGGCCCGTCCCGTAAGGGACGCCAAGTTATGTCGAGTCTAAGATTCAGACCAGCACCAGCAACCCGTACAGTCTCGATGGGACTCGGGACGGACAACCGGCCCGGGCCTTCGGTCGCGGCCCAGAGGACTCCGAGGATCGAACCGGAGGAAGATGTCCTTCCCCCGTTGACCGATCCCTCTGGGCCCTCTCGGCCGCGGAAGAAGGCCAGGTCCGAGTCTGACCGAGGCTCATCGAGCGAAAAGGACAAGCGTCCTAGAATAGGCCCCTCATCTAGATCGGAGGGAGAGGAAAGTGCGACCACATCCTCTGCACACTCCTCAACCGAATCGGTCACTCCTTCCTCGTCTAGGTCTTCGTCCCCCTCTGGGAGTCCAATCCCAGCTCAACCAATTCCGAAGCCTAGGGCTCCCGCCAGGACAGGGACAGCCCCAAGGCAAGTAAGATCCCCTCCTCGCTCTCCTTCCCCAACGCTATCTCCAATCCCGGTAGACTCAACCCGAGGTGCCCCCGCCCTAAGCGGCACGGCGGGCAACCTGGATTCGACCAGGTACGTGGACCTCGAGTCTACCAGACCTCAACAAGCCACTAAGCCCAACCCCACTCCCTCCACCTCCTATGCTGCCATGGCAGCTAGGCCAGGTATCCCTACCGCCCAGAGGACTTCCCAATCCTCACGAGTCCCTCCCCCGAGGCCGAAGGGTCGCGCCCAGGAGGAACTGCGCCGACACCCGCCAATTATGGTGGAGGCCCTTCCAAATTGGTCCCGCCACATGGCGGCCATTAGGGAGCGCCTAGGCCGCGCCCCCTCGGCGCGACCCTTCGGCGCCGGTTTTAGATTTCTGCCGACGTCGGCTGAGGAGTATAGGGCGGTCCAGGCCTACCTGTCGGAGGCCTCTGCCAGGGACGGTACCATTAAATGGTACTGTTACGCCCTGGCGGAGGAGATGCCTTCGAAGGTGGCAGTCCGGGGCCTCCCTGCCGACACCGACGAGGCAGAAATAGTCAATGCCCTGAAGGAGCTGGGATTCCCGGCTCGATACGCCAGGTGCATTAGGTCCCGGAGAGGGCGTCCGGGCTGCGTTTTTCACGTAGCCCTGGACCACCTCTCGAAGGACGACCTCGGCCGCTTGTACGCAGTCAACGAACTGCTGTACCTGCCGGGGGTGACGGTCGAAGGATGGCGTCCAATCCGAGGGCCTGCGCAGTGTCATCGCTGCCAGGCCTTCGGACACGCCTCCTACGACTGTCATCGCGCGGTCCGCTGCGTAAGGTGTGCCGGGGAGCACATCGTAGCGGACTGCCCGAGGCCGAGGGACGGCCCGTTCTCCTGTGCCAACTGCGGGAAGGACCACGCCGCCGTCGACAGACGGTGTGCGGTCTTCCGCAAACGGGCCAGGATGATGGGAGCAACCGTCCCCCCTCCTGCACCACAGGCGCCTCGAGCCGGGAGTGCAGCTCTTCCGGCTTCAATACCTGTAGCAAAGGGGAAGGGGAAGGGGAAAGGGAAAACTTCCCAGCCCCCTCCCCCATCCCACTCCGCTCCGTCTGCTGTGGTGGTGGAGGCACTGCCATCGGCGCCTACGCTGATGGCACAGGCCAACCCACCACGGCAGATAAATAAACCCAAACCCACTCCTGCTCCCCGTGATCGTATCTCTGCTGGTATAACAGTGCCTAAACCACTCCCGACTAGCGGCCCTACGTCCACTAAAAGGGAGAAGAACAAGAGGAAAAAGGCCAAAAGGAAAACAAGAAAAAGGGAAGAAAGAGAGAGACTAAGGGGTACATCTGAGCCCACAGTGCCAGAACCCCAACAAACCAACATAGAAACCATGGAGGTCTCCGAGGCCCCCCTTACTGCCCAACAACTGACATCAAGCCAACCACTGCCTACAGCCCATCCGGCCGAAGGCAAGCAAGACTTGAACAACCAGCCCCCCCTCCCCCCCGCCCTCAGCGCGAGCGCCGCAGCGGTCGACAGGCCTCCCAGCCTGCCGGCTTTGCTGCATGGCTGCTCGCACTGTGGGAGAAATTGTCCGAGGTGATCTCCGGAGTAATCCGTGAGATCGCCTCGGGAGCCAGTCCCTTCGGGGCGCTCCTGTCGGGGTTCTACCGAATGATTGCGCAGTTCAATGGCTAGCCAGGAGCTGCGGATCATTTATTGGAACCCCGACGGGATAAAGTCCCGAAAGAACGACCTGCTTGTTCTCGCCCGGGAGTATAACCCAGAGGTTGTGCTCCTGGGCGAGACCAAGCTACGTCCCCAGGATGCGTTCAGGATTCCAAACTACTTCATGTACCGACGTGACGAGCTTACCCCTGCCGGGCGGCCGTTCAGGGGCACTGCGGCCCTCGTCAGGCGGGACGTGGTGCATGATCAGTTGGATTTTCTTTTCTTCACATCGACAAGGTCAGTCGGTGTGAGGGTACACACCTCGGGGGGAGATATGCGGATTTATGCCGTGTATAGACCCCCGGGGCCTGAATTTCACCCTGAGGACATAAGACGGGCCCTGAATCACGACAGCCGCCCAGCTCTGCTGGTCGGGGACCTCAACGCGAAGCACGTCGCGTGGGGCTCCCGACTTAACTCAGCAGTGGGCAGGCGGCTGTTAGAAGATGCCGATAGGGGCGACTACTCTGTGGTCGGCCCCGACGAACCCACACACATCCCGACCGCCGCGCGATACCAGCCTGATGTGCTGGATGTGTGTGTGCACAAGGGGCTACGGTGCCCCGTAACGATCGAGGCACTGTACGACCTGGGTACCCCACATCTCCCTATCCTGGTGACACTGGGAATGGGGCTCACCCGGGTTGCGACCTCGCCCCTACGACCGAAGGTCGACTGGGAGCTCTTTAAGAGACGACTAGTCGACCTTCCCGTGATTCAGGACCCCAACACCCCTGATGGGGTCGACGATGCGGCAACCCGCCTTGTTGACTCCATCAGGGGAGCGATCGACCAGGCGACGACTCTTGTGCCCAGCGGCGGGCCCAGAGGTATACTCCCGGCCCATCTGAAGGCGATTATTCGCCGGAAGAGGGGCTTGAGGAGGCTCTGGGCGACAACTCGTTGTCCCAGGATAAAGCGCGAGCTTAATGAGCTGGAAGCGGAACTGGCGACAAAGATTAGCACCTTTCGGGGCTATGCCTGGCAGGAGAGGATCGAGGAGGCCCGCGAGGACCCCTCCTCAGTATCCCTCCACCGGCTTTGTCGCCAGCTCTCAAATCGGCCTGCCCCGACTTGTCCACTCGTGGACGAGAGGGGCAACCGATGCTTCTCGGCTCAGGCCCGCGCCGATATCCTGGCCGAAATGCTGGAGCGGCAGTTCGCTCCTAATGAATCTGCACCCTCAGAGGCCGCATTCCACCAATCGGTGGAAGAGAGCGTAGCAAGCCTACTCTCCTCCCCGGTGCCACCGTTGGGAGATGGTGATCTCATCACTCCCAGCGAATTGCGCCTCATCATCAAGCGGATGAAGAGGCGCAAGGCGCCGGGCGAGGACGGTATTCCCTCCCTCGCTTTTTTCCACTTCCCTGAAACGGTCGTGTCATATATGACACGGCTGTTCAACTCCATTCTGTCCACAGGACACTTCCCGGGAATTTGGAAATTGGGCAAGGTTATCGCCTTGCCCAAACCCGGCAAGGACAGGAGAAATCCCTCCAGTTACCGTCCGATCACGCTGCTGTCACACGTGGGCAAGTTGTTCGAGCGGCTGCTGCTGAGAAGGGTGTCGCCGCACATCCTTCTCAGACCCGAGCAATTCGGGTTTCGTAGCGGTCACTCGACAACGCTGCAATTGGTCCGCGTCATGCATCACTTGGCGGATCGGTCCAACGCGCGCCAGTACACGGCCGCAGTCTTTCTCGATATCGAGAAGGCCTTCGACCGTGTCTGGCATGCGGGACTGATCCACAAGCTGTTGCAGAACACGGACCTCCAGCACGCCTACGTGCGACTGCTGGGGTCGTACCTGGAGGGAAGATCCTTCCTTGTCGCGGTCGAGGGCGCGAAGTCGTCGGTGCGCCCAGTCACGGCCGGAGTTCCGCAGGGGAGCGTCCTGGCACCATTCCTCTACGCTCTCTACACCAACGACATTCCCACGCTCGAGGGCAACCTCGAAGCGTGGGAAGCCGACGTGAAGTTGGCGCTGTTTGCCGACGACAGCGCCTACTTCGCGTCATCCAACTTCCCCTCTGCGGCCATTTCGAGGATGCAGAGGTTATTGGACTTACTGCCCCAGTGGCTGGACCGATGGAGGGTCGCGGTCAACGTGGGGAAGACCGCGGCTATTCTCTTCGGTCCGGTCCGCACAAGAGTCGTCCCGGGACAGCTCAGTCTCCGTGGCGCTAATGTCGAGTTTAGATCCAGCGTCCGGTACTTGGGGGTCGATATCGACCGGAGTTTGAGGATGACCGCCCACGCCAATAAGGCGTTGGCAGCCGCTCGCTACGCGAGATTCCTCCTCCGGCCGGTGTTGGCCTCCAGGTTGCCGGTCAGGACTAAGCTCGGCATTTATAAGACGTATGTCCGTTCCCGTATCACGTACGCAGCTGCGGCCTGGTATCACCTCATCCCGCAGGTCACGCGGGTGAAGTTACAGGCCCAGCAGAATCTGGCTCTTCGCACGATAGTCGGAGCAGGGCGTTACGTCAGTAATGCCGTAATCGCCCGGGATCTGGATGTGGAGTCGCTCGAGGAGTTCATCCGGAGGCTAGCTCGTAATCTTTACGAGCGGGCTGACGGTGGACCCCACGAGCATCTCCACAACTTAGCTCCCTTGCACGCTAGACCACCTGATGGTCTGGCGCTACCAAGGGAGCTACTGGAACCCCCGGCTATGGTAAGATAGTCGGCTTAATCGGAGTGATATGGGAGTGCTCATAATGAGTGCCCCCATGGGACTGGGCTGTCCACACTCGTCATTTCCCCCCACATCGTTGGGGTGCCCCCTTATGGGGACCCATTTCCCACCCCCGTTGGGTGGACCACTCCCCCTTATGGGGAGTGATTATATCGGTCCCTCCCCGCGACGGTCTTCCCCTTTTGGGGAGGCCAGAACGGGTGAGCGCCAAACTAGTGCCGCGGCTCCTCCTCTGGTTTGTTGAGGTGGGGCCGCGGCATGGGGCCGGTGGCGGGCCCCACGGTTGCTGACTGTTGTCCTAGCTTATGTAAATAGTAGTGTAGTTTAGTTTTAGTTAGCGTGCAGTTAGTAAGTAAGAAAAAAAAAAAAAAAAAAACTTAGGAAGCAGAGGACAGCAGCCGGCGCTGGGGTGTCACCGCCGCGGGCATCGAGCCGTCGCCAGACTGCCCATCGTATTATATATAAGTATATATAGATGTAAATTGCCGCCGAACACGCAGCGAACAGCGTACCTACCCCCAAGTCCTCCCTGCATCATTTCACCCCTGCCCTATGATGGCAGGGAGTTTCAGCCCGGGTAGTGGGGTTTGCCCCGAGGCCCGTTCCGTGCCCCCGAAAGGGGGTACGACGACCCTTCTTCTCTTCTCTCTCTCGTCGAACCCGTCGCGTGCGACAAAGGGCTCGACGAGTAAATTAACTCTCAGACACAGCCCACTGAGTTTCTCGCCGGATCTTCTCAGTGGGTCGCGATTCCGATCCGGTGGTAGATTCTGCGAAGCACGACTCTTGCTAGGGTTCGTGTTAGCATCGTCGTCAGGTTTGAGCCCCGTGAGCTCACCTACTAGTCACGGTTACGCTGGAATAGCCACTCTAGGCTACCAGCTTAGGTAGGAAAACAAAAAAAAAATGTATTATTCATTAATTAATTCGAAAACAAAATACGAAGAGATAATCTACCTCACTTAATAAGCGCAGAACGTAAACGAAATATTAAGAATCTCATTTCGAGACGAATTCATCTGAGGACGTCGCCGTTATAACAAAAACAAGAATTAATCTAATAAATGAAATCGAAATTCAAAAAGAACCTTCGAAATCCTTCTGAGCGAAAAAAAAAACTCCTTCCCCGAGAACGTTAGCGATATGAAAATTTAATTTTCTTATACGTTTGAAGGTACAGTTATAAAATTGTACGCTCAGGTAAATCATAAAACTCGTATACAAGGAATGTGAAATATAATTTACTGGAACGTAAAAAAAAAAATACGTATTTAAGTTCATCTCTGAGCGAGGACGAAGTTGATTTGTTTTCATTTTTATTTTGCTTACGTGTATTATATTCTATGTTGCATTTTAAAACGAATGCGGATCAAAAACAACGTTTGAATTGATTAATTCCTTTATAAGCTTTTTGACGTGACAACGTCTCATAATTCGATGGAGCCGGCTGCATGCACGAAAAAACATGACTCATGCGACGTTACCTCGCTCTGAGGCGTTCCATTTGAGGCTTGAAGTGCAAGCGAGAGCACGCAACGAGCGATAAAGAGGCACAATCGGCCTCCGCGTTCGGCAGCGTTCGACATATGTCTCTCTCCTACTTGAGTGAGCGATGCGTCCGCGTGGACAGCTGCTATACAATAATACATTTAGATGTTTTCGTCAAGTATGAAGTTCAGTGAAAAGTGAATGTGGTGTCAATTGTCCATACAAAATATCTGTCAAACAAATAAAATTAAAATTTTCTTTTGAAAAATGAAACCATTCCATTTCAATATATATAAATGAATCTACGAGCTTAAATTTGGCTTGGTGTTAAGTTTATACTGGAGTCCATAGACATCAAAACGTATTACTACCTATTATTAAACCTATTACTACTAGGAAAATCTACCGGATGGTAATATTGGACTTTTTGGCGAACGCGAGGAGTGAAGTTGTGTTATTTGTTTTATTGTGTCTATTTAGTGTTTCTTCAGGTTTAAATGTGTAATAACGGTGGTTTATTAACTGTTTAGTATCTGTGAAAGTACACAAATGTGGGATAATGAAACAAAGCCGCTGGACGTAATCGGGATCCTTCAAAAAGTTCACTGAAAAAATCTCAGTAAAAGACCACCATTTTACTGAGATTATATTTCATCTCATATCATTTCATTTTATTTTATTCCAGTTGATTAATGTCTCAAATTAATCATCTTCATTTCATTTCACTTTATATATAATTTTTCCTAAAAATAAGAATATAAATTAAAATAAGACATTACCTAAAGCTCTTAGTTACCAGGTCTTAAAATCCCTTAAAAAAAAAGATGGTGATATTTACTAATGCGGGTTCACAATGCACCCTACTGCGAATTAAAATGCTGAAAGTACATCTGAAGTACAGATGTGTAGCAAAACAAAATTATTTACAAAAGTCGTTCAAAATTTCATCAACGATAAAATATGTAGCATAATCCCTTGAAGTGGCTTATAAAGAACTCAATTAACGCAACAAAAAAAAACCATAACTCGTTTAATGACATAATAAAAACCAATTGAATTCTAAAGTACCCACTCTCGTCTTTCTCTCTTCGATCGGTCCCTCACTGCTGAGGATCGTGTCTCCCTTCGATTCCATCAACCAGCTGTCTCCATCGATCCCGTTTTGTAGCTTGGTGGAGTGCGTCGCTGACAGGTAACTCCGCCATAGACGGTCCCAAGCCCGGTTTGCGAAAGGAGGAGGGTTGGCTAGTGAACGACGTATACCCAACACCACCACAGAAAAAGACAGCCGTAAAATACGCCCACGCCGAGCAGTAGGCGGCGGTGAAATAACCTACTCAACCATGTAGGCTCCGGAGGCCATGAGGACTAAATACTCCCAAAACAACCCAACGTAGAAGGTAATGGGAACCCACTACGATCAAACGCCCAAGAGAACTCCATGGAAAAGGTCAAACTACCCACAGAAAAGCAAAAAATCTGTTCAACATCCAACAAACACGACCAATAATAAAATTATTTACCATTTACATCCAAAATGCCTATTCCAAACCTACCTATTTCTGACTTTAATTAGTGGAGATTAACTAAAATGTTAATTATAATTAAAACATAACAAATTTATGGGCGACCGGACAGAATTATAAGCAAATTCCTTTAGGGACCTGACCCTTTCGTTGTATCACCTTTGTATAGTTGTTTAATTTCATAGTTTTTGTCAAGGTAAACAGTCGAGCTTTAGGATTATCCACAAACTTTTGGGTATTATTTTGTAGTTGTTTTTTTTAAAGGCTATATCGAATAAGGCTGCTGATGCGTGGCTTTGTTTCTGTATGCCCATTTTAAATGCAAATTAATCAGTGCTTCCCAATTTAAATGTTAACAAAACTGTTAGTCCAATGAAATCGACTTCGTTCTGTCTATTGACCGACTCGGTGATGCAGTAATTAGCGTCCCTGAATGTTGTGCCGAGGGTCGTGGGTTCGATTCCCACATTGGACCAACATTGTGAGATGAACAGGTTTGTTTGCTCTTTGTCTGGGTGCTTATTATCTTTAAATGAATATATTTAAACATAACACAGAGAGTCTTAAATTGGGGCCAGATGACCGTGCGTGTGTTCCCAGTTATTTATTTATATTTATATATATATGTCGGAGAAGCCACAATTATTAACACCATAATCAGACCTCATAGGGGCGAATAGGGTGATCGATCTAAGAGAAATATTGAGTACACCAATCACGTTTGTTGGCTTAGAATAATTTAGAAATTGTCTCTTGTCGTTGGCAAACGTTTTTTTTTTTTTTCTTCCTACCTAAGCTGAGAGCCTTGAGAGGCTATGTCAGCGTAACCCTAACTTTAGTAGGTGAGCTCACGGGGCTCAAACCTGACGATGTTGCTAACACGAACCCTAGCAAGAGTCGTGCTTCGCAGAATCAACCACCGGATCGGAAACGCGACCCACTGAGAAGATCCGGCGAGAAACTCAGTGGGCTGTGTCTGAGCGTTAATTTACTCGTCGAGCCCTTCGTCGCAAGCGACGGGTTCGACGAGAACGGTGACCGGTGCTTGAAGTACCTAGAAGCACCGTTAGTGGATCGGGCGGATCCGAGATGACGTGTTTTGGGCGACGTCGACTGCTTTCCATTCTGTCCGCAGGATCGGGAATGTAGTTACCGGCGGCCACGATGAGAGGGTTCTCGTGTCGTGCCGCTTTATCGAAGTGGCGCATGGACGCCGACTGCAGATACTTACTGATGGACTCTAAGTCCAGGTCGTCATGGAGGTCGACGTTCCTGACGAACCACGGGGCTCCGACGGCTATCCTGCAAAAACGGGATTGAATAATTTGGAATGATTTCAAGTGTATGCGGGCCGCGTGAGCGAACACTACACTTGCATAGGTCATGACGGGGCGTATGCAAGTTTTGTAGAGTGTCACCTTATTTCTAAGGGACATTTTACTTCGCCTACATATCATCGGGTAGAGACGTCCTAGAATGAAGGCGGCACGATCGCGTACCGTCTTGATGTGGGGGCGGAATGTCATCCTACTGTCGAGGGTGACGCCTAAATATTTGACCTTCGGGGCCCACGGTATGGGCTGGTCGAACATCGTGATCGGGCGAACGGCGGGGGCGGGGGTATTGACGCGCCTAGTCGGGAGGGGGATGCTCAGCGTGGTGTTCGGAGGGCGACCCCTTTTGAAGAGCACCGCTGTGCTTTTCGTGGGGTTAATGTCGATGCGCCACTTCCGGAACCACTGTCCCATGGTGGTAGCTGCGGTCTGAAGTCGTCGATGAAGCAACGCCTTCTTCCTACACGAGTAGTAGATGGCGGTGTCATCGGCGAAGAGCGCCAGATGGGTCTCCGGAGACCGGGGTATATCGTTGATATACAAACTGAATAGTAACGGGGAGAGGGCGGAGCCTTGCGGGACTCCGGCTGTGACGCGACGGGGCCGGGAACGCGTTCCCTCAACTCGATATCGGAACGAACGGTTCGACAAGTAGTCTCGTATGATGAGCACGAGTCTGTCTGGCACTCCCATGTTATACAGTTTGAATATCAAACCGTTGTGCCAGACTTTGTCGAACGCCTTCGCTATATCGAAGAAGAGGGCTCCTGTCGGAATGGGTTTCCGCCTGTTCAGCCCTAGTAAGATGTGCTCCGTGAGGCGGTGCACTTGATGGACGCACGAGTGTCTGGCGCGGAATCCAAACTGCTCGTCTATAAGAATTTTATTCGCGGATACGAAATCCCAGAGGCGTTTACGAAGGAGCCGTTCGTATAATTTGCCTATCGCCGGGAGGAGACTGATGGGGCGGTAACTCGCGGTTTCGTTATTCGGTTTGCCCGGCTTGTGTATGCCGATAACGTCCGCTTCTTTCCACGCCGCGGGAAAGATGCAGTTCGTCATAGCAGCATTTAATATCGTGGCCAACATCGTTATCAGTTGGGCTGGTAACAGTTTTAGCGCGCGGTTGCGGATGCCGTCGGAGCCGGGAGCTTTCCGTGGTTGTAGGCTATCGATCGCCTCCTTAACCTCGGAAGTGGTAATGGGGGGTAGCGCGTCCGAGGGCGGCAGGGAAGCTCTGCGCTCGACCTCCCTGTCGACGAACTCGGTGTGTTCGGGGTCCGCGTGTTGAGTGCTGGTGGTGCACTGTTCTTGCAGTGCATCGGCCAGCAACTCTGCCTTGTCATCGTCATCGTAAGCCGGTGGTTGGCCTGAGGGGCGTACGAGAGGCGGCATAGTGACGATAGTTTCGGACTTGAGGGTCCTAGCTAGTCGCCAGTATGCTTGGTGAGTGGGCGCGAGTTCTTCTAAATAACTATCCCAGTTTTCGTTTCGGGCGTCGCTTAAGCGGGATTTGACCTCCCGCTGTAAGCGACGCATCCGAGTCCGGTTTGAATCCGTGGGATATCGATCGTAGGCCCGGATTGCCGCGTTTCTGATTCTAACGAGGTCCCTAAGATCGGGGGAAAGTCTGATGCGGTGGAAGCAGTCCTCCACATCGACTTGTTTCGAGGATCTTATGATCGCCGTCGAGACGTGATCAGTGAAGATGTTTATGGATTCGACGGTATCCTCGGGGGATGGAGTTGAATCCGGGCCGCAAGGGAGGATTGGTGGAGCGGTGTCAGCTAAGCACGTGCCCAGCTTCTTCCAATCCACCATGGTCCTCGTATCTGGTTCGCGGTTGAGTGGGCGACCGAGCTGCATGACTACAGGTCGGTGGTCTGAGTCGAGTTCTGACATTGCCTCGATGGAGCGTAAGCGCAGAGTTACGTTCCTCAGCAGTGCCAGATCTATTGTGCTCGGACGACGCGCGGCGTTGTACGGATAGCACGTGGGGGTCGGGGGGTTGAATATTTCGAATGTGAGGTCGTCTATGAACGCGTCGAGACGCCTACCGTTCACATTCGTGCGATGGCAGTTCCACCTAGTGTGGTGGCAATTTAAATCGCCTGCCAGGATGACCGCGTCCCCCATACCGAGCAGTGTCTCGAGGTCACTGCTCAGGAGGGGTTTGTCAGGGGGGAGATAGACGGATGCGATGACGATCGGCTGGTGTCCCGTCAGCGCGATGCGGCACACTGACGCCTCGATATGTAAGAGCGAGGGAGTATCGAGAGGGACGCAGTGCAGGGCCCTCCTATAGTAAATGACAGTCCCGCCCTTGCGGGTGGAGAGTCTGTCATTCCTAACCATGACGTAATTCGCGACTTTGGGGTCGCGACGCGAGGGCTTTAGGAAGGTCTCCTGCACCAGAAGGATGTCGATGAGATTGTCACGGAGAAACTCATATACTTGGTCGCGCTGACGCGCGAGTCCGTTAGCATTATAAAATGCTAACTTTAAGGAACGCGGTTTTACCCTACCGTTGTTGGCCATTGATTACCGGTAATCAAGCCAGCGTACGCTGGACGGACTCGATGACGTCCATATGGTCGAACGTCGCGTATAGGCGGTCATCGGCCGTGACCGCCCTGCGCATGGCGTCGGCGAACGAGCGCATGCGATCTATATTTATCGCGGCGATATAATCCCGCACGATTGAAAAATCGTTTACGGCAGGCCGCGCGGGGCCGGGGCGAGGCGCGGGACCGGGCGCGAGGGCGGGGCGCGGCGCGAGCAGGGGCTGGGGTGCCGGTGGTTTCCCTGCCAACGTGAGCGGCAGCGGTTTTGCCCACGCGGAGACGGTGGGCACCGGTGCCGGCACGAAGGCAGGTTTCGGCGCGCGGGGCGCCGAAGTCTTTGGGCCGACGGTTTTCAGTGGCGCGTTGGCCAGACGCTTCCGCGGGGCCTTGGGGCATCCGCGGTAGTTGGCCGTGTGACCCTGCTTTTGGCAGAGCACACAGCTCGGCGGTTCGGTCGCGGTCTCCTTGACCCGCGAGCAGTCGGCTGTCGCGTGGTCACCGAGGCACTTTACGCACCGCGGACGCGCGTGGCAATTGCGCGCGGAGTGGCCATAAAGTTGGCACCTATGGCACTGCCCGGGAGTGCCTTTTTTGTGTGGGGCCTCGACGGTGACCCCTGATAAACCGCAAACGGTGCGGAGACTTGAGGCGATCCGTTTGCCTTCCGGAGTAGGTTCTAGCGCGACGAGAACCATGTTATACGGGAACTTGTCCCGACCGCTGTGCATACGGTGCACACTTACTATCGGGTACGCCTGCCCGATTAGGTTTTCCTTAATTAGCTCGACGTCGAGCTCCTTTGGTACTCCGCGTATTACTACGCGGAGCTCGCGGTCCTCCTGGAGTGCATAGGTGTGGTAACCTATGCTCTCTTTTCGGAGGTAAGATGTGAGGGCCCTATGGTCGCCCGGCGTTGCGACCTTAATTTGAATCCCGTGCGCGAGATTACGCGCTTGGGAGTAATTTATTTTATTGGCCGTAAGGGCCTGGGATACCCGGTTCCACGCTGATTTTTCCCGTAGGATTACGGGCGGGGGCGCGGTAATTTTATTGACGGGCGCGGGTTTCGGCGACGGGGTTGCGCGGCGAGGGGAGTCGGGTGAGACCACGACTTTAGGTCGCGACGCGTTCGCGGCCTTGGGCTGTTTTGGCGCTGTGGACGGTTCCACGGCACGGGCGCGTTTTTTGCCGCGCGTGACGGTTTTGAACCCATCGGAGGTTCCGGGCTGCGGGCTCGTCGCGGACTCGAAGTCCATCTCCGATCCGGTATCGGAGTCTGAACCGGAGTTGGCGATTGACGACGCGACGGACGAGATCGGTGTAAACGTCGCGGGTGCGTTAGGCGCCTCGCTGGCGCTAGGCGCTTCATGAGTCGCTACGTGAATACGTGCGCTCGAAATGGATTTGGGGGCGGGGCATGTTTGTGCGGCTCTGAACGACGCGGCGAGGGACGCGGGCGGGGGGGAACTTGCGCGGGCGGCCCTGTAGGCCGCGAATTCGGCCGTGAGGTTAGATAGGACCGGGTACTTCTCGGCAAGTAACCCGAGAAACCCTAATAACTCTTCTTCCATGGTTTCTTTTGCCCGGGGGGGGCGTCCCCGGGACTTAAGGCACACTCGCCGAAAGGCGAGTCCCCTGAGTAGGAGTTCACCCCCTGAGCTTTACCAGCTCCAAGGGGGGGGAGTGCCTTTGCCGTGAAAACGGCAGTCGGCTGGGAATTGGGGTGGAAAGTTGGGAAGGTAGGGCTCCACTGGGTTGTGAGAATGCCACAACAAGCGGTGATCTCAGTGGAGTTTTAGTCTCGAAAGAGACTGTTTTGCTCGCCGAATATATAAATGAATTTAATATATGAAATGGGTGGGTGATAATGAGTTAGCGTTACGAGTGCACAACTCAAGTACAAACTGTTTTTACAACTCAAGGTCGCGACGCCAGCGACAGCGCGTCAAGAATGCACAACAATGCCGCGATCGGTGCGACAACGACAATGCTGGACAACTCGAGACTCACGTTCGCGACGGCAGCGACAATAATTTGCAAAAACGCGTCCGGACCGAACGGCGATGCAATCGGAACTGTTGGCAAACGAAAACGAATGGCAGTTCTTAGGACGGAGGCACCGCTCTTCAAGAAGGCTGGTTGGTAATTGTGATGGCGTCTACGCGCCTCCATTGGCTAGACTCTGTCGTAGCGTCACGTTAGCCGAGTTCCGATGATACCGCAATAGTGCTGCCATCTCTCGGGAATCATGCTGCGTTTCGTTTAGCTACCAAACTAATGACCGTCTCCGACATATAAATATGACCATATTATATGGCGTAGAACTGACGATCGCTGGAGCAGACAGGTGCTCGAGTGGAGACCGCGCAGCGGAAAACATAACGTGGGATGCCCCCTGGCTATGCGATGCTCTCTGCGATGATCTCTGAACGGTGGCTGGCAAGAAGTGGATGAGGAGAGCCGAAGACCGGGCTCAGTGGTGAGGATTGGAAGAGGCCTATGTACAGCAGTAGTGGTCGACTGTGGGCTGATTATGATAATGATGATTATACTCTTTTTTTTATTGCTTAGATGGGTGGACGTGCTCACAGCCCACCTGGTGTTAAGTGGTTACTGAAGCTCATAGACATCTAAAACGTAAATGCGCCACCCACCTTGAGATAAGTTCTAAGGTATCAGTATTGCTACAATGGCTGCCCTACCCTCCAAACCGATACGCATTACTGCTTCACGGCAGAAATAGGCAGGGTGGTGGTACCTACCCGTGTAGACTCACAAGAGGTCCTACCACTAGTAACTCGTATATAAACTACACATTTACAATAACACATTTACTGTAAAACGGTCGTCGTGGCCTAACGGATAAGACGTCCGGTGCATTCGTGTTGAAGCGATGCATCGGTGTTCGAATCCCGCAGGCGGGTACCAATTTTTCTAATGAAATACGTACTCAACAAATGTTCACGATTGACTTCCACGGTGAAGGAATAACATCGTGTAATAAAAATGAAACTCGCAAAATTATAATTTGCGTAATTACTGGTGGTAGGACCTCTTGGGAGTCCGCACGGGTAGGTACCACCGCCCCGCCTATTTCTGCCGTGAAGCAGTAATGCGTTTCGGTTTGAAGGGTGGGGCAGCCGTTGTGACTATACTGAGACCTTAGAACTATATCTCAAGGTGTGTGGCGCATTTACGTTGTAGATGTCTATGGGCTCCAGTAACCACTTAACATCAGGTGGGCTGTGAGCTCGTCCACGCAGCTAAGCAATAAAAAAAAAAAAAAAGATTTAGAACTCGTGTCTCAAGGTGGGTAGCAGCGTTTACATTGTTAATGTATATGTCCAGTCGATAACCAGATGGGCCGTGAGTTTGTCCATCCATATATACTATAAAAAAAAAACAATTAAGAGAATAAGAATTCAATGGACAAATTATCTACATATTCTATATGACTTTAGCTGAAACCAATGTTTATTCAAAGTTGTATCCTATTTCGACCGATGATGATATAAATTTCAAGGAGCTCTAGCTAGATAAACGAAGTTCATCTATAAATAATTTATGAACTCACGTGAAATATATTCTCGTGGACTTTGGACAAAAATCCACAAAACGCGTCCCATGTTTCGCATGAAGCCCGAAATCTTCGACGCGGCCGACATTATTTACCGGCCGGCCTTAATAAAGTCTCAAGATCAGCATGTTAAGCATCTAGTACCGAACGCGGCAAACTTATGCAGAGTAGGGTCGCTTCACACGGCTACGCACCTGCTGTTCACAGGGAATTTACATAAATAGGACCGTAGCGTGGCGACTGCCGTTCGCAAGATCAGGGCTGAGCCGAATTCGTGTTATATGACATTTTTATGAAAATTATTAGTCGCCCAGTGATCGAGACTCGATGATAAATTTAAATTATAAGTTTTTTTTAGTGCCTTGTTGGCAGACGAGCTCACGGCCCACCTGATGGTGAGTGGTTACCGTCGCCCATGGACTTCAGCACTTCCAGGGGCAGAACCAAGCCGCTGCCTACAAACATTACATTACATTTTTGAACATTATTATTGTTCTATTGTCACATTTCTATAACCATTGTTCTTTAATCACAGATTTCGGCAAGACTACACTATAGACAAATAATACTAAAGACAAACAAAATTAATCTATTCTCAAATTGACCACAGACTTTATACTATATTAAACTTATAGTTATCTAAGCGTGCATTTGTCAAATACATGGTAGTGTCTGTAATGTTTTTGTTATTGATTTAATATATTTTTAGGCATAATTTTAAAAAGCTATTACAATTCTGCACACCTTCTTTATATTCTCTATAAGTATGGGAAATTTCATATTCCTCCGTCCGCGCAATTTTCTTAAAAAGGGGTACAAAAAGTTTTTGCGTCACGTATTATTATATAAAGATTTCAGAAATCAACCTTCATAAAATACTCTTAACATTTTCAACTAAATGGAAATCTTGCACGTTAGTTACTTGATAAATTTTTATGTACAGTACGCGAGGCTACTGACTATCCAAATCGCTATAGAGAAGATTCTTAGAACTTATAGAAAGCCAGGTAACTTTACATGAATGAACAAACTGCCAGACCCGAAGGTACTGTTTGTTTCTTCAGTGTGCGAAGCCTAAATATCAATATTGTTTTATAGAAAATATCCAGCAGATCCAGCAGAAAGTAACAGTCCAACAAACTACATAAAATTTAACTGATGGTTTTATCTTGATATGACAAAATAAAGCTTTATATTACATTTTTCGCTCGATACGAGTAAGCCGGACGTTTTAGATTTTAAGCCACGACAGTTTCATATATCCACATAAATAATATGAGGAAAGAAAAACATGGCAAGGAAGGCGTTGTCATAATACTCCTAGAGGTAATCTGATCCCACATTTTTATCATATTCATAGTCAGACTATTGTTTACAACATACCCTTTGATCTAAAACTGTAACTATACTGAGGTCATAGAACTTATATCTCAAGGTGGGTGGCGCATTTACGTTGTAGATGTCTATAGGCTCCAGTAACCATTTAATACCAGGTGGGCTGTGAGCTCGTTCACTAATCTAAGCCATAAAAAAAAACTCTAGTCAATTTTAAAGGGCTTATAAAATCATTAGCCCATCCCAAATTTCGACTGGGCACTGACACCCCTAACACGCAGTCCTAATGTGGTTGTTTTGGACAAAACTTATTTATGTTTACGCAACGTGATTTTCTCATGAAAATATTTATGAACTCTTCGTTCTTACATTACTTTCAGTGAAATATGACTGTAGGAAATATCAGAAAATGAAAAGGGAAACGGAGCTAACGTTCAACACGTTTGCACAATTAAAATAGTGTTATGAAGTCATGTTTTTATTAGGAAAAGGCCGTAATGAAGAGTCGATCAATTGGCAGAGATATATGTTAGCCTTTTCATGACATTGGTACTGGTATAATGAGGCTAGGACGTGTTTACACTAGATTACATTTCTGTGGTAATGCAGAACTAATAAGAAGAGCTAATATTGTCGGATGGCTCGGGCATGTAGTACGTATGGAGTAGGATCGGGATGTGAAACGGGTGTACGCGGGTATACCGGAGGGACGCCCGTAAGGAGGCCTAAGTACCGCTGGACGCTATGGAAGGAAATTTACGTGAGCTCCAAGTGTCGGACTGGCAAGGTGTTGCGCAGCGCCGGGATGAATGGCAAAGTTTATTGTCGGAGGCCAAGACTCACTACGGGGTCTTGGCGCCAGCTCAGTATCAGTAGCAGTGTATTGTCAGCAGTCAGAAAATTTTAAATATTGGATTTGGATAAAGTAGGTGATGATGAATAGCGAAATATTTTCTCTTGCTTAATAACAATCAAATATGTTTGCATTTTTTTTTCTAATCGCATTCTCCAGGAATGGGGCGACTTGGCTCTGGGGACTAATGCAATTGCGACATTGAAAATTTTAAACTGTTAACCGTGTGGGCTATGGGCTATGTGTTTATTCCTTATTTATATGATAACTTTGAAATAAAAATTACTCTTCCACTGCTTACTGTTATTTGTATTTCCAACAAAGCGAAATATGAGTCAACTATATGTCTGATCACCAGCAATTTCGTATTTAATGGATACTGAAAATTCGTAGCAAATGTTTCCTACGAATTAAAACACCTGCTTTCGTACCACATCAGCTTTACGGTAAGTCCAATCTAGTAAGTACCAATACACCACCCTTTTTTGTTAGATAGCCACAGACTTGTAGTGTACCTGGCATAAGTTGTTTCTTCGTACCTTCGTTTGATTTCGCATTTTTGGAGCCACCTGGCTCATCCAAAAGTCCTTAAATATTTTATAATTTATTTTTATTTTTACTGGGTGTGGATGAATTTAATATTAAGGATTTAACTGAGCCGTACAGATACAGCGGGTACGTTAATAAACATGATTTAGGCTCATAAGAGGTCGTTAGCTCAATTGTCTCAAAAGTTACAAGCCGGGAGAAATACTAAGTGCGGGCTAACATTATTTTTGAGGGTACTTAAAACTTATCTGGATTTTTATAGTTTTCCTATTAACAGGCCTTTATTGGGTGAACCAACTGATCTGTACGGTATAATTGAACCCATTGAATTCAAGTGAAATCCGGTCATAAATCCAGTCTCCAACGTTTATAGTGGACACAGATTACATTGGATTTTGATTCACGTAGATGTCTCCGTAATGATTGTAAAATGAGTAATTATCTAGTCTTTATTATTATTATTTTATTGCCCTTGTAGGCAGACGAGCACACGGTCCACCTCATGGTGAGTGGTTACCGTCGCCCATGGACTTCAGCAATGCCAGGGGCAGAGCCAAGCCGCTGCCTACCGCTTAATACTCTCCATAAGCCTCTTTTAAAGAAGGACATGTCATAGCGCTCTGGAAACACCGCGGAAAGGAGCTCATTCCATAGCTGGATGGTACGTGGCAAAAAAGACCTCTGGAAACGCACTGTCGATGAACGCAGCGATTCCAGATAATATGGATGAACTCTGCTCCGATGGCGGGAGGTGCGATGATAAAAAGGAGATGAGGGGATCATCTCAAACAATTCCTCAGAGCATTCCCATATTCATATTCTAGTTCTATACGCCCCGTTGAGATAAAACTCTCTGCAGTTTACGGAAGGATTTTCGCATTATTATCAACAACAGTGTTATGTCGTTTAATATAAAGCCACAAGGGTAGCAAACACTTTCCCGTCTATTGTTGCTGCGAACGGTGGACATCCGATATATAATACAATGTGGTGCATTCATGTTGCTTTGGACCCAGTGGCGCGGAAAATGGTACGGATGCTACATGCTCTTGCATCAAAATTGACGTAAATTTTCAAACTTTACGATTAATAAATAGATAAATAAATAATCAGAGATTACCCATGGCCATTTGGCCACAAATAGGATTCCTCTTACTGTCGGGAACAAAAACTCATGCACATCCGTTTAAATCTAAACATATATAAATATTAAACTCTAACGGAAAAAGGTAGTAAACCTGTTCGCGAGACAAATGTTTTCGATATGTGGGAATGTAATCAACAAACATAGGTCTATGAGTAATAGAAATGCTGATTGACTAGATAGTACAGTACCATCTAGCCAGATGGTATTTGGCTAGATATTATATTGACGACTAGCTGACCCGGCAGACTTTGTAGTGCCTCAATCGATAAATAAAAGACACATCAAGGGGACACATCAAAGGAAAAACAAAATTGTTTGTCTTTATATAATTCCGAGCTTTTTTTATATTTTCTCACCTTTTAAACCTTCCCTGGACTTCCACGAATAATTCAAGACCAAAATTAGCCAAATCGGTCCAGCCGTTCTCGAGTTTTAGCGTGACTAACGAACTGCAATTCATTTTTATATATAGAGATTAAAATATTTTCAGATAATCAGACCGGAAAATTTAAGTTTGGGAACTTTAATATTCTAGTCAGATTCAGATCTATTCAGAAACATGTTTTGTATCATCTGTTTCATAATCTATGATGTGTATCGTAATTGAATTTATTTCCCGGGACACAATCAAACGTTCATCTTATTTCAGGTGTCATTCACGAATATTTTATTGCTTTTATTCCATTAATTGTTTCATTATTGTCGATGGACTTTTGTCTGATTGCCCGTACCTATTGCGAAGTAACAACAGGATGATTCTTTCGAATAACTATTTATACTTTTTTCACTAATAATAACTCTCTTTCTCTTCATCGTGAATCTTTATTAAGTACGTATTCAATTAGAAAGAAAAAAATTGTTTATGGGGCACACCTGCATAATCGCATCCCAAGAAAAAATCGTTGATGGGGAACACCTGCATAATCGCATCCCTTGATACGAGTGCATCAAGTATCTTAATTTTTAAACCACGATCACTTCAGAAACATTTTAGAAAAGGGTAGGATTATAATGAGAATGATAATATATAACAAATACAGAAAATACAACGCCGGATCTTCTCAGTGGGTCGCGCTTCCGATCCGGTGGTAGATTCTGCGAAGCACTGCTCTTGCTAGGGCGGTGTTAGCAATTCTCCGGTTTGAGCCCCGCGAGCTCACCTACACAAGCTAGGGTAAGCTGAAATAGCCTCTCAAGGCTATCAGCATAGGTAGGAAAAAAAAAAAAAAAAAAAAAAAAAAAAAAAAAAAAAAAAAAAAAAAAAAAAAAACAAGAAATAAAGTTCTTTACAGTAATAGATGAAATTGTATAATATTATTTTAAATACACCTTTGAAAATCAGGATGCTTTGCTATTGACAATAGTACTTTTAGTATTACTGTACATTATATATCAGACTGGTTCAAGTCACTTTCTGTAAACTGAGACTCCCTGTCGGTGACTTCATAAATTGAATTTACATTATTTAGGAAAGTTTTATGACTGGCAGTTCGTATTGCTTTATTGACAAGTAAAGAATTGCTATTTGATTTATCATTAATTTGTATATTTTCGGAACGATATTTCGCCCATTGTAATATTTTCAGTTTTAGTAAAACAAATAAATGCTTTGCTATATTCAGGGTAATTGTACTTATCCGTACGGACTTACAATACGCTCTGACACCGATAATTACTCAAACTAAGGATATCCGATTACAAAAGACGTACTATTGTTCAGAGCACGTCCATAATTACTTAGAAAAACATTGTATCTATCTCAGGGACGATCTATCCATACAATTACATTGAGTGTATTATCTATTAGTTTCCGAACGCTATCCAATTGATACAATACTAACAGAATTATATTAATGAGGTGAGCTACCATGTACAGAGTTATATATTTTTTGATTTGATATTAGTTGGTTATCTTGGTAGCTATTATATAGATAAAGAACAGTTCGTGGGTCGTGACCGCGAACCGGAAGATGTAGCGTGGGTAGGCCTTCCACAAGATGAACCGATGACCTATTGAGGTTCACGAGGATCTGCTGGATGCAAGCAGCACAGGGCTGATCGTTGCGGCGAGGCTTGTCGGAGGACTATGTCCAATAGTGGACGTCTGTGGGCTGATAGAATATATAGAACAACAAAACAACTGCTGTTCACATCGACACTTCCAATAGCGATATTTTTACTTTATTTTTATTTTATTGCTTAGATGGGTAAACGAGCTCACAGCCCACCACAGTACCGGAGTCCATAGACATCTATAACGTAAACGCGCCACCCACCTTGAGATATAAGTTCTAAGGTCACAGTATAGTTACAACGGCTGCCCCACCCTTCAAACCGAAACGCATTACTGCATCACGGCAGAAATAGGCAGGGTGGTAGTACCTACCCGTGCGGACTCACAAGAGGTTCTACCACCAGTAAAAAACCACATACTCTAACAGTTTTTACGAAAGCAATTCGTGATTGGAATGCCAAAACAGGTGACTGCACAACATGCATTTTCAGAAACACGCTAAAACCGCTTTCGATACGTAGATAAATGTTAAAGCAGCATTTAATTACTTTGGAAGTCTTCGAAGAAACTCCGGTACACGAGGCAATTTAATTCAAAACAATATTAGGCAAACTTCTACATACGATAATTGCTTTAGGTGACACAACTACGACTAACATCCATGCAAATGATTATACAGCCACGCTTCATGAATTACTTCGGATAGATGGGTCTAGAGCAAGAAATTTGGAGTAAGTCAGTTTGGGATCGACTTTGTAATGACGGCATGCCCCCTCACACTGGTAGCTCTTTTCAAATTTTAATCGGTTTCTACTTCAATTCCTGTTTATCTTCTGATCATGATTCTGCTTATCTCTGCACCGCTCCTAAGTACCTTAAGATTGGCATCTAATACTTTTGTCTCGCAGCAAAATTAATAAACACTTCATATGCCTTCTATGAAGCCATCATACAATATATTGGAGACATCAAAGCCTCGGCACCCTCTGCGTCGCAGGCTAAGCCAGCGTTCGTTCCGGCGGCGGTGCCCAGTGTCTCGGCCTGGGCAAAACCGCTGCCGTACACGAACACGGCTACAACTCCCTCCTCCGCGATTCGTCCCGCCCCCGCGACTCGTCCCTCTCCCGCGACTTGCCCTCCGACCGCGTCCGAAAATCTCGCTTTAGCGATCGACCTCTTTTAGTCGATCAACTTTGAGCGCGTTAACGCTTTGGGCGACGCCATTCGCGCTGCCTCCACTGCACAACACTTTATCGCCGTTGTGCAGGAATACGCTGACGTATACGCGTCATTAAATACGTATGTCCTCCCCTCACTCCGCCGGTAATCAATGGCGTATATAAGTAGAATAAAGCCCCTATCCGTAACGATAGGATTTTTTAACGCTTACGGTCTCGCAAATCAACGTGATCAGGTTTCTGACTTTTTGCGTGACCATCAAATTGATATCTTTTTAGTGCAGGAGACCCTACTTAAGCCCGCGCGCCGTGACCCTAAAATCGCGAACTATAACATGGTCAGGAACGACAGGCTCTCTGCCCGTGGTGGTGGTACCGTCATTTACTATAGAAGAGCCCTGCATTGCGTCCCGCTCGATCCTCCCGCGCTCGCTAATATCGAAGCATCAGTGTGCCGAATCTCACTGACGGGACACGCGCCGATCGTTATCGCGTCCGTTTATCTTCCACCGGATAAGATCGTTCTAAGCAGTGATATCGAGGCGCTGCTCGGTATGGGGAGCTCTGTCATTCTGGCGGGCGACCTAAATTGTAAACACATCAGGTGGAACTCACACACCACAACCCCGAATGGCAGGCGGCTTGACGCGTTAGTCGATGATCTCGCCTTCGATATCGTCGCTCCGCTAACCCCGACTCACTACCCGCTAAATATCGCGCATCGCCCGGATATACTCGATATAGCGTTATTAAAAAACGTAACTCTGCGCTTACACTCGATCGAAGTAGTTTCAGAGTTAGATTCAGACCACCGTCCCGTCGTTATGAAGCTCGGTCGCGCTCCCGATTCCGTTCCCGTCACGAGGACTGTGGTGGATTGGCACACGCTGGGCATCAGCCTGGCTGAATCTGATCCACCATCGCTCCCGTTTAACCCGGACTCTATCCCGTCTCCTCAGGATACCGCTGAAGCCATAAACATCTTAACGTCACACATCACCTCGACATTAGATAGGTCATCGAAACAAGTTGTAGCGGAGGACTTCCTTCACCGCTTCAAATTGTCCGATGATATTAGGGAACTCCTTAGAGCTAAGAACGCCTCGATACGCGCCTACGACAGGTATCCTACCGCGGAAAATCGTATTCGAATGCGTGCCCTACAACGCGACGTAAAGTCTCGCATCGCCGAAGTCCGAGATGCCCGATGGTCTGATTTCTTAGAAGGACTCGCGCCCTCCCAAAGGTCTTACTACCGCTTAGCTCGTACTCTCAAATCGGATACGGTAGTAACTATGCCCCCCCTCGTAGGCCCCTCAGGCCGACTCGCGGCGTTCGATGATGACGAAAAAGCAGAGCTGCTGGCCGATACATTGCAAACCCAGTGCACGCCCAGCACTCAATCCGTGGACCCTGTTCATGTAGAATTAGTAGACAGTGAGGTAGAACGCAGAGCCTCCTTGCCACCATCGGATGCATTACCACCCGTCACCCCGATAGAAGTTAAAGACTTGATCAAAGACCTACGTCCTCGCAAGGCTCCCGGTTCCGACGGTATATCTAACTGCGTTATTAAACTTCTACCCGTCCAACTCATCGTGATGTTGGCATCTATTTTCAATGCCGCTATGGCGAACTGTATCTTTCCCGCGGTGTGGAAAGAAGCGGACGTTATCGGCATACATAAACCCGGTAAACCAAAAAATCATCCGACGAGCTACCGCCCGATCAGCCTCCTCATGTCTCTAGGCAAACTGTATGAGCGTCTGCTCTACAAACGCCTCAGAGACTTCGTCTCATCCAAGGGCATTCTCATCGATGAACAATTCGGATTCCGTACAAATCACTCATGCGTTCAACAGGTGCACCGCCTCACGGAGCACATTCTTGTGGGGCTTAATCGACCAAAACCGTTATACACGGGAGCTCTCTTCTTCGACGTCGCAAAAGCGTTCGACAAAGTCTGGCACAATGGTTTAATTTTCAAACTATTCAACATGGGTGTGCCGGATAGTCTCGTGCTCATCATACGGGACTTCTTGTCGAACCGCTCTTTTCGATATCGAGTCGAGGGAACCCGCTCCTCCCCACGACCTCTCACAGCTGGAGTCCCGCAAGGCTCTGTCCTCTCACCCCTCCTATTTATTCGTCAACGATATTCCCCGGTCGCCGCCGACCCATTTAGCTTTATTCGCTGACGACACGACTGTTTACTATTCTAGTAGAAATAAGTCCCTAATCGCGAAGAAGCTTCAGAGCGCAGCCCTAGCCCTAGGACAGTGGTTCCGAAAATGGCGCATAGACATCAACCCAGCGAAAAGTACTGCGGTGCTATTTCAGAGGGGAAGCTCCACACGGATTTCCTCCCGGATTAGGAGGAGGAATCTCACACCCCCGATTACTCTCTTTAGACAACCCATACCCTGGGCCAGGAAGGTCAAGTACCTGGGCGTTACCCTGGATGCATCGATGACATTCCGCCCGCATATAAAATCAGTCCGTGACCGTGCCGCGTTTATTCTCGGTAGACTCTACCCCATGATCTGTAAGCGGAGTAAAATGTCCCTTCGGAACAAGGTGACACTTTACAAAACTTGCATAAGGCCCGTCATGACTTACGCGAGTGTGGTGTTCGTTCACGCGGCCCGCACACACATAGACACCCTCCAATCCCTATAATCCCGCTTTTGCAGGTTAGCTGTCGGGGCTCCGTGGTTCGTGAGGAACGTTGACCTACACGACGACCTGGGCCTCGAATCAATTCGGAAATACATGAAGTCAGCGTCGGAACGATACTTCGATAAGGCTATGCGTCATGATAATCGCCTTATCGTTGCCGCCGCTGACTACTCCCCGAATCCTGATCATGCAGGAGCCAGTCACCGTCGACGCCCTAGACACGTCCTTACGGATCCATCAGATCCAATAAATAACCTTTGCATTAGATGCCTTCAGCTCTAATTCTAGGGGCAGGCTTAGGGACCCCGGTAACCGTACTCGTCGAACTCGACAAAGAGGTCGACGTGCAACCTAACCCATGCATCAGCCCGCTGAGTTTCTCGCCGGATCTTCTCAGCGGGTCGCGATTCCGATCCGGTAGTAGATTCATGCGCGAAACAATTGCTCTTGAGTTGTTAGGTCTCCTTCGGAGGCGCTCGGGCAGTTGTTAGCAAATCCCACCCCTCTTGGCTGAGCCTTTGCTCGCCCACCTGTCCTGGTGAAACTGGAAAGGCCTTCGGGCCACCAGTAAACTTTCAATCATAAAAAAAACAATATATTGGAGACTTCGGTTGTCGGCGTCTTTCAGACTAAAATGTTTATGGATTCTAGTAACCACTCAACACTAAATGGACTTTGAATTCATCTGAGAAGAAATACCACCCAAATGAAACCCAATAAAACCCACCTAATGAAATTGATGAAAGTTATGTTTATCGTAGAAATACAGAAACTTCTTGTCCAACTTGGTGAAGAATTGTTACGGTGGCTCATTGATGACTTTTCGTTCACACAGAAAAAGCTTATTTACCTTCTGCCGCATGTTTGCACTGTGATTGTTCTCTCAATGTGCACATTGTGTCCGTTTGCGTGCACATAAACATTTGCATTGGATAATTAGATTCGGAGCACTCCACCGAACTGGGAACTTTGTGAACGCATCCTAGGGCACTTGCAAGTTTATGTGGTAACATAAGTTTTCAATTTCGAAAGGGTACGAACTTGTTTGTTTGGTGGTAGAAGGCTTAGAAAATAGTAACTCGCCTTAGATGGGTAAATGAGCTCTCGGCTCTAATGATAGTAATCGTCACAAGGAACCTCAAATGCCACGACTTGTCCTGAAACATGAGGTTGGGGCTGTAGCCATCACAGAACACAAGATATTTAACAGATGCCTAAACGTCGCTTATGACATTTTCAAGATAAGCTTGCATATAAGTTCCGAACAACAACATTCGGAGCGTCGGTCTAGCGAGCAATATCACCCGCTCGGTGGAAGATCTTCCCTTTGTCGTATACATCCACAAGTTGGAAGTCTAAAGATGATTGTACATCGACTTGGCTTGACTTCCTCTTAAATCGGCATTGACTGCTTCCCGCCAGAAATATGTAGAGAGATGCTGGACCTACTATTGCGGACCTTCAGTATTCCTCATAACCATACCAATACCTGTAAATGTAAATTATTAAAGCCATAATATGGTCATGAGTGTGTCCTTTTTTAGATAATTAATTTAATATAGATTTGCACAACTTTTCGTACAGATATATACATAGCTTAGACTATCGGGAACGACAAAGCAAGTATCATTAATCGAGCTTTTATTCTGACACAGATATATGTAGATTTATTATGAAAATATCGATAGCGCGATTAAGACTTATTGCCGAATTTCTACTATTATATAGGTAAGGTAAGGTAACATTGTATCTATAATTATATATGTAGAAGACGATCCAGCCAAAAAACTGAAGCCTCACGCATAAAAATCTCTTACAAACATCATCGCTACCTCTTAAATAAGAAAAACCCTGTTTCGGGTAAATGCGATTTATTTGCTACAGCAATATTTATCACTAAGCAGTTAAACGATAAGAAACAGAATTTTAAATTAACAGTAATTCTTGGAATTTTGTACCGATGCCGAGAGAGAGAGAGTAAAAAAAACGCGAAATTTTATCCAAGTCCGCCTTAATTTGGGCAGTAAATCAGTAAGAGTGAAGCAGAGTCTAATCGAGTTGAAATATTGGGGAACTTATGTCAAGTTCCATTGACATTGACATCTTTTATTGTATTCTTTTCATAATGCAACTCCAATATCTACCGTGAAGCAGTAATGCGTTTTGGTTTGAAGGGTGGGGCAGCCGTTGTACTGTTAAAACTGAGACCTTACAACTGATGTCTCAAGGTGGGTAGCGCATTTACATTGTAGATGTCTATGGGCTCCAGTAATCACTTAACACCAGGTGGGCCGTGAGGTCGTCCACGCGTCTAAGAAAAAAAAAAAAGATCAGACCAGCGGGTAGGTGAGCGTCCGCGTGATCTTCTCCCGTCAATCTGACTACCAGCTTCTCTAAGTTATCGGGATATCTACGAATTTGTCCACGGTTCTGGTGAAGATAGAAAAGTCTCCGGGCCACCGGTAATCTCGTATTCATAAATAAATAATAGTTTAAAAAACTAACAAAATACGCTTTTATAGAAAATCCAACTAAAAAATAGAAAATAAATTTTAATAAATTTGAATTAAATATAGTGTAAGAAAGAAGATTTTATTAAAAAACCGTAGTTTTCTTTTCAGGTTATTATCAAAATAACCCTTCTACTCATATCTGTTCATAAAATATTTATAACTACTGATACCATGCACCCCACGCTTTTTTTTACAATAAAATCATTTTTTCTTACACTTTTCACAACATACAATTCAAATTTATTAAAATTTATTTTCTATTTTTAGTTGGATTTTGTATAAAACCGTATTTTGTTAATTTTTTAAACTATTATTTATTTTTCATTCTGTTGTTGAATTTAAATTTTTTCAATTTTTTTTATACTGTTTTGTCATCGGTCCTTAATAAGTATACCAAATTTCGAGTTAATCCGAGGTTTTGAAGGGGGTCAAAATCATGTTCAAAGATTTCGTTACAAGCATACATACGTCTGAAGCTAATGAAAGCTTGTTAAAAAGACCGTTAATTTGAAAATGAGTCCCATAACGTACACCTGAATTCGACCCAGGCCTAAGGTAACGAAGAGAAATTCTTAATTACGTAGCTTTAAGGGGACACTTAGCGAAGCATCGCGAATTTAATTTTTGCTTCCATAACGCTGTACAGACCTTTCGTATGTAGGCACTTTGTGTATTACTCTATGTCCTTCGTCAAACGAGGCTTGTGGAGAGTATTAAGCGGTAGGTAGCGGCTTGGCTCTGCCCCTGGCATTGCTGAAGTCCATGGGCGACGGTAACCACTCACCATCAGGTGGGCCGTATGCCCGTCTGCTTAAAAAGCCAATAAAAAAAAAAACTAACTTACTTTAGACGTTGTGATAGACAAGTGCACTCTAGCCATTGTAGAACTGAGTAACTTTTAATTAAAACAAAACAAATATATTATGAACAACTATAAATTCTTAAAAAATCAATTAATGTGTTTTTTTTTAAAACGCTTATATTAGTTTCAGACGTATGTATGTTAGTATGTAACGGAATCTTTGAATATGATTTTGAACCCCTTCAAAACGTCTGATTAATTCGAAATTTGGTATACTTATTAAGGACCGATGACAATTCATTATTAAAAAAAATATTGAAAAAATTTATATTCAACTATAAAAAAAAAATATAGTTTAAAAAACTAAAAAATACGCTTTTATAGAAAATTCAACTAAAAAATGGAAAATAAATAATAGTTTCAAAAAACTAAAAAAATACGCTTTTATAGAAAATCCCACTAAAAAATAGAAAATAAATCTTAATAAATTTGAATTAAAAACAGTGTAAGAAAAAATGATTTTATTATAAAAAAAACCGTTGTGTGCTTTTCAGGATATTATCAAATAACCCTTCTACTCATATCTGTTCATTAAAATATTTATAGCTACTGATACCATGCACCCCAAGATTTGAAAAATTGTTAAGCGCATCATTAAACACAACAAAAAAAATTACATGTGTGCAATTCACACGTGGTAGAAGTGAAACCTTCCAAAATTAAAATACAATTATCCTAAACGTCTTAAGTATATGTAAAATTTTGTCATTAGTAAATAATTGTAAGGTAGCGCCCTCTGTGAATTGATATTTTAATTTCACGTATAATCCTAAATTAAAATTCACTACAAGAGCTTTCATACACACGTTAGTATTAAAAAATCTCACAGATGGCGCTGTATTAAATAGTATGTATATTTCTGTCTCATTCTTTGCTGGCTTCATCCTACACATTTTTGTATTTGTGTCTCTTACCTGTCGTTTTTTCCGTTGCATCCGGTTTGAAATCACAACGATTCTAAAGAAGTTTTCACTTCAAAAACACAAAAAATACGTAGATACAGACTGCGTACTGAAAATTAATTACAGAACTTTAATTAAACAGGATTTAGTTCAGAAACTAATATTTTAAACTCGTCTGGATTCATCGTGTATTAATGCTATAAGTATTCATGAATATTCGATATGCAAAATTCTAATTTATTTTACCCGAGTTAATCTGTAATGCCTTCGTCAACAGCCTCATGTATTATGCATGAGACATGCATGCAAATTGACCTGACTTCGATCGTTGGACAATAGTTTATACTTCGTTCATTAGAAAATAAATTAAAATTTTGTCTAGCTGAAATCTATATATTAATACGTGAAGCAAAAACTTTGTATCCCTTTTTACGAAAATTGCGCGGACGGAGGAGTATGAAATTTTCCACACTTATAGAGAATATAGAGCAGGAGTGCAGAATGTTAATTTTTTTTTTTAATTATGCATAAAAAATACATTAATTCAATAAATAAAACTAATATAATTTATTGTCAAACTCTTATAGTCTGGTCAAAGTGAGAATGCATTAGTATTGTTTGTCTTTAATATTATTTGTCTATAGTGTAGCCTTGCCGAAATCTGTGATTGTAAAAGTATAGTTTTTAACAATATAATCATAACTGTACAAACTTATATTATTTCATTTAATTATAGTCGAATTTCGACTACTACGTGGCCACAAGTTAATATTAATCGTCAAAAGTTTAAGTTAAAATGTGTTTTAGAATCGATATAGAACTTTGAGGTATTTTTAATCTTCAGCCCGATTGAGAAACATCTTTCTTATTATGGTCATGAAAAATTTGTACAGAGCCAGAAGATTAAGCCTATAAGCTATTCTATGACTAACAAACTACTAAATTCCCGCTACGCTCCGATCTAATTATTACTAAATATATAAAAAAACACCCAATAGATAAATCTCAGATGTCATGTTAACAGGATTGTTAACTTCTCTTTAAGTTTCAAGGATACATAAGCATTAATTTTGTATCTCATTACAAGCTGTTACCGGTGGCTTCGTCCGCGTATTCAAAGGGAAGTGTTAGTATAGTTTCCTATAGAATTAGATTTTTTTTCGCGATTAATCTAAAACTATCTCTTTATTTATTTTTTATCTCAATCCGTTTCTCCATTTCTATGTGAAAGAAGGACAAACAAACACATGTAACTATGCTTGAGACCTTAGAACTTGTATCTCAAGATGGGTGGCGCATTTACGTTGTAGATGTCTATGGGCTCCAGTAACCATTCAACACCAGATGGGCTGTGAGCTCGTCCACCTATGTAAGCAATAAAAAAAAAACTTTTTTTTATATTATTAGGATTAGGATAATTAAAAGATAAATCCTGATGAGTATAACTAACCATCGTCGCATTGGCCAATCCGCGACCTACCTTTAACGGCTCTTCCAAATCTCGTTTACAATTTGTTGTTATTCGATGTTATCATTCCAGGCAACATCTTACAGTTCCATTACTATGTCATCTCCTAGAAAGAGGACCGTAAAACCATAATCAGATTGCAGAGGCGGGTCGGTTCTGTGGTGACTGAGATAAACATGGCATAGTACGGTGAGTGATTAAATATTGAGTGGCTTTAGTCATCGAGAATTTGTAGTTTCTATAATAAGGAACAAAAGGCTTTATATAAAACAAAGAAAGTAGTAAAAGTTATGATATTTGTGAACAATGTTAATTGAATCAGAACACATGATATAAAATAGCTACACCAACTTACTAAAGTCACTATTATTGAATCTACGACGTAAATGCGCCACCCACCTTGAGATATAAGTTCTAAGGTCTCAAGTATAGTACAACGGCTGCCCCACCCTTCAAACCGAAGCTCATTACTGCTTCACGGCAGAAAATAGGCAGGGTGGTGGTACCTACCCGCGCGGACTCACAAGAGGTCCTACCACCAGTAAAAAGAGATACTACAGATCATAGCCCGTAATTAGAGGTCAGACATTAAGCTACGTCTAGTTCAGTATTTATTTATACCCTCTTACTTATTTTCCTTCTAATTTATTTAGCAATGCACCTCTAAAATACTTTCTTTATCTTCCACTGCACTTTGGAGTGGTCCACTTTGATACACTAAATTGCAAGAAGGGAAATAGATAATCGACGAGATTTCTAGTAAAATTTCAACATCTTCTTTCCTACAAAACAAATATACGAACTAAAATACCTTACTACCCAATTCAGCAAAGATAAATCTCTCCGCTTTCCACTTGGCACGGATCTAATTGCCAATGAATTATTCACACTTAATTCATTTGTCGAAACATCAACGTTACCGAGGTTAATTCAGAGTACAGAATCTACTTAGATATTCCAGATTTCTTTTAAATTAGAAAAAGCTTTGAGGTTAAACATGAAATGTCTTTTTTGTAAGGATTGGATTTAAAATTATGGTTATTACTAAGATGATATGCAAGATATTTTCTCTCGTAATAAATAACCTAATTGGCGTGTGGTAAGATAAATCGGAATGTATAATACATATGCAGTAAAAAACAAATGATAATTTATATTTTGAAATTGGCACGGAAAACTACAATTGGTACAGATAATATAACTACTACTAGTAGTCCCGCAGTAGTCGAAATTCGACTATAACTAATTCAAATTATAAATTTGAACATTATTATGGTTATATTGAGACTAGACTAGACTAAGACTATCTGTATATATACTATACTTCTATAATCACAGATTTCGCCAAGACTACACTATAGACAAATAATATTAAAGATAAACAATATTAACCTATTTTCAATTTGACCACAGTTTTTGACAAACTTAAGTTTGACAATAAACAAAGAGATATACATATGTGTGTGTGTGTCAAATACACGGCAGTGTGTGTAATGTTTTCTTTATTGATTTAATGTATATTTTATGCATTATTTTTAAAAAACATGAGCATTGTGCCCTCCTTCTCTATATTCTCTATAAGTGTGGGAAATTTCATACTCCTCCGTCCGCGCAATTTTCTTAAAAAGGGATACAAAGTTTTTGCTTCACGTATTAACTTAAAGATATTTTATTTTCATTACCGTTAATTGATACATATAGATTTTCGTCCAATAAGCATTATGTTTGTGGCGTCGCCTCCGGTCGTACTCAATACCACTGATTGTTTACGTGCAATCAGCAGCTGGCTGAAACTGAATTTATAGAGAAACAGGGACATTTAATTTACATTGTCAATAACTCATTAATTTTTCGTCCAATATATGAAACCTTGCCTTTCACAGTCAGTAAAGATTTTCTACTCTGAATTTTGAGGTGGAACATATCTGTTGTTCGTAGACCGTTCTGTAGACCTAAACAACTACTTCTTAGATAAAGACCAATATTTTAAAGATGACGGCATTTCGATCAATAATAATATTATTTTTCTTCCTTTTTATTTCTGGTTATACAATCTTAGATGGATTAGAATATTACCTTAAACAACAGATATGACTTTTGTTAGTAAGCTAGCTTCTTAAATAACGTTAGTGATATCTAGTATTGTATTAGTAAGTGTATTAAAATAGTTATAAGTTAACAAGAAATCCCGGTTTGGGTACAGGCCTCCTACAAAGATGCCCATTTTTGTCTGTGCTATGAAGTGCCAGTTTATGTCAGCTGATCTTTTCAGATCATCTTTCCAGCGAGCTAAGGTTCTCCCTTTCTCTCTCTCATTTCAATTAGTCAGAGGTAAGCCGAATCTGACAGCAGTGATATCCGGGGTAATGTTGCAATTCATCCAGGATTCATATTAGTGGCGTGGTCACGAAGCCCCGGAGGGTTACAATGACCCCGAGAGTACATGTGCATCAATCAAAGTCACCGCCAGGGGTTGAGAGGACGCTGACACACGGTCATCTAGTTTCCTTTAATCAAAAGGCTACAAATTTGATACCTATTAGCTTTTTCCCGATGATCGACTTAAGAGCGAGATTTGAATTCCTTTTATCTATTATTACATTTAAGGTTTTCTTTTATTATTGACGTTCACACTCTTCAATTCACCTACTAAATAAATAAAAACAAACCGGTGGACAAACAGAGAAATAAATATACTGAACTGTATTATTTATAAATATTTCTTGTAGAAGAATATATCTTCTTATAAGGTGGTTAACACGGTTTTCAGGCATCGGCGAATAACGCCTTGTTATCAATGGATCCACTATATTATTCGAAAGAGAAATTGTGGATCTTAAAATGCGAGATTAACCTATAAAAAAAATATATAGTACTACCTGATAAAAACCGCAATATATAGGTATAATAATATACACTAAGACAAAAAGTTAAGAAACATAAAACTATTCACATTTTATGAATAGTGCTTTTTTTTTATTGCTTAGATGTGTGGACGAGCTCACAGCCCACCTGGTGTTAAGTGGTTACTGGAGCCCATAGACATTTACAACGTAAATTTTTTATTTTATTTATTGCTTAGATGGGTGGACGAGCTCACAGCCCACCTGGTGTTAAGTGGTTACTGGAGCCCATAGACATCTACAACGTAAATGCGCCACTAACCGCGTGCTTGAGCAGTACCCATCTGCGGAGGTGGTGGTTCTTGGAGACTTTAACGCTCACCACCAAGAGTGGTTGGGGTCCAGAACCACTGACCTCCCGGGTCGGGCTGCCTACGATTTCGCCTTGGCCTACGGCCTCTCCCAGCTGGTGACACAGCCCACCCGTGTCCCAGATATTGAGGGGCACGAGCCTTCTCTGTTGGACCTTCTGCTGACCACCGATCCAGCCGGATACAGTGTGGTGGTCGACGCTCCACTTGGATCGTCTGATCACTGCCTTATCCGTGCTGCCACACCACTCTCTCGTCCTAGTCGTCGAACGACGACCAGGTATCGAAGAGTTTGGCAGTATTTGTCAGCAGATTGGGATGGATTGCGTGAGTTTTACGCATCCTACCCATGGGGGCGGTTCTGCTTTTCCTCTGCTGATCCTGACGTCTGTGCGGACCGTCTTAAAGACGTGGTGCTCCAGGCGATGGAATTTTTTATCCCCTCCTCTGAAGTGCCCGTTGGGGGTCGCAGCAGACCCTGGTATAACAATGCCAGCAGGGATGCTGCACACCTCAAGCGGTCCGCATACGTTGCATGGGATGATGCTAGGAGACGTCGGGATCCTAACATCTCAGAGGAAAGGCGGAAATATAACGCCGCTTCCAGGTCCTACAAGAAGGTTATTGCCAGGGCGAAATCGGAGCACGTTGCTAGAATTGGCGAGCGACTGAAGAGCTATCCCTCTGGGAGCCGTGCTTTTTGGTCGCTCGCCAAAGCTGCAGAAGGTAACTTTTGCAGGTCTAGTCTCCCACCACTACGCAAATCCGATGACAGTCTAGCCCATAGTGCGAAAGAGAAGGCTGACCTTCTGGTCAAACTCTTCGCCTCGAACTCGACTGTGGACGACGGGGGTGCCACACCACCGAACATCCTCCGGTGTGATAGTTCCCTGCCGGAGATCTGCTTTACACAGTGTGCAGTCAGGCGGGAACTCCGACTCCTGGACGTCCATAAGTCGAGCGGGCCAGACGGCATCCCTGCAGTGGTTCTGAAAACGTGCGCCCCTGAGCTGACGCCTGCGCTAACGCGTTTGTATCGCCTCTCTTATTGCACTAACAGGGTTCCGTCTTCATGGAAGACTGCCCACGTCCACCCTATCCCCAAGAAGGGTGACCGGTCGGACCCATCGAGCTATAGGCCTATCGCGATAACTTCCTTGCTTTCCAAGGTGATGGAGCGAATAATTAATATACAACTCCTGAAGTATCTGGAGAATCGCCAGCTGATCAGTGACCGACAGTACGGTTTCCGTCACGGTCGCTCAGCTGGCGATCTTCTTGTATACCTTACTCACAGGTGGGCTGAAGCCTTGGAGAGCAAGGGCGAGGCTCTTGCTGTGAGCCTTGATATCGCGAAGGTCTTCGACAGGGTCTGGCATAGGGCACTTCTGTCGAAGCTACCATCTTACGGAATCCCCGAGGGTCTCTGCAAGTGGATCGCTAGCTTTTTGGATGGGCGGAGCATCACGGTCGTTGTAGATGGTGACTGTTCTGATACCATGACCATTAACGCTGGCGTTCCACAAGGTTCGGTGCTCTCCCCCACGCTTTTCATCCTGTATATCAATGACATGCTGTCTATTGATGGCATGCATTGCTATGCGGATGACAGCACGGGGGATGCGCGATATATCGGCCATCAGAGTCTCTCTCGGAGTGTGGTGCAAGAGAGACGATCAAAACTTGTGTCTGAAGTGGAGAACTCTCTGGGGCGAGTCTCCAAATGGGGTGAATTGAACTTGGTTCAATTCAACCCGTTAAAGACACAAGCTTGCGCGTTCACTGCGAAGAAGGACCCCTTTGTCATGGCGCCGCAATTCCAAGGAGTATCCCTGCACCCTTCCGAGAGTATTGGGATACTTGGGGTCGACATTTCGAGCGATGTCCAGTTTCGGAGTCATTTGGAAGGCAAAGCCAAGTTGGCGTCCAAAATGCTGGGAGTCCTCAACAGAGCGAAGCGGTACTTCACGCCTGGACAAAGGCTTTTGCTTTATAAAGCACAAGTCCGGCCTCGCGTGGAGTACTGCTCCCATCTCTGGGCCGGGGCTCCCAAATACCAGCTTCTTCCATTTGAGTCCATACAGAGGAGGGCCGTTCGGATTGTCGATAATCCCGGTCTCACGGATCGTTTGGAACCTCTGGGTCTGCGGAGGGACTTCGGTTCCCTCTGTATTTTGTACCGTATGTTCCATGGGGAGTGCTCTGAGGAATTGTTCGAGATGATACCGGCATCTCGTTTTTACCATCGCACCTCCCGCCACCGGAGTAGAGTTCATCCATACTACCTGGAGCCACTGCGGTCATCCACAGTGCGTTTCCAGAGGTCTTTTTTGCCACGTACCATCCGGCTATGGAATGAGCTCCCCTCCACGGTGTTTCCCGAGCGCTATGACATGTCCTTCTTCAAACGAGGCTTGTGGAGAGTATTAAGCGGTAGGCAGCGGCTTGGCTCTGCCCCTGGCATTGCTGAAGTCCATGGGCGACGGTAACCACTCACCATCAGGTGGGCCGTATGCTAGTCTGCCTACAAGGGCAATAAAAAAAAAAAACCTACCTTGGGATATAAGTTCTAAGGTCTCAGTATAGTTCCAACGGCTGCTCCACCCTTCAAACCGAAACGCATTACTGCTTCACGGCAGAAATAGACAGGGTGGTGGTGGTACCTACCCGTGCGGACTCACAAGAGGTCCTACCACCAGTAATTACGCAAATTATAATTTTGCGGGTTTGATTTCTATTACACGATGTTATTCCTTCACCGTGGAAGTCAATCGTGAACATTTGTTAAGTATGTATTTCATTAGAAAAATTGGTACCCGCCTGCGGAATTCGAACACCGGTGCATCGCTACATACGAATGCACCGGACGTCTTATCCTTTAGGTCACGACGACTTCAAGCTCACGCTTATTGAGGACCCGATCTTGTATCAATAAAAATTTCATGAATTAAATGATAAATGATTTCATGAATATAAAGAATGCGAAGAAACTTTTTCCTCAACCTATTATTTTATTTTGCCTTTGGCGGGTAGTTCGTTAAACCTTTCAAAATCGATTATGTTGTTATGTTTTGTTTTTGTATGAGTAGGTATATTGGTTTGATTGATTGACGAACACAGTGTCCGTGTGTAACAACGAACTGCCCGCGACATTTGTTGCTTTGCACGTGATGTATCTAGGCAAATGTCATTCATTGTCCGGCGTCAGATTTATGGCGGCCGACATTCCATTGCTCGTCTTGTTTGCTGACGTGATGCGGCTTAACAGTACACACAAGAATGTTTAAGTAATCGCATTAGCTAAAATCGTATGAAGCAGACAGAAATTTTTAATCTAGTGTATTGGGTAAGGTTTGTTGTAAAATAACTATAGTATAAATTTATCATGTTAAAATTAGAAACTTTCGCAATGCCATGTGGCAGCACTGTTGGTGTTCCCAATGCTTCCAATGGCAGCAGTGGGGACGAGACATAATAAAAAAGGCGGTGGTCGGAAAAAAAGCGGGCGAATGGCGGTATTCTATAGTGAGCACATATCCAAAAGTTGTAAAGTGGATTTAAAAAATAAACGAGGACAGACTGAAGAGAACTACTGCAATATATGTGTTATTTCCTGACTGCTGGAAGTGGAATTTTACAATTGAGTGCGAGTTTTTATCTTCTCGATCACGTAAACGCTTACTCAAATTTGTATGGAGTTGGAATAGCGCCTCTAGCGGTAAAAGAAGGAAGCTGTTTCAACTCCATACACCATAAACACAAGCTTCATGTGCCGATGAGTAGGCTACATAAGATACGAAATTCATAAGGGTGTTTGTCTGTGCGCCTGTACAATAAAATCACACGAGATGTTCAGAACCTACATATACATAGGCTTTAGAAAACTATTAAAGAACGTCTGTGCAATAAAGCTTACTATAAAGTCAATGATTATTTAGAAGATTGCACAAAGTGGGAATGAGTTGCTCGCTCCGGGCATTTCAATATTGCAATAATTGTTACGTTATAATACTCCTTTAAAAGATGAATATTTAAAAAAAATCAAATAATTAAAAAAAAAAAACTCTAATATTTAAAAAAACAGACACACCCACTGAGTTTCTTTACAGTTCTTCTCAGGACGAAGGCTAGTTTTTGTGAATTGGCGGTAGTTCTTTTTGACGTTCAATAAGTATGTACTTTCATTTATGTTGAATATTTTTTTTTTGATTTGATTTGATTGATACAAATATGTTGTGTCGAAGTCATGGCGAGTCTTGCGTTAAATAGCTACTGAGATCATTAGTGGTGGTCTTGTGAGCTTGCACGGGTCGGTGCCTCCACTCTGCCGGAGAATGGGGTATTAACTTGGTTGGCATCTATCGACTCCGGTACCCACATTACACCAAGTGGATCGTGGACGCATTCGCCCACCGAAGCAAAAAAAATCTAATAATCTAACATTTCAAAAAAAAAAGACATGCCCGCTGAGTTTCTTTGCACTCCTTCTCAGGAGTGAGGCTAGGTTTTGTGAATTGGCGGTAGTTCTTTTTGACGTTCAACAAGTATGTACTTTCATCTATGTTGTATAAAAAAAAATATTTTGATTCGATTTGATTTGATAATAAAAAAATATTTAAGACGTAGTTTCTATTTGGAGAGAAACGGAAGTAAAAAAAATAAAAATAAAAAACAAATATACTTTTCTTAATAAATAAAAATTAATATCGTCGAATAAAACCTTAATTTTTCGCGATCAACGAATACCGTAAAATATTCTAACCATTGGCAATTACAAAATGAGCATAATGAACCTTAAGTAGGTTTAATTAAGTTTCAATTAGCTTTGAATGTCGCTCTTTTCTTGGTAATTCGTTGAATAGACCTTTACCGACTTCGCGCTCTTTATCTTTACCTGTCCAAAGGAAGACCTGAATTATCTGAAAAAATATCTTTTTCATGTTGCTTACCAATTAACAAAGACGAAATTAATTTACAAACACCATTCTTTTGCTTTCCCCGTGTAGAAATGTGTTTGATAAGAGATCAAAATCTCTACGTTGATAAATAACGACTGATCTTTTCAATAATAACGATAATATTAATTTTTAATTTATCGCAGAAGTGAACAAAAAATGAAAATCTATCTAATTTAATATGATCTTCAGATATGCGATTAAAGTCTTAATTAGATTGTAGATTTTAATAGGACTGATTGAACGAAAACAGACCAGATGGCAGTGCTCGCGACGATTCTTAACCCATAGACACAGCCCACTGAGTTTCTCGCCGGATCTTCTCAGTAGGTCGCGTTTCCGATCCGGCGGTAGATTCTGCGAAGCACTGCTCTTGCTAGGATTAGCAACGTCGACACGTTTGAACCCCGTGAGTTCACCTACTCGTACAGGTTACGCTGACATAGTCTCTCAAAGCTATGAGAATAGGAAAGATTTTTACTCCTGGTGGGACCTCTTGTGAGTCGGCGCGGGTAGGTACCACCACCCTGCCTATTTCTGCCGTGAAGCAGTAATGCGTTTCGGTTTGAAGGGCGGGGCAGCCGTCGTAACTATACTTGAAACCTTAGAACTTATATCTCAAGGTGGGTGGCGCATTTACGTCGTAGATGTCTATGGGCTCCAGTAACCACTTCACACCAGGTGGGCTGTGAGCTCGTCCACTAATCTAAGCAATAAAAAAAATAATTAAAAATTTTTTTTTTAAGTGAAACTTCTTTAGAATCGTTGTCTTTTCAAACTCGATGAAACGAAAAAACAAGTCCATAGAGACACAAACACATAAATGTATAGGACTCAGCCGGCGAGAGAATGAGATAGAACACATTGAACGGTCTCGGTCTCCTCTTTGTGCGACTCTTCGCAGCATCCCCACTATCGTCTACTAAACATTGTCCATATGTATGCTCCTGTGTAGTGGGATAGTCAGAATATCTATATCTTACTAGCTGACTTCGTAGTGCCTCAATCGATAAATAAAAGACCCAAACTTTTGTATAATATAAACTTAAAACAAGCAAAAGGAATGCGTCCGACGGGAGACACATCAAAGGGAAAACAAAGTTGTTATTTTTATTTAATTCCAAGAATTTTTATATTTATCTACCTTTTAAACTTTCTCTGGACTTCCACAAATAATTCAAGACAAAAATTAGCCAAATCGGTCCAGCCGTTCTCGACTTTTAGCGAGACTAACGAACAGCAATTCATTTTTATTTAAATAGATAGATTTATAAGTTTCACTTCTACCGTGTGTGACTTGCACACACACAGACTTTTTTTTTGTACCATCGATCTACGGAGCAATCATAACGGATACTGTGCTCCACCGTTCGGTGGAAGATTTTCCCCTTTCCTTTCATCGTTATTTCCAAAATTATAAACACTCAAACAAAGAGCAACCAAACCTGTTCATCACACGAATATTTGACCGTTGTGGGAATCGGTTCCACGACCCTCGGCGCAACAATTAGAGGCGCTACACCACCGAGTCAATATTTTCCTTAGCATTTTTCGTAAACTGTAGACTGTAAAACACACATTCTCCTATAAGTATAAAATATGCAACCAACAAAAGAACTAGCTTCACAGTCGCATTCAGACATCCCTCTATCCGATGGCTCTCAACGGGTTAGTTGTAAAATATTTATAGTGTAATCCATTCCGACTGATTGCCCGTTCGGGTGAGCGTACGCTAAGGCACTGCGGCCCAAATAAATAGGCCCAGAAAATCGCTACATTGTTTTCTTTTTTTGGGTATTGAAAAATGGCTACGCACTTGCAGTTTTGCATGTAATTTCGATTGAGTGATGGTTATTATTTATGGGCAGGACGTGTAGTTCGAATGGAGATCAGAACGCCAAGACAACTGCTCTATGGCAAACCAGAGGGCCGGAAAAGTCGTGGCAGACCCAAACTACGATAGTTCGATGGCACAGAGCACGACCTCAAAGTTATCCGTGTCAGGAAATGGAAGGAGCAAGCCCTGAACAGAGTAGTCTGGAGAGACATACTGGACCAGGCTAAGGTCCACCCTGGGATGTAAGGCCTAAGATGATGATGATGGTTGTTATTTGGAACATACAACGTACAGTATTGAGAATGGTCTAGTACCTATTCTTTTGTTCTGTTATTCTCCTACCTCTGTCTTTTCAATTATATTTATCATAGAAATTACGTAGATATCGACTTGAAATTATGGTTTTAATGTACTGATGTCAATATAGATTATTATTATTAAAGTTTTTAAGCTTTAGTAACCACTTATCACTCAGTTGAGCGGTGCTCTCGTATTTCAGTCTAAGCAATAAAAAAACAAATGAAAGTAGTTTAAAAGACGTCTGCAACTCACAAACACCGAAGAAAATTGAAGTCGTCGTGGTCTAACGGATAAGACGTCCGGTGCATTCGCGTTGAGCGCGATGCACCAGTGTTCGAATCCCGCAGGCGGGTACCATTTTTTCTAATGAAATACGTACTCAACAAATGTTCACGATTGACTTCCACGGTGAAGGAATAACATCGTGTAATAAAAGTGAAACCCGCAAAATTATAATTTGCGTAATTACTGGTGGTAGGACCGCTTGTGAGTCCGCGCGGGTAGGTACCACCGCCCTGTCTATTTCTGCCGTGAAGCAGTAATGCATTTCGGTTTGAAGGGTCGGGCAGCCGTTGTAACTATACTGAGACCTTACAACTTATATCTCAAGGTGGGTGGCGCATTTACGTTGTAGATGTCTATGGGCTCCAGTAACCACTTAACACCAGGTGGGCTGTGAGCTCGTCCACACATCTAAGCAATAAAAAAAAAAAAACTTAAATGTAATTAATACGAAACGACACCACTAAAACTTGATCCCGGATAAAAATTGACCCTCAATTGTCCGAGGCCTCGTTATTTTTTATGTTGTGCTTCTAGGAATATCCGATAAGAGCTCGCACTATCGAAAGTAAGTGCCAATAATTATCAGGGGAAATCATATGGGACCCAAAGCTCTCGTATCGTATTGCACTTAAAGTTCCCGCGAACAATGGCTGCAGTGTGCGATACTTTTATAGCTTCCGATCTAAAGTGTTTGTTCTCGGTGAATATCAATGACAAAAGCTACTTACATATTTAAAAGCGTATCAAATTATCGACTACTAACTCTTATCGCTGCTTCAGTTCCATTTATGTACAAATAATATCGAGGGGTAAAACACTATTTGGCTTTGGCGACATTTTTGCAACTTTACAACAGAGCCATTTCAAGTTTAAAATTTAGAAAAAAATATCACAACAAAAAAACTTCTTCAGCTATTTGATTGGTGTAAGCTTAGTCGAAGTTCAATTCATCATCATTCCCATAGATATCCACAACGTAAATGCGCCACCCACCTTGAGATATAAGTTCTAAGGTCTCAAGTAGCATACAACGGCTGCCCCACCCTCCAAACCGAAACGCATTACTGCTTCACGGCAGAAATAGGCAGGGTGGTGGTACCCACCCGCGCGGACAAGAGGTCCTACCACCAGTAATTACGCGAATTATAATTTTGCGGGTTTCATTTTTATTACACGATGTTATTCCTTCACCGTGGAAATGAATCGTGAACATTTGTTGAGTACGTATTTCATTAGAAAAATTGGTACCCGCCTGCGGGATTCGAACACTCGCTCAACACGAATAGCACCGGACGTCTTATCCGTTAGGCCACGACGACGTCCGGTTATAGATTCAGGGAAGCACTGTTCTTGCTAGGGCTAGTATTAGCAAGTCGTCTCACCTTGACTTCCGTGAGCTCACTTACCAAACTACGCATAGGTGGGACGGTTGCATAGACTACCAACAATTAGGTAGGGAAAACAAACATCAGAAAAACATTTTAAGGATCTGCTTAATAAGAGTGTTTATAAAAATCGTTTTATACTGAATCAATGGTATCCTATCTGCTTTTCGGAAACCCTTAAAATATGTATGCAATTTTTTTTTGCCTTTGTAGGCAGACGAGCTTACGGCCCACCTGATGGTAAGTGGTTACCGTCGCCCATGGACTTCAGCAATGCCAGGAGCAGAGCCAAGCCGCTGCCTACTGCTGCCTACTGGTGTTCGATTGAGTCGTTAAGACGTGAGAGCGTAACAAACAAAGATATTTACTTTCGCAATTTTAATATTAACACGTTGAACGCCATGGTGCCCATTGGTGGGCCTAGCGTACTATATCATTCCGATAGAGGCACCCGTCACGTGCGGACGTGCTCATCGACCACTCGATTGCCCGGCCTTTGTTCGCCCGGCCTTTGTTCGCCCGGCTTTTGTTAGCCCGGCCATTGTTCGCGCGGCCTGTGTTCGTGGTACATCTGCCGACCAAGTGTTTTTTCTGGAAGTTTTTAATTGTTTTGTTTCCTTTTGTTATTTCTGTGTTCGTGGTACATCTGCCGACAAACTGTCTTCCTGGAAGTGTTTAATTGTTTTGTTTCTTTTTGTTATTTCCGTTTTGTTGTGTTTTTTTCTTTGTCCTGTAGTAATCGTGCCGCATCGCCACCTGTGTTCAATAGAACCGCTCAGGTCCGAGAAGTTGGGGCCTCGCCGCAAGGCGAGTGTTTTCTTAGACCCAGGGTAGCCACACCTGGGCACGTAGCCATCATGGACGCTGTATTTGCGGAATTTCTCTGGCTTCGCTACCCAAAGCTCACTTCCGAGTTTCAGGCCTTCAAGGCCGATCACACCGCGAGCCCTCTCGTGGACTCCGCCGAGCTCGCTGCTCCTGCGTCGCCTGTACCTGCGTGCAAAGCTTCTGCATCGAGCACCGCAGCCTCCGTCGTGCCTGCCGTTCCCGCGTCGCCTATACTGGCGAGTAAAACTGCTGCGTCGTCCGCCGTGGTCACCGTTCCAGCAGCGCGATCATCCGCGGCCTCCGTCGCACCCTCCAAAACATCTACTCGTAGGTCACCTGCGCCCGCCTCCTCGTCCTCCGACTCTGACTCGGAGATGGAGGTCGACCTCGCCCCCGCCTCATCGACGGATGGATTCACCCTGGTGCAAAAGGGTAAGAAGCGTGCCGCGGAGTCTCGAGCTCCCGCGGCCGCTAAAATTAGCAAAGCCGCGAACGCGTCGCGCCCCCGCCCTCAGACTCCCGTTGCGCCTCCAGCCCGTGCCACTCCGTCGCCGCGTCCGGTGGCACAAAATAAAACCCAGACCCCTCCCCCGGTAATCCTTCAAGAGAAGGCAGCTTGGGAACGAGTTTCCCTGGCCCTTAAGGCCAAAAATATCAATTTCACGAATGCCCGTAACCTCGCGAACGGCATTCAAATTAAGGTTCGAACACCCGACGACCATAGGGCCCTCTCTTCTTACCTCCGTAAGGAGCGTATAAGTTTCCACACGTATACGCTCCAGGAGGAGCGCGAACTCCGTGCCGTTATACGTGGCATCCCTAAAGAGTTGGATGCCGAGCTCGTTAAGGCCGACCTTCTCGAACAAGGCCTACCGGTTAACTCCGTACACCGCATGCATACAGGCCGCGGAAGGGAGCCATATAATATGGTTCTCGTCGCCCTCCAGCCTACCCCCGAGGGTAAGCAAATATTCAACATCCGAACGGTCTGTAGCCTTTCCGGAATCGCAGTCGAAACCCCACACAAGAAAGGCACACCTAGCCAGTGCCATAACTGCCAATTATACGGGCATTCTTCCCGTAACTGTCACGCGCGCCCCCGATGCGTCAAGTGCTTAGACGATCACGCCACGGCCCTATGCACTCGCGATCAAAAAACCGCGACGGAACCGCCTAGCTGCGTCCTGTGTCGAACACAGGGTCACCCCGCAAATTACCGCGGATGCCCCCGAGCCCCTAAAATAAATCGACGCGTCGCCCGCCAAAACCGCCTCCGAGCTTCCGGCCCAGACATCAAAGCCTCGGCACCCTCTGTGTCGCAGGCTAAGCCAGCGTTCGTTCCGGCGCCGGTGCCCAGTGTCTCGGCCTGGGCGAAACCGCTGCCGTACACGAACACGGCTACAACTCCCTCCTCCGCAATTCGTCCCGCCCCCGCGACTCGTCCCTCTCCCGCGACTTGCCCTCCGACCGCGTCCGACAATCTCGCTTTAGCGATCGACTTCTTTCAGTCGATCAACTTTGAGCGCGTTAACGCTTTGGGCGACGCCATTCGCGCTGCCTCCACTGCACAACACTTTATCGCCGTTGTGCAAGAATACGCCGACGTATACGCGTCATTAAATACGTACGTCCTCCCCTCACTCCGCCGGTAATCAATGGCGTATATAAGTAGAATAAAGCCCCTATCCATAACGATAGGATTTTTTAACGCTTACGGTCTCACAATTCAACGTGATCAGGTTTCTGACTTTTTGCGTGACCATCAAATTGATATCTTTTTAGTGCAGGAGACCCTACTTAAGCCCGCGCGCCGTGACCCTAAAATCGCGAACTATAACATGGTCAGGAACGACAGGCTCTCTGCTCGTGGTACCGTCATTTACTATAGAAGAGCCCTGCATTGCGTTCCGCTCGATCCTCCCGCGCTCGCTAATATCGAAGCATCAGTGTGCCGAATCTCACTGACGGGACACGCGCCGATCGTTATCGCGTCCGTTTATCTTCCACCGGATAAGATCGTTCTAAGCAGTGATATCGAGGCGCTGCTCGGCATGGGGAGCTCTGTCATTCTGGCGGGCGACCTAAATTGTAAACACATCAGGTGGAACTCACACACTACAACCCCGAATGGCAGGCGGCTTGACGCGTTAGTCGATGATCTCGCCTTCGATATCGTCGCTCCGCTAACCCCGACTCACTACCCGCTAAATATCGCGCATCGCCCGGATATACTCGACATAGCGTTATTAAAAAACGTAACTCTGCGCTTACACTCGATCGAAGTAGTTTCAGAGTTAGATTCAGACCACCGTCCCGTCGTTATGAAGCTCGGTCGCGCTCCCGATTCCGTTCCCGTCACGAGGACTGTGGTGGATTGGCACACGCTGGGCATCAGCCTGGCTGAATCTGATCCACCAACGCTCCCGTTTAGCCCGGACTCTACCCCGTCTCCTCAGGATACCGCTGAAGCCATAGACATCTTAACGTCACACATCACCTCGACATTAGATAGGTCATCGAAACAAGTTGTAGCGGAGGACTTCCTTCACCGCTTCAAATTGTCCGACGATATTAGGGAACTCCTTAGAGCTAAGAACGCCTCGATACGCGCCTACGACAGGTATCCTACCGCGGAAAATCGAATTCGAATGCGTGCCCTACAACGCGACGTAAAGTCTCGCATCGCCGAAGTCCGAGATGCCAGATGGTCTGATTTCTTAGAAAGACTCGCGCCCTCTCAAAGGTCTTACTACCGCTTAGCTCGTACTCTCAAATCGGATACGGTAGTAACTATGCCCCCCCTCGTAGGCCCCTCAGGCCGACTCGCGGCGTTCGATGATGATGAAAAAGCAGAGCTGCTGGCCGATACATTGCAAACCCAGTGCACGCCCAGCACTCAATCCGTGGACCCTGTTCATGTAGAATTAGTAGACAGTGAGGTAGAACGCAGAGTCTCCTTGCCACCCTCGGACGCGTTACCACCCGTCATCCCGATGGAAGTTAAAGACTTGATCAAAGACCTACGTCCTCGCAAGGCTCCCGGTTCCGACGGTATATCCAACCGCGTTATTAAACTTCTACCCGTCCAACTCATCGTGATGTTGGCATCTATTTTCAATGCCGCTATGGCGAACTGTATCTTTCCCGCGGTGTGGAAAGAAGCGGACGTTATCGGCATACATAAACCCGGTAAACCAAAAAATCATCCGACGAGCTACCGCCCGATTAGCCTCCTCATGTCTTTAGGCAAACTGTATGAGCGTCTGCTCTACAAACGCTTCAGAGACTTCGTCTCATCCAAGGGCATTCTCATCGACGAACAATTCGGATTCCGTACAAATCACTCATGCGTTCAACAGGTGCACCGCCTCACGGAGCATATTCTTGTGGGGCTTAATCGACCAAAACCGTTATACACGGGAGCTCTCTTCTTCGACGTCGCAAAAGCGTTCGACAAAGTCTGGCACAACGGTTTGATTTTCAAACTATTCAACATGGGCGTGCCGGATAGTCTCGTGCTCATCATACGGGACTTCTTGTCGAACCGCTCTTTTCGATATCGAGTCGAGGGAACCCGCTCCTCCCCACGACCTCTCACAGCTGGAGTCCCGCAAGGCTCTGTCCTCTCACCCCTCCTATTTAGCTTATTCGTTAACGATATTCCCCGGTCGCCGCCGACCCATTTAGCTTTATTCGCCGACGACACGACTGTTTACTATTCCAGTAGAAACAAGTCCCTAATCGCGAAGAAGCTTCAGAGCGCAGCCCTAGCCCTAGGACAGTGGTTCCGAAAATGGCGCATAGACATCATCCCAGCGAAAAGTACTGCGGTGCTATTTCAGAGGGGAAGCTCCACATGGATTTCCTCCCGTATTAGGAGGAGGAATCTCACACCCCCGATTACTCTCTTTAGTCAATCCATACCCTGGGCCAGGAAGGTCAAGTACCTGGGCGTTACCCTGGATGCATCGATGACATTCCACCCGCATATAAAATCAGTCCGTGACCGTGCCGCGTTTATTCTCGGTAGACTCTACCCCATGATCTGTAAGCGGAGTAAAATGTCCCTTCGGAACAAGGTGACAATTTACAAAACTTGCATAAGGCCCGTCATGACTTACGCGAGTGTGGTGTTCGCTCACGCGGCCCGCACACACATAGACACCCTTCAATCTCTACAATCCCGCTTTTGCAGGTTAGCCGTCGGAGCTCCGTGGTTCATGAGGAACGTTGACCTACACGACGACCTGGGCCTCGAATCTATCCAGAAATACATGAAGTCAGCGTCGGAACGGTACTTCGATAAGGCTATGCGTCATGATAATCGCCTTATCGTAGCCGCCGCTGACTACTCCCCGAATCCTGATCATGCAGGAGCCAGGCACCGTCGACGCCCTAGACACGTCCTTACGGATCCCTCAGATCCAATAACGTTTGCACTAGACGCCTTCAGCTCTAGGAGCAGGCTTAGGGACCTCGGTAACCGTACTCGTCGAACTCGACAAAGAGTTCGCCGTGCAACCTAACGCATGAATCAGCTCGCTGAGTTTCTCGCCGGATCTTCTCAGCGGGTCGCGATTCCGATCCGGTAGTAGATTCATTCGCGAAGCAGCTATTCTTGAGTTGTTAGGTCTCCTTCGGAGGCGCTCGGGTAGCTGTTAGCAAATCCCACCCCTCCTGGCTGAGCCTTTGCTCGCCCACCTGTCCTGGTGAAACTGGAAAGGCCTCCGGGCCACCAGTAATCCTTCAATCATAAAAAAAAAATAAAAAAAATATAAAAAAAAAGCGTACTATATACCCTTCGGGCCAAACCAAAATCAAGGAATCAGTAATTTTTATTAACTTAAGATTTTCATTCTAAATTAAAATGCGACAATTTGCACAGAAAATAAAAATTCGCGACATTTACCGTCTAGTTTTTAAGATATTTTAAAATACTATCTATCTTGATAAAAACCACAAAGTTCTATTGGATTTGAAAACCAAAGTGTTCGGTTTGGCTAAAGGACCTCGCAGCTCACTTCTATACGTGTTTTGTTTGATAGCTGCAATCTGTGGCTTGTAGGAAGCGTTTATGTTGAAGCCCTCACACGGCTCACGTGTAACCCTCATGGCCCAAACGGCTCAGCAAGATAAAGCTCGCCGGTGAGCATTGTGGCCTGAATGAAAATACTAGATTTTTCATGTGGCGTTCAACGTGTTAAGTTTGAAATTGTTGCCAACACAGTACTTTAAAGATCCTGTGTCAGTGCTTGGTAATTTACAACCTGTTAGTTATGTTAGTCATGTTTATAATAATTAAAAATTTAATTTTTTTTTGTGCGTCATTTACACGGTTTGTGTGTACCTATAATGGAATGTCGATGAAATAAGCTGGTAGCAGGACCTCTTGTGAGCCAACGCGGGTAGGTACCACCGCCCTGCCTATTTCTGTCGTGTAACAGTAATGCGTTTCGGTCTGAAGGGTAGCGCAGCCGTTGTAACTATACTGAGATCTTAGAACTTATATCTCAAGGTAGGTGGCGCATTTGCGTTGTGGATGTCTATAGGCTCCAGTGGCCACTTAGCACCAGGTGGGCTGTGAGCTCGTCCAACCATCTAATCAATAAAAAAAAACAAAAGCATAAAATTTTGAATCTGATTACAAGATTGTCTTAAGCCCAAATTTTAGCGGCAAAAGTTTTAAGACTTTCGACTGAGCCCTATCACGTTACAAATCACAAAACCACAAACACGAGGTGTGCTCGGAGTTGAATCAAGTCGCGCCAAGTTACAGAACTCTCAAACTTTCCAGCGCTTCGGAGACACTCTACAAATGTTGATCTTCGAAATCTGTGATAGAATTTTGTGTCTTATTTGTATGAAGTTTAAGAAATAAACCGTGTTTTCGTTTTAAAGTGTTGTATTATGTTGGTTTATGATGTTTTTGTTACTTTTTAGAAAATATTTTGTAGGGACCACAAATGTCCCCATAGCAACTAATAATTATATGTATGTGTTAGCGATAATTATATTGCAATGATGCTACGCCAGTCTCGGGATTGTCGGGCTGTCGATAGCTCGTTAGGTTGTAATCCTAATATACGTTAGTCACTTAACTGAATACGTGTCTTATTAATCCTTGCCCGATATAGAGACTCAACAATGCCATATATTTTTTCTTAGAAAAACCATAAGTCACTCATATCTCGAAATATTTACTACCACTGGATACTAAAATGGAAGATTGGATAATTTTTCGTTGGTAGGAAAACATTATTAGGCTTAGGCGATAGAAAAACCTAGGTATACATTTAGATTCGAAAGCCCGTAATAGAATTGAGACTTGACCGCAAGCATATGTCGGAGTGGGTGGCATTCACATTAGTGACAGTCACAACGGTAACAACTTCACATCTAGCTGCAGGTTTTTGACTTAAAACTTTGATCCGTTTGAGTACAATAAAAACTTCCTTCGTCCTTCACAAGTTAAAATGAACACAAAAACAAACGTTGTTAAATCTATACTAATATTATAAATAGGAAAGATTTGTTTGTTTGTTTGTATTGAATAGGCTCCGAAACTACTGAGCCGATTTGAAAAATTCTTTCACTGTTTGGAAGCTAGACTATTCCCGAGTAACATAGGCCACAATATTTTTTGGAAAAAATTAGGGATCCTTACTAATAATGTAACCGAAGGTGTAAAAAAATTACCTAAAATATTCTTTACATCGCGTGCCCTGCGAAAACTATTGGTGATAGAATAAAATAAGGTACTAAGACTTTGCAGAACACATTCTTATTTACAAAAAGTGTCGCGACATTATATGTCTAACTATTATAGTTATGCCGCAATAAGTGTTCTTTTATTTAAAAAAATAAAACAACGTCAAATATCGTTGAAATTTTTGTTAAAGACCCGAGCGGAGCCGGAGCGGGCCGCTTGTCAGTGATAAAAACAAAAGAACCAAAATACCCTAAAAGTTCAACAGCATAAATTCCCTCACATCTCTCAGTTTGAGGACGCCTTATGAACTGCTTATCCGGATCTCGCAAAGAAAAACCTGGATGGAATTAACCTGTGTAATCTCCTTGTCTTTTACGGGCTTCCCCGAATTCTGACTTGTGTTTCTGCCCGGATAAACGCTGGGGTTATGTGGGGGCGGTTTTCGTACTCGGATAATTCAAGAGCGATATTGTCTATCTGGCTTTAGCTATACCAGTTTTATGACTTATGAACTTAAACATGAGATGCAGATGAAGTACATCAAAAATATTCAGTCGGCCTTAACTGAATTCAGTATATCCATTTATTTTGTCATAACAGGGTAGTTTTAAATTTTGCGGCCAGAAAAGTAACGATTTAATGAATTTCTCTAACTTTCCATATTTTTTTATTTATTTATTTGACTAAATGTAAAATTTACATTGGCGGACTTAATGCCTAAGGCATTCTCTACCAGTCAACCAAAGGTAGTGCAGAGTAAATATTGGTAGGTGCAATATATTAAGTTACAAATGCATACACAAAAAGTATATATATATACATACATACACAATCACATATACATATACATACATATAATAGTTATTATAGTATTTAGGCATGTTCAGAATAAAAAATGCTTTATCACAATCAAGCCAATCACTCATTTATTGATAATATTATATAATAGTCATTTATATTTTTCATTTTACGCATTTGATAACGCTAACCCGGATGACAATTTAAATAGGAACTTTTTTTAAAAGCTTACAAATCGTAATTCTTTTGTTTTTAATAATGTTCTAATATCTAATATATATGACGGCGCACCGACCTCCGGAGAATTTTTGGAAAAGGTGACGTCAGATAAACTGACGCCACCAACTCCATCACAAGGCTCACTCATTGCAAACGAAACACCAAATTATAGTTTAACACTATTTAATTACAACACTTCGCCTAGCACTGATATACACACTTAAAAATAACCTTAAAATAATACAACAGTATGTACTCACAGAGCGTCTGGTCGCAGCCGAGGCTCAGCACAGAAAAAAGTCTTTCCGTCTTGATTACAAGCCGCCACCCCGAAAACAAAAACGGTGGCTCCCTCTTGTCAAGTCGGAAATTACTTCAAATTCACAAATTATTAAAACGCAAATTCACTAAATTTTCCAAACTTGATAGTTCGGTGGCTCCCTCTTGTCAAGTCGGAAATTACTTCAAATTCACAAATTATTAAAACGCAAATTCACTAAATTTTCCAAACTTGATAGTTCGGTGGCTCCCTCTTGTCAAGACGGAAATTACTTCAAATTCACAAATTATTAAAACGCAAACTCACTCTAAATTTTCCAAACTTGATAGTTAAATCACAAATTAATTTAAACAACTAATTTAGGTCACTAACTAAATCTAAAGTTGAATTTATCCTTACAAACGTAATCACGTGGTATCGTTTCCGCGTATTACAAAATCTGGCAGAGTTCCTTAAAACATTAATCTTAACCAAACATCGTGTTAAACAAGTAGACGTCGCTTAAAAATCAAGAAATGAATTTAGCAAATGATTAAACATTCCTCTGAAGACGAATGGTAAATGCAACGTTATCGTTTGCTGCCCAAGTGACAGCAAACCATAACATTGCATTTTGCATTAAATTAACAATCAGTCTGAAATATTTTTACTACACGTGTGATAATTACAATCAATAATTACGCCGCATGTTAAATTAGGAATTAATCTTGATTGATTAATTAATTTTTCCATATAATTAGAGTGGTGCGTCGACACGGCCATTCTGCGAGACAGTGTGCGTGCTCTGCACCAGTCGCGGGTCTGAAAATTTATTTATTTATTTATTTATTTATTTATTTATTTGGGAAACAAACAGTACAATACAAAACATACAATATTTAAAAAAAAAAAGCTAAAACAATAACCAAATATGTTTCCACAATCAAAATCACATATAAGTAGACAGTGAACAAGAAGAGAAATTTAGAAATTTAAATTACAAAAAAACAAAAGCAACACAAAACGCACATATCATTTTATACATTAACTCACACTATAAAACTACAATACTTATCGGGCCAAATCACCCTATAAACACTCCAAAACAGCTTTTCTATATGCTACAAGTGACAAGCAAAAGATATCAGCATTGGAGAACTTAGCATCATACAACCTACAAGATCTACGGACAAAAGAGTTAGAAGCATATTTCGTTCGAGCCGTGGACATGTGGAAGGTCTGTTTAGAACGCGCGGAAATACGACTACATTTAAATGAAATTTTGGAAAGAAGATAGCTAGAATCAATCTCGTTATTTATTATTTTATATAAAAACATTTGATCCCTCAGTAGCCTGCGATCGACTAGAGAGACAAATTCTGTCGGTTCTGGAGAGTTAAAGCGACGACAATGGTATAAAAGATGCTTAAAAAACTTTTTTTGGACTCTTTCTAGTCGCTGAATATAAATATTATATTGGGGGTTCCATGTGACGGAGCCATATTCCAATATAGACCGTACAAAACTGTTGTACAACAGAATCAATGTAGATGGTCTTTTAAAGTCTTTACCAACTCTAAGTATGAAGCCTAACATTCGAAAAGCCTTATTTACTATTTCATTAACATGAAAATCAAAAATCAAACTGGAATCCAAATAAATACCCAAATCACGAACAACTGTGGTGCGTACCAAAGTTTGACCATTAATAGAATAGTCATACAAGATATTCGATCTTCCACGTGAGAATGTTATAATAGTACACTTATTAGTATTCACTGTGAGTAAGTTATTTTGACAGTAAACAAATAAGTTGTTCAAATCATCCTGTAATTCCAAACAGTCGTTTAAGGACTTTATAACTTTATATACTTTTTTGTCATCAGCGTACATAATGAATTTGGATTTCCTGAAAACATTCGCAACGTCATTGACATATATATTAAATAACATAGGACCGAGATGAGAGCCCTGGGGAACTCCCGAGGGAACAGGTGCAAATGATGAACAAAAACCATTGAAAGTCACAGCCTGACTGCGATCTCTAACATAAGAGTCAAGCCATCGCAGCAAATCACCGTGGACCCCAAGTCCATGCAATTTCTCAATCAAAATGTCAAAATTTATTCGATCGAACGCTTTGGAATAATCCGTGTACACCACATCAACCTGATGACCATCCTCCATGGAGCTCAATACATAATCCAAAAACTCACAGAGGTTTGTCTCAGTAGATCTATGGCTTATAAAACCATGTTGTTGCTCTATAATATGAGGCCTAATCAATGGAAATAAAAAATCGTAAACTATACGTTCAAACATCTTAGGGATGGCACAAATTTTAGAAATTGGTCTGTAGTTAGCTATGTTATGTTTATCACCGCTCTTAAAGACTGGCACCACGAACGACCGCTTCCAAATACGGGGCATAACACCAGTTGATAATGAGTGATTAAAAAGAAGATGCAAAGGGTAACACAGCTGAGCGTAACATTGTCGCAAAAAAACAGGCGGAATACCATCCGGACCAGCACCCTTGGAAATATCAAGATTTTTTAAATATTGCTTGACTTTACCCACCGAAATAAAAAATGAAGAAATATCTACACAGTTAAGGTTGTAAGAAGCAGGGGTATAACTTAACGATGATGCTGACTGTGTATTGTTAGTTAAAAAGGCAGAACCAAAATGAACATTAAATAAATTACATATTTCAGAACCATCAGATGAGCACCTATCATTTAAGAACAATTCGTTAGGAAAATCCCCAGCACTCCTTTTGGATTTAACAAATCTCCAAAATTGCTTACTGCACTTCAAGATATCATCCTCACACTTTGTTATGTGTGCATTGTAACAGCAAATTTTTAAGGCTTTTTGTCTTTCACGAAGAACAGAAAAACTTGAATAGTCGGCCAATCGACCATAACATTTCCATTTCCTGTGAAATTTTCTTTTTTCTTTAATCAACTTGATTAAAGCAGAGGAGTACCAGTAAGGGAAATTGGAGTTACCTCTTACGACCTTCACAGGCACATTATCAGAAATAATCTTGTCTAAGATTTCATGAAACTTACCCACGGCCATGTCGACATCTAAATTCATAAAAGATTGTTTCCAATCAATTTTCGAAAGTTCCTCGTTAATAATAGAGTAGTCACTTTTATGGAAAAGCAATATGGACCGGCCAGGAGAACGTAGGGGTCTCACGTCTAACCCCTCAATCTGAATATCTAAGGCTGGATGATGATCATCCTCAGATACAAGAGGAAGGGACGAACGAACAACCTTACAAGCACAATTACTTATTACTAAATCTAAGCATCTTTTATTTATATTAGAAATCGAATTAAATTGTTTAAAACTATTAAAAGCTAAAAAATTAGAAAGACCAAAGACAAGTGAGTCCCACCGATCACCATTCAAGAGTCTAGCAGGTCCATCAACACCGATCAGCTCCCAAGAAGCATTCCTTATATTGAAATCGCCGACGCACAAAAATTCGTCACCGGGATTAGTAATAATTGTGTCAGAAATATCCTCAAAAAAACCAATTTCATCTTCAAACTGAGAGGAACATTGAGGAAAATAGCAACAGTAAAGATGGAGTAGTTTACTAACGTTATTGTGCTTAATATTTATTTTTATCGAAATAATATCAGCTGATCGGTTTCTGTTGGAAGGGAGACAGGTTAAATTAAAAACGGTAATTCCTCTACGCACAGCAATAAGTACCCCGCCACCCAAAGAATCATTTCGAGAGTTATAGTTCCGATCGCAACGGTAAACAACAAAACGCTCATCAAACAACTCCGAGTCATAAATACCCGGCATTAACCATGTCTCACTAAGACATATTATATCATTATCACATAAAATAATGTTTCTATAAAACAAATTAGTTTTACTACGTAAACCACGAACGTTCTGGTAAAAAATCTTTAAATTAGCCATTAGAGAGAGAGAGAAAAAATAGATCATATAAATAATTAACCAACAGTATTAATAGTCCACGGCTCAAACCACAGCATAATAATTGACATGTCAATACATAAGTACCTACACATACGAGATTAAAGATCTCAACATTAATCAAACACCCATCCCAGGAGTAAAAGTTCCAAACGAACAATATACAAAATTCTCCAATGCTAAACAATAAGTATTTTGCTATATCATAACAAGCCTTACATAATAATGTTATTAAAATAGTTAAAAAAACATGTAAAAGTTTCTCAAAAAACTGAAATAGTCCGATCATCAACTTTTGAAAAGAAAAAAACAAAATTATGATATATTTTACATTACAAAAAATAGCATGTGCTTTAAAAACAATGAATATAATAATAAGGAAAACACCTATATAATTTTTTTTAAATCATCTTGGGAAGCAATCACGACTGGCGGACTAACATCGTTTTTTCGCACCAGTATAGTACAATTACGTACCCACACGTATTTATAAAATTTTTCCTTGGCTAAATTTTTTACGTTTTTTAACAAAAGTTTATTATTTTTCGTGAGGTGGTCATTAAAATAAAGCCTAGATGAATCATGTGGGAATCCAATATCAGAAGATTTCAATTCCTTCAATCTCCGCAATTTAGCCAACATGTCATCCTTCCTATATCGGGACACAAATCTAAGAATAACTGGCTTTGATCTGCTACTGCTTCTGTCCATCGGCGCAACCCTTGTAACAAAATTGACGTCTATCTGAGGATTCAAGGCAAAACCCGCCTTCTCGGCAATTTTCGAGACCAATTCTATTAGATTTTCGCCTTTCCTTTCGGGGATACCCAGAATTTCTATATTAGATCTCCTGCTCCACTGCTCTTTTAAGTTGAATTGAGAATCAATGGATTGCATTCTTGAATCCAGTATACTGAGCTCGTTTTTGAGTGTTGGAATAACTTTCAGATGGTCATTAAACTCAAGAAATCTTTTTGATATGGCTTCATACTTGTCGCTAATGAAGGAGACACTATCACGAAGAGTTGAGATTTCACTCTTGAGTTCAAGAATAGTGTCCCTGAAACAAGCAACAGCTTCCTGGACTTCCGCGCGCACTATACTCCTGACCTGTTCCAAAGGGACAACCTGTAATTCAGGTCCCTCACGTTCCCTGGATCCAGTACGCAACGGTCTCATCGTAACATTGGATGTATCAGGCGCTCGAGCTCTCACATTGCCTCGGACAGGAGTGTCATCATTAACAGTGCGTGATCTAGTCGCACAATTAAGACATATCCATGTAGACTTAAATTCTGAATCCGGCGTCCAATCCTTTTTTGCAGGAAGAACACAGCCGATATGATAATAATTTCTACACACTGTACACACCAAGGTTGACTTCTTATTGTCACGAGTATTGACCACTTTATTACAGCAGGTGTACTCCATAATAAATTATAAATTACGAGATGAGATTCAAAGTAATATGAAGGCAATGTATAATTTAGCAGGTTAGTTCAGTTAATTGTTGGAGCAACAGGGCGACGACCAAACGCAGGTCCAGCGACGCAAGTTCACGCCCGGCCACCCGAGTACTTTTTTGAATGTTTGTAATTTCTTCGACTCGACACACTCAAAGCGCACACGCGTGTCAAGCAAACAAGCACCCACAGGCAGGCTCAAGCGAGAAGCAGCCACAATAAGAAAGCTAAGGCGTATCTTACCAAGCTTCTATCTCTGTTACACCGCCCAAAAGGCGGAGTCAGCTGTTAAAAACGTTAAGGAAGAACAAGGAGCCACCGATGAATTGAAAACGACCAATCACAATTTAAAATTAACAAATTTAAACTTAAATGAAACGATAATGCCACAACAACCACGGAGACGTCCACTATCTACGGTCGCAACGCACGAACAGTGAATGAATGAAAATGAAAAGTAATTTCTTTGAGCTAGGTATCCGTCCACCGGTACACTAGCTGACAACTTGTTTGTGGCTGGCGCTTTTCAAAATGAAACAACGTCACTACTGTAATGATAATAAAATTGTCGTACTATTTTTCTTTGATAGCCGATTTCAACAATCCTAGTTATCAACTAGCTTTTGTACCATAAAGTTCATACACACAAGTATGTTAAATAGTAAGATGAAAAGCACAGAATAAAGATTGAGAGGCTTTATACAAAATTGCTATAAGTATAGGAATGCTGTACATGGAAGGTGAGCGATGATATTGAAGTGCTTGTAATGCTCCACGCTTACTCGCACGATTTATGTACTCGTAGATATATCGATACAAATGCTCCACGCATAATTGCACGATTTGATTTCTCGTAGATAGGATTGATGCTGTGGCGCTGAGCGGTCTCGAACGCCGTGGTCCACAGGGCTCTAATGGAAGTAGGAACTAGGACGATGCTGGGGCCTAGGCCTAAGTCGGTCAAAGTTAGCAACAGTCATAGTCAATCATTTTGACCGTGGTCCCCAGAGGCTCTGAAAAGTAATGTTTTTTTTTTTTTTTTACTTGCCTTTTGTTTAGGCTTATGAGGGTTTGATGCTGTGGTGCTGAGCGGTCTCATACGCCGTGGTCCACAGGGGCTCTAAAGGATTGGGAAGGTCGATGCTGTGGCCTGGGCCTTATATTTATGACCGTGGTCCACAGAGGCTCTGAAAATAAATAGCGTAATGAAGAGCTCACATGGGAATGATGCTGTGGCGCTGAGCGGTCTCGTACGCCGTGGTCCACAGGGGCTCTAAAGGATGTAGGAAGGACGATGCTGTGTGGCCTAGGCCTTATTTATTTTGACCGTGGTCAACGGGGGTCTGAAATTGGTTCAAGGAAGGAAAATAGGATAGGGGTAATGTACAGGCTTACTTTTAATAATGGTCGACCCGTCAACAAAGACATAGGCCAACGGCTGGATCTTACTGCTGATGTTGATACTGGCTTTCTCATAAATTGGTAAACATTTTAAGTAACTATCAGGATAGCAGTAGGAAATATAAAACTAACCATGAAGCATCCAAGGCCTGGGCAGCTCGCGAGGTAGACGGCAGGGGCTGGGGCCGAGATGTGGCATCTGTTTCAGTCTCGTCGGCCGGCACGCTCGCCGGTTGTCGCTCGGGGTCCTCTACACTGTCCGTCGACACGGTGTCCTGCTCGCCGGGCTGGGGCGCTCGGCGCAACTGGTCGTGGGCGACTTTACGAGGGCGCCCTCTGCCAGTCACTCGCTTGATGATGTACCGATCGTTGTCCAGGATTCTGCATACTTCATACGGCTCACTGTATTTGAGGTCGAGGGACATCTGGTTACGAGGATTGTTCTTGACGAGTACGTAGTCGCCTGGTTGAAATGGGCGCAATTTCGCCTTGCCTCTGTCGAAGCGTTGCTTGTTGTATTGCGCCGCATCAATCATTTTCTGTCGTACGTGTTGCTCGAGCAGATCAAAATCTATGCATTCGTTCTCAATATTCACCAACCTTAGTAACTCTGGCGGTATGCAATGTTGTCGGCGGGTCAGGAGAGTGAGCGGAGCTACTCCTGTCACTCGATGTGGCGTGCAGTTGAAAGCGAGCTGTAAAGCTTCCAGCGCCGTCTGCCAGTCTTGAGTACTGTAGTTTTTGATCATGGTAAGGGCATTTTTCAATGTACCCATGACCCTTTCGACCTGTCCGTTTGCTCGGCTTGTTCCTGGCGCAATTGAATGCACGTCAATCCCTATGCGGTCAGTGTAGACTTTGAACTCGCCGAGAAACTCCCGACCGCCATCAACCACCACTTGTACCGGGGTGCCAAACAGGTGAATGACACGCTTGAGTGCCGCGAGTGTACTGCTCGGGCTCTTGTCATTGGAATAGCTCAGTAATATGTATTTCGTGAATGCGTCAATAGCAACAATTACGTACTCATCTTGTCCTTCGGAGTTCCTCGTGCCCAATTTTCCTGTGATGTCCATATGAATGACCTGGAACGCTACCGTGGGTTTCTGGATCGGATGGAGCTGCGCTTGTATAGAACCAGATGGTCCTTTCGAGGTTCTACATATAACACAATTGTCTACAAAACGTCTAACAGCCGAGTTCATTTTGTCAAACCAGTACGTTTCTCGTAGCTTCTGCAGAGTTTTCTCCCATCCTGGGTGCTGCAGTGTCACGTGGAAGGAGTTTATCAAGCTCCACTGGAAAGACTTAGGCACTACAATTGGTTTATGTATGCCGAGTATAGGATCTGTGAGCATTTTCTTGAGTATGCCATCTTCCATGACATAGCCTTCGATGGAATCGCCAGATGTTATACTCTCCATCATTGGGCGTAGCATGTCGTCGCGGTGCTGCTCAATCTGCAGCCATTCCATATCTCGAGTCATAACGTTAACTGACATCTCGCTGCAAGGGTTTCTACTGAAAAAGTCTGCGTGCTGTAATCGCTCACCTTTCCTATACTCCACCTCGAATCCGTAGTTTTGCAAAAACGCCCACCACCGATGGATTCGCGGAAGCAAGTCCTTTTTGTTTTTGGAGGCCTTGAGAGCATTACAGTCGGTTATTACCTTGAATTTTCGGCCGTAGAGGTAATGCCGAAAATGCTTAATTGCTCTTACGACTGCCAACGTTTCAAGTTCGTAAGAGTGGTAGCGGCTCTCGGCGTCGGTGGTGCGCTGGCTCATGTACGCGACTGGATGTTGGCGACCCGCGAATGTCTGCACTAACACTGCCCCGTAGCCGATGCAGCTGGCGTCCGTGTAGAGTTCGATGGGTGCGTCTTCCTGGAATAGCGTAAGGGTAGGCGCAGTAGACAGATGTTTGACAATATAATCCCTAGCTTCGTCATGCCTTTCGTTCCATTCCCATGTCGTATCGTTCTTAGTGAGTTCATATAAAGGAGCCATAACTCGCGAGAAGTTGGGAATGAAACGTCTGAAATATCCAGCGAGGCCATTGAATTGTCTAACTAGTTTGACAGTTTTCGGGATTGGTGCCTTCGTTAAAGCCTCCACCTTTCTTGGGCTAGGGCTGACCTGCCCGTCTGCAATTATATTGCCCAAGTACTCGATGGAGCGTTTAAAGAAGGCGGTTTTATCAACGTTAATAGAAAAGCCAGCTTCTTGTAGAGCAATCAATATGCGTTCAATATGGGATAAGCCCTGATCAAAATCTTTACACTTTAAGAGCACATCATCGACTTAGACCTGGCACACTTGGTCTGGTGAGCTCGTGAGGTGAGCGAGAGCCCTATTAATGCAGCGCTGGTAGACTGACACCGCGTTGCAAAGTCCAAATGGCATAGTTAGGTATTCATATAAACCATCGGGAGTTACAAAAGCAGTCTTTTCAATTGATCCCTCCGAAATAGGTATCTGATGAAACCCAGCTGCCATGTCAATTGTGGTGAAATAAATACCCCCGGCCAGTTGGTCTATTTGGTCTGATATTATCGGTAAGGGATAATGGTCCCTGACGGTATTCCTATTTAACTCTCGGTAGTCTACACACATACGATCTTTGCCGTTTTTCTTTTTAACTATAATTATTGGGCTTGCAAAAGGAGATTTACTTTCCCGAATTATTTTATGCTCAAGCAATTCGTTAACGATATCGCGAACTTTTTCCCGTTCAACTGGACTAAGCCGATAGGGCCTACGCTCCACTGTCTTACTTTCGTCCTTTAATCGAATCTCTAGCTCACCCGTATTAACTCGCGTATGCGGGTAGCCATGAATAAACAAGTGTTCAAACTTGTTCAGCAATATTTTTAACTCGCTAATCTGATTGTCATTGGTTAAGTCACAATCTAATTTGCCAAATTTTGGACTTTGAGATCGCATGTGGTAAATGATCGGTTGATGAACCAGCATTGCACCTCGTGAATTTACAACAACGCTTAGGTTCGTATTTTCTATCAAATTAATGCCTATCAAAATATCAGAGCTCACTTCAATATCGGAAACGACGTGAAACTCTAGTTCTACGCGCAAGTTGTCGATTATGCAAACTGTTGTTAATGTTGAAAGCGAGACAACCGTAAATTGACCGAGAGCTTTCAAATAGCTAACCCTATCAACGTGTTTTCCCGGCAACTTTGCAGCTACAGATTCACGAATGACTGAACATTCGGCTCCACTATCAAAAATCGCATTAATTTTGAAACCTCCTACAACAACTGGCATCGCATTTAATTTTGACGTGCCCACACAATTGACATTAGAAACAACTGCACGTTCTCGCTTGTAACACGTTTGATAAGTATGACCCAACCTTGAACAAAACGTACATGTCGGTCTACCAACACCTGGAGGAGTAGTTTTACCATCCTGTTGTCGCGGCTGAGGGCCTTCAGGTTTGTCGCGGTATCGGCAATCATGCGTATCGTGACCCGATCTTTTACAGATATGGCAAAAGCCCGGTGTCTTATCAAAACGTGGGCGCTTTGCGACACTCTGATGCGGTATCGATGCATTGGGATGAGGACGTTTAACACTTTTTATAGATGAGGCCACTGAAATAAGTTCTGGGACAGATGTAGCTCGCGCATTTAACAATTCGATTCTCAGGCGCTCATCCCCAATGCAACCGATAACAGCCTCAACCGCGTCATCATTCGACAACTTATCTTTAGTAATACGTCTCCATAAAACCCAAGCTTGTGATAAGAACTGAGCGATGTCTTTAGAATTATCGTAAGTATGTTCTCTAAAACGCACAACATCGCGTGAATATCGGTTTTCCGGTTCAAAAGTTGAAATTAAAACATCACGCAATTCTTGCCACGTGGTGGTGGACACCAGCCAATTGTCAACCCACAACCTTGCGCGACCCTTAAGCAAACTACCAGCCTTCATCCGGACTTCATAATCGCTCAGGTTGTAAGTTTCCATAGCTGTGGTCACATGTTGACACCATTCTCTAACCCCAACATTAGCGTCTGGATCGTATGACGGCAAAAACACGTCATTTATTCTCACTTTTGAAATATCTGATTGCGACGTCATACGATCCGACACGTGTTTCATCATTTGCAACATCTGAGTGAAAAAATCAGCCGGCACCCCATCAACAGAAGTGTTCATATTTTTGTTAACCGAGCCAGAAGGGCGAGCAGAAGTGGGAGGTGATCCCACTTCTGATGACGGCGCACCGACCTCCGGAGAATTTTTGGAAAAGGTGACGTCAGATAAACTGACGCCACCAACTCCATCACAAGGCTCACTCATTGCAAACGAAACACCAAATTATAGTTTAACACTATTTAATTACAACACTTCGCCTAGCACTGATATACACACTTAAAAATAACCTTAAAATAATACAACAGTATGTACTCACAGAGCGTCTGGTCGCAGCCGACGCTCAGCACAGAAAAAAAGTCTTTCCGTCTTGATTACAAGCCGCCACCCCGAAAACAAAAACGGTGGCTCCCTCTTGTCAAGTCGGAAATTACTTCAAATTCACAAATTATTAAAACGCAAATTCACTAAATTTTCCAAACTTGATAGTTCGGTGGCTCCCTCTTGTCAAGACGGAAATTACTTCAAATTCACAAATTATTAAAACGCAAACTCACTCTAAATTTTCCAAACTTGATAGTTAAATCACAAATTAATTTAAACAACTAATTTAGGTCACTAACTAAATCTAAAGTTGAATTTATCCTTACAAACGTAATCACGTGGTATCGTTTCGAAACACCGTGGAGGGGAGCTCATTCCATAGCCGGATGGTACGTGGCAAAAAGACCTCTGGAAACGTACTGTGGATGACCGCAGTGGCTCCAGGTAGTATGGATGAACTCTACTCCGGTGGCGGGCGGTGCGATGGTAAAAACGAGACGTTGGTATCATCTCGAACAATTCCTCAGAGCACTCCCCATGGAACATGCGGTACAAAATACAGAGGGACCCGAAGTCCCTCCGCAGACCCAGAGGCTCCAAGCGATCCGTGAGAATGGGATTATCGACAATCCGAACGGCTCTCTTCTGTATGGAGTCAAATGGAAGAAGCTGGTATTTGGGAGCCCCGGCCCAGAGATGGGAGCAGTACTCCACGCGAGGCCGGACTTGTGCTTTATAGAGCAAAAGTCTTTGTCCAGGCGTGAAGTACCGCTTCGCTCTGTTGAGGACTCCCAGCATTTTGAACGCCAACTTGGCTTTGCCTTCCAAATGACTCCGAAATTGGACATCGCTCGAAATGTCGACCCCAAGTATCCCGATACTCCCGGAAGCTTGCAGGGATACTCCTTGGAATTGCGGCGCCATGACAAAGGGGTCCTTCTTCGCAGTGAACGCGCAAACTTGTGTCTTTGTCGGGTTGAATTGAACCAAGTTCAATTCACCCCATTCGGAGACTCGCCCCAGAGAGTTCTCCACTTCAGTCACAAGTTTTGATCGTCTCTCTTGCACCACGCTCCGAGAGAGACTCTGATGGCCGATATATCGCGCATCCCCCGTGCTGTCATCCGCATAGCAATGCATGCCATCAATAGACAGCATGTCATTGATATACAGGATGAAAAGCGTGGGGGAGAGCACCGAACCTTGTGGAACGCCAGCGTTAATGGTCATGGTATCAGAGCAGTCACCGTCTACAACGACAGTGATGCTCCGCCCATCCAAAAAGCTAGCGATCCACTTGCAGAGACCCTCGGGGATTCCGTAAGATGGTAACTTCGATAGAAGTGCCCTATGCCAGACCCTGTCGAAGGCCTTCGCGATATCAAGGCTCACAGCAAGAGCCTCGCCCTTGCTCTCCAAGGCAACTGAGACTTACTTACTTACTACAACTGAGATCTTAGAACTTACATCTCAAGGTGGGTGGCGCATTTACGTTGTAGATGTCTATGGGCTCCAGTAACCACTTAACACCAGGTGGGCTGCGAGCACGTCCACCTATCTAAGCAATAAAAAAAATACACACAACTTCATTAAACACACTAAATGTAAACACGCCCAAGTAAAAGAAGGCAAGACAATGTTCGTAACAATCATTTTTATCGTAAACAAAAACAAAGAGATATCCGGGTTAAATAATCCGCTCTGATCCAGTTTTGTCCGGATAGCCGGAAAGCTGTTTTTTTTTTGTTAACTCCGTGCAAAGAAAGTGTTTGTGTAAGAGATTTTGTTAAGCAATTATTGGGAAATAGCGGAACGCGTCTCGGTCCTGTTGATGTTTGTGCTTGTTCATTGAAGTGCTTTTTTATTGTTTCTATGTTGAGACAAATGTAATTTAATATGATCCCGGAAAGAAATTTAGAGGTTAGTTAATAGGTCCGATCTATTTGATACTAGGAGGACTATGTGCTTGTGTACTTATTCAAATCTATACATAATAATATAAATAAAATTAGTGTCTGTTCGTGATATTGAAATAACCGCTTTTTACTACATGAATATGAATATTTATATGCGGTACATTTTTATCTGTCTGTTTGTTCCGGCTAATCTCTGGAACGGCTGGACCGATTTTGATGAGACTTTCACTAATAGGTAGCCGATGATATAAGGAGTAACTTAGGCTACTTCTTTTAGACTAGCTTCGCCCCGCAGCGTCACCCACAGTTATTGTCGTACCGCGCGCAACATGGCGGGCTTCGTCTATCAATAATAAAATTTTATGTTTCCGAAGCGAAGCGAGGGCGGGTCGCTAGTATTAAGTCCATGCTCAGAGACCTCAATTTAATGGCTCGTTGACATAACCGCTTCATACCAGATGGACCGTCAGCCGGTTTAACCATCTATATCGAAAACAATTCATATACATTTACAATAAAAAAACAGAAAATTATACTCAAACAGAAAACCCTAAGTTTGATTTGTCTTCATTATATTAATTCGCAAAATTAAATTTAAAAAAATGTTCATCACGTTACTGTAGTCATGGCGGCTCGCACGTTCCAATGGCCCAATTAAACACGTCATTCAGTAGGGGGGTTAATTAAGAAGAAAATGATCTCTTCAAATACAACGCGAATGTATGTTTGACGCGAACCATGAGCGGAAGCGGAGTTCTAATCGTAGGCTCTATCTATCTAAATACAGGCGTCTAATTGATTCCTGTGTGCTTAAAGATATAAAATACCAATTGGTGCAACTGCTTTTTTATTGCTTAGGTAGGTGGACGAGCTTACGACCCACCTGATATTATGTGGTTACCGAAGCCCCTAAACAACTACAACGTAAATGTCGACACTCATTTTGAGACAAGAGTCGTAAGGTCTCAGTTTTTACAGTACAACGGCTGCCCCGCCCATCAAACCGAAACGCATTACTGTTTCACGGCAGAAATAGGTAGAGTGGTGGTACCTAGCCGTGCGAACTCACAAGACGTCCTACCATCAGTGCTACTCGAAATTCGTTGCGACCCTACGCAATATGTGCCTGGATTAACCACGAACGACGCGACATCTACAGTCGACTGATTCATGTTGTATGGGTCTGAATGTTGAGCGACGAATGTAAAGCATGAAAGAGGATGCGATAGAGATGCTAATGTTGAGATGAATGTGTGGAGAGACAAGAATGAACAAGATAAGGAATGAGTATATCAGAGAAAGTAGCCCAGGTGATTGACAAATTAAAGAGCAGACGGTTAGCGTGGTTTGGACATGTGATGCGTAGAGAGGAGATGCATGTGACTAGGAGATGTATGGAAATGGCAGTACAAGCTAGAGGGGGAATGTTGAGACGACGCCTGATAGAAGAGAATAGAATAGAAAAATTTGCTGTGTCTACCCCACCTAGTGGGATAAAGTGGAGACAAAGAGAGTCGACTGACTCGGTGGTACAGTAATTAATGCCCCTGAATGTTGCGCTAAAGCTCGTCTGTTCGATTCCCACATCGGACAAGCATTCGTGTGATGAAGAGCTTTGTTTGCTCTTTGTCTGGGTGGTTATTATTATCTGTAATATATAAGTTTAAACGTATTTAAGTATGTATGTCAGTCCCTGGAACCCAAAACACAGGGAATCCAATCCTAATTTGAGACCGGACGACCGTGCGTGATTTCCCAGTTTATTTAAGTTATTATTATTTTTACATAACTAAGTAAATTGGTATTATGAAATTCCCACCGTGCCAAACTAGCCGAACAGGGTACATTCCTAATACGTTCAATTTTACTTGACAGATAAACGAGCTGTGGGCCCAGCTGGTGCTAAGCAGTCATCGAAGCTCGTAAACATCATAACCTAATTGCCACTACCCCTTATTGCTCTATCTTTGTACCACACAACAAATTGAACGCCCGCTTCTGCTGAATTATGACTTGAATGCCTTCAGTAATGCCTACTCGCACTGAATTATAGCTAATAAGACGAATATTAAAGTAATTTATAATAGCCATTAGGAAATAAATTACTTCACCGAAAAAAATAAAAAAAATATTAGAATAGAAACATTACTAAAACATCATAAACAGTAAAATTATAAATTACTAGCGACCCGCCCTCGCTTCGCTTCGGAAACATTAAAACACATATGAAACAAACAAAAAAAAATAAAAAAAAAGATTAAAAAAAGTAGCCTATGTTCATCAGGGACAATGTCGGCTTCTAATGGAAAAATAATTTTTCAAATCGGTCCAGTAGTTTCGGAGCCTATTCGAAACAAACAAACAAACAAATCTTTCCTCTTTATAATATTAGTATAGATATAGATCATCGTTTGCTTTGTCAATACAGATACGTCCAGATTATTTAGCAATCCGTTAAAAAAGTGCAAACTTTGGAAATATATTAAGTAATAGTTAATACTCATCATTAAAACTGAAACGGGACTAGGAATAAATACGCTCGGAATTAAACAATAGATCTTTAAGTAGTTTTTTGATAGTGGGGCGTGTTGTAAACCAGCGCGGGTAGGTACCCCCTATCTATTTCTTTCGCGAAATACGCATGCGTTCCGATTTTGAGAGTAGGGTAAATTCGTTATACAATAGAATTAAGATTTCGACGTCATGTGACGAAGTCGGTGGTAGTATTCACTTTGAGATGTCTATGAGCTCCGGTAACCACTTTACGCCATGTGGGCTGAGAGCTCATTCTCTCAACTACCTAATAATAATAAAAAAAAAAAGGTTTATGATCTACACAATAAAGCAACGCATTACCACTCTTTCTACTACTATCGCATACTAGTCCTGTAGTATATTCGAAGGATAGTTTAACTGTTATTTCAAATTATTTGAGAAATTTAACTAGCCTTTGCCAAAAACTGGAGAATTACGTCGCAATATTAATGTGTCCAAATTTCCTCAGTGCCTTAAGACAAAGGTGTACAACCAATCTGTGTTGCCAGTGATGACTTACGGTTCCGAGACGTGGTGCTTCACAAGGGATCTTTTTAGGAAGCTTAGTGTCGCGCAGCGAGCTATGGAGAGGGCTATGCTATCTACGAGATCGAATCAGAAATGAGGAGATCCGTACAAGAACCAAAGTTGCTGACATAGTCCGTAGGATTAGCAAGCTGAAGTGGCAGTGGGCAGGCCACATAGCGCGAAGATCGGACGGCCGATGGAGCAGAAAGATCCTCGAGTGGAGACCACGCACTGGCAAACGCAGTGTGGGACGGCCACCTACCAGTTGGACCGACGACCTGGTGAAAATTGCTGGGTCACGTTGGATACAGGTGGCAACGGACCGGCCGCACTGGACATCAGTTGGAGAGGCCTATGTTCAGCAGTGGACAGTAGACAGGCTGAGATGATGATGATTTATCAGATAACCGAATAGTATGAGTTTTGTCGTGAGCCTATTTCTGGTAAAAAATTAAGATTCTAATTTTCTCAGGTCGCGGGAACGATGAACTTTGGGAGAGGGTTATGTCCATCAGTGAACGTCCGTGGACTGATAATGATAATGATTTTGCTCAAAAACAGTATTCAAGAAGCCAAGCCCCCGCTTTCGGTATTAACGAAAAAAGCGCTCTTTAAAAGCTCCGATGGATTGATTAATTAATGAACCGAACGTATCTCGAGAAGATGCTAATCAAAGGCTTGATGCATTCTCGATCTTTAGTGATAAATCAGCGTTTTATTTATCGATCACTTTGTGTGGTGGCCACGAAACGAGCAGTTTTTTTTTTAAGGAAATTCAAATTATAAGTCGTTTTAAATTTTATATCATTATTATCATCTCTAAGCTCTACTGCTCACGGCTTTCCATAGTGCACCACAATAAGCTCTACATTTGTAGACTTATTTTTCTTATCATTCGCCTAGACTGATTCATCTCACGTCTACATTGTACTTAACTAGAAGAATATTATTTTAGTAATGTGGAACACCGCCGTTATTATTGAGACACGGAGTCGCAACCATCAAACCATCATCATCATCATCATTATTCTATATCAGTTCACTGCTGGACAGGCCTCTCCAATTTATTTTTATTTTTTTATTGCTTAGATGGGTGGACGAGCTAACAGCCCACCTGGTGCTATGTCGTTACTGGAGCCCATAGACATCTGCGACGTAAATGCGTTACCCACCTTGAGATATCAGTTCTAAGGTCTCAGTATAGTTACAACGGCTGCCCCACCCTTCAAACCGAATACACGGCCTTTATATGGGGCCCATAATTGCTTCGATATCTTCACAAGACCCTTTGACATCAATAGTTCAATAACATTCTTAAATGAAATCAGTAGTGACACTAAATTGGACTTGAGGTTAGAGAATATCATAAAAATATCAATAGAACGAGGCGTATATAATGAAATGAAATATTATCAAGAGTATTTGCAAGTGTTTTTTTGTATTCAAGTAACCTTTTAGTTTTATTTTAACCAGTCAAATTAGATCTGCTGTGATGCTGAGATCTGATTTATCTTCAATTCAATCACTGCCAAGCTTCACAAGCCAGGCTAAATTTGAAGATTTCTTAAAATCTCATTGGAATCGGTCCACTCATTTCGGAATATAAAGGGAAAAAGATACCTACAGACATCGAATTTTAAGAAATATATATGTTTATGTTATCGTATTCTTTCAAGTCTTTTAGTGGTTTGTAGTACAGCTGTAGTCCTTCAAAGAATACTTTTTATTTTCCACCGTGGACCAGACCTTCATGATTTCAATCATCTAATATTTATTTAGTTCAATTTTTCAATTGGAATACAGGTTTGGTATGTAGTAGTATGTACAAAATTTAATTGAATATCTAACACGAAAACATTCAATACCCTAAAAGCAGAGATACATTTATTAACAGGTTAGTCTAATCTAGTTTGATCGCGTTGCAATCCCAAATGGGTCGTATAGATAATACGTAACGCTTGGTTTAACGCTTGTTTTATGGCCCCAGAGCACGCCCACTCTACCGGGAACGTCTATGGTCAGCGTTTCACGAAGATGTCCCGATTAATGAGCTCTTCAATATACCTTAACAGAGCTGTCAGGCACATTAATATACTAATGCTATACATACATGCGTTGAGAATGTCGTGCAAAACAGTAAATATAAAAATTGGTAAACTGGTGGTAGGGCGTCTTGTGTATCCGCACGCGTAGGTATCACCACCCTGCTTATTTCGGCCGTGAAGCAGTAATGCGTTTCGGTTTGAATGGCGGAGCAGCGGTTGTACTGTTACAAATGACCTAAGAGCTCTTGTCTCAAGGTGGCTTGCGGTATTTACAGTGTAGTTGTCTATGGGCTTTGGTAACCACGTAACAACAAGTGGCCTATGAGATCGCCCAACCATCTAAGCAATAAAAATATAAATAAAGGTTTTTTTATTACCATTCTAGTTGATGCTTTAAATAATGGTAGGATATTCTAATAGCACAACTCAGCACAAAGGAGAAAACACGTTGCGCCGACCCCAGGTGACTGGGAGAAGGGCAGAAGAATGATGATGTTCTAAGAACACAACTATATGTGCCGCAGGAATGAAGATTGTGCGATTGGCGAAGATATATTATGCCATAGTTAGTATTCATAGTGTTCCCAAGTAATGTGAAAACAATGACGCTTTGAATTTTCATAGGATTTTTTAAAGCAGAATTGTATTTTTCTCTCAAGCTTTCGGCTAAGCTATATTGAACGTAGGCATTTTTATCACCTTTCTTACATTTTACCGCCTTTGTATTGCAAATTCATGTTGGAAACATCATATTCTGGACTCTTCATAAATATTGATAAAATTTCCAAGATTCCATATTTTTCAAACTGATTTCCTTAAAAGTCCACGATAATACACAATTTGATTGAAAAATAAACGAGAAAAATTAACTTTGCTTTTACCACCACAGTGTGTATATCACAAAAATATGCACGACAACATATCATCCAACCAATCGGCCGAACTAAACAGCAATGTGTGAGAGGGCAGCTTGGCTATGCAGGCGAAAATTTCTCGATAAAATTATCATAATGATCCACGGCAACGAGTGCCCTGGGAATGACGGGATAATATCCAAGGTAGCTCCTGATACGATGAGAATAATACCCGTTTTTATTATATCGAAATACCGAGATTGCGTTATTCAACCATAGATATTATAATTTAGGCTTCGGTAATTGCTCATAATTTGACTCGCATAAATATTTCGAATAAAGAAAAATAAGAGTGTTTTTGAATGTGAGATCATGTCGATTACAATTTGAATATAAATTATTATTTGGGTCTAGGAAATTTCGAATAAACAAAAACACAACATATCGATAGAGATAATTAATCTCGATGGGAGTCTGTGGGTATCCATATTACGTGATTGAGATTGGACGAGATTGGATGTGTTAGAACTAGGAAAATATTTACATTAAAAGACTAATATTTATGCTCTCTGTCTTATTTATCTCTTATCTCTCTTCTTCAACCTGTGCTTACCCAATGATGACTGTAGGTCTTTTCATATGCCCCCCATTCTTCTCGGTCTCTTGCCTTTCGCATCCATTCCTTACCAGCTGTTTTGACCGGGTCGTCGGTCCTCCTCATCGGTAGTCTGCCTACGTTACGACATCCAGTACGAGTTCTTCAGTCCAGTACTTTTGTCCAATATCTAGTACCCGCTAATAGTAGTATTATATTAGCGTGTATTGTGTTGCTTTTATTTTTTTGTAACTTAAATTTATAAATTTCTCTTCTCTGTTCACTTTCTACTTTTTATATGTGATTTTGATTATGGAAACATATTTGGTTATTTTTTTAGCTATTTTTTAAAATAATAAATGTTTGTATTGTACTGTTTGTTTCCCAAATAAATAAATATTATTAGGTTTTCTCTCGAGTTCTTGACCCGATTTAGTTCCTAGCTCGCGCCCTGAAACCTTCAAGGAAGTTTCGGATTCTCTTCAACTTATGAACACTGTGTCTTCCAAAACTTTACTTACCCCTGTACATGTGTGCATGGCTGCTTGTTCTTGTAGTATGTGTATGTTTATATTTGTTTCTTATTTGTGTATGTATCTATGTATGTTTTTTGCTACTACGCCTGTTGTGCCTGTGTATTACTATGCGGATGGTTTCTGTGTGTGTATTCCAGATCGTGTTAGTTCTACTTTTAAGGGGTGATATTTGCTAAATTTTTCCAGTAGCTGAAGAGTTTGTTTGTTTGAACACGCTAATCTCAGGAACTACTGATCCGATTTGAAAAATTCTTTCATTGTCAGATAGCCCATTTATTGAGGAAGGCTATATAACAAGGCTATATAACATCACGCTAAACCAATACAAGCGGAGCACAAATAAAGAATGTTTCGAAATCGTTTTTTTTCCATTTGAGAGCTACCGCTGCATGCGCTGCAGAAACTGTTAAAGTTTCACTCAAATAATGTATGACAGAATTGTTCCCCTTTAAAAAATCTAAAAAAAGTCCGCAACAGCATATGTCTATATGTTAAGATTGGCTCACTATAACGTTTTTTATGCTGACCACATTTGTTCTAAAATAAAGCATTATTTGTGAACTATTCCACGCGGATGAAGTCGCGGGCAAAAGCTAGTATATTATATTAGTATATATATATAATTTAATTTTAAAAGACATTCAACGTGATCATTTTTTGGAATATATTTGTTGAAATCGTTATTCTAAAAATTGTACTACTAACAATTTAGACTTTGATTAGTTCTTTTTTGATTGCATTATCGGTATTTTATAACACAGTACGATTGCTTATAACGATGGCAGTGTATTTGCTTATAGTTAAAGCTACGCACAATTTCCATGTACATATCTAGTATTTGTTTAGTTTAGTAGTTTAGTGATTTGTTTGAGATAAATCATTAACATAAAACTGGAGTTATGAATTTTGCTTTCAATTTCGTATTGAACCAGCGCTTTCAAGAGACTTCAACCCATAGACACAACCCACTGAGTTTCTCGCCGGATCTTTTCAGTGGGTCGCGTTTCCGATCCGGTGGTAGATTCTACAAAGCACTACTCTTGCTAGGGTCAGTGTTTTTTTATGTTTGAGAGATTACTGGTGCGGTGCAGCCCCGTGAGCTCACCTACACCTTAGGATGAAGCTAAAATAGCCTCTCAAAGCTATCAGCATAGGTAAGGGAAAAAAAGGGAGACGTTGTCTATGGATTCAATTTTATTGTATTTTTTTTACTTACATGGGTAGACGAGCTCACATCCCACCTGATGTTAAGTAGTTACCGGAACACATAGACATCTACAGCGTAAATGCGCCACCCACCTTGAAATATAAGTTCTGTGGTCTCAGTATAGTTACAACGGCTGCCCGACCCTTCAAACCGAAACGCATTACTGCTTCACGGCAGAAATAGGCGGGGCGGTGGTACCTACCCGTGCGGACTCACAAGAGGTTCTACCACCAGTAATTACGCAAATTATAATTTTGCGGGTTTGATTTATATTTGACGATGCTATTCCTGCACCGTGGAAGTCAATCGTGAACATTCCTTAACGTATTTCATTAGAAAAGTTACTACCCGCTTGCGGGATTCGAACACCGTTGCATCGCTAGATGCGAATGCACCGGACGTCTTATCCTTTAGGCCACGACGACTTCATTGTAAAGGTAAACCATCCAAATACTCGTATAACCAAACGATCCTTTTATAAAAATCGCTCCAACAGCTTAGGGATTAACCCAGTTCATAACACGCCTCTAGCGCCGACCTTATGAATTTTGCTTGTACGCTTATAACGTTATCTCTACAGCGTGGAAGTCGTTTGTGAGCACGTGCCAGCTTATTATTTACACTAGGGATACTATATTTATGAGACTCAGTAGTCAAATACTCGATACAAATACTGTCGGGGCGTGAATTGAAACCCAGGAGAAGTGTAATTCAAGAATTTTATTAGGTTTAATCTTCTATTATAAAAATGAATTGCTGTTCGTTAGTCTCGCTAAAACTCGAGAACGGCTGGACCGATTTGGCTAATTTTGGTCTTGAATTATTAGTGGAAGTCCAGAGAAGGTTTAAAAGGTAGATAAATATGAAAATGCTCGGAATTAAATAAAAATAACAATTTTGTTTTCGCTTTGATGTGTCCCCCGTCGGACGGATTACTTTTGTTTGTTTTAAGTTTATTTTATACAAAAGCTTAGGTCTTTTATTTATCGATTGAGGCACTACGAGGTATGCCGGGTCAGCTAGTAACATAATTATATTATGATTAAGGAAAACAGATTTCTACGTATATAACACAAGAGTGATACGAGCCGGTGACGGCGCGGCGACGTGTCACTAGCTTATGCAGCAATAATGCGATTTAAAGCAAACAACACTATGCAAGCACGGCTCATGATCTTCGCCTATCTTAACAAATACATAGGGTGTCTTTTCCATTAAACCATAAACACTGGTGTATTGTATCTAATTAGTATCCGCTCAGAGGTCGATAACTATTTTTGTTTTTGTTTTTATCCGTCGGTTATCGAGGTCCATGGACATTGCAACATAAATACCGTCATCTACCTTGATACATGATCTCTAAATCTGAATTGTATAAGGATAACAGTCGTTCCATCATCCAAACCGTAACGCATTACTGCATCGCAGTATAAATAAAGAACTTAATTATTCATTTATGTAGTAAATTTAATATTTTGACATTAATAAATTTTCCCTAAAAAAATAGGGAAAATATTCCCGGCAATATTTTTTTATAATTCCTAAAACAAAAAAAAGAGAAAACCCGTTTACAATGAAAAGAGAATAAGGCTATTTCATTTTTGCCTACTTATGTGTAGATTCCGTTGGCAAGTACTAATTGACAAGCGTCAGCGTCTTAACAGTTATCTGTCATGGATCAAGGAGAAGACTGTTTGATTGATCCCCGCGACTAATTGCCGATAAACCTGCCCTAGATAAAACGGAAAGCTAATTAGAACACATGTATTTACACATGGATTCCCCCCTCATAGTATGTATTTACCTTAATTAACAGATTTACGAAACATTCTCGTTGGTTATGTTACATATTTTTGTCACTAAGATCGCATATTCACTATGCTATATTTGCCTTAGGACATCCGACATGAAACCAGATCCACGTTGTGAATTTTGAATAGAACAATTCAAGAGTTATTAGGTTTCAGTGTTCCAATATCGTTCCAATTCTCAATACTTAATCTATCTATCTATCTATCTATATATATAAAAATGAATTGCTGTTCGTTAGTCTCGCTAAAACTCGAGAATGGCTGGACCGATTTGACTAATTTTGGTCGTGAATTATTTGTGGAAGTCCAGAGAAGACTTAAAAGGGAGATAAACATGAAAATGCTCGGAATTAACTAAAAATAACAATTTTGTTTTTCCTTTGATGTGTCTCCCGTCGGACGGATTCCTTTTGTTTGTTTTAAGTTTATTTTATACAAAAATTTAGGTCTTTTATTTATCGATTGAGGCACTACGAAATCTGCCGGGTCAGCTAGTCTATATATATAAAAATTAATTGCTGTTCGTTATTCTCGCTAAAACTCGAGAATGGCTGGACCGATTTGACTAATTTTGGTCGTGAATTATTTGTGGAAGTCCAGAGAAGACTTAAAAGGTAGATAAACATGAAAATGCTCGGAATTAACTAAAAATAACAATTTTGTTTTTCCTTTGATGTGTCTCCCGTCGGACGGATTCCTTTTGTTTGTTTTAAGTTTATTTTATAAAAAAGTTTAGGTCTTTTATTTATCGATTGAAGCACTACGAAGTCTGCCGAGTCAGCTAGTGCTACCTATTTTTGTCATTAAGATCGCATATTCAATATGCTATATTTGCCTTAGGACATCGGTATTGAAACCAGACCCACGTTGTGAATTTTAAATAGAACAATTCAAGAGTAATATCGTTCCAATTCTCAGCACTTAATGTTTCATAAAATTAAATCTTTCAAAGATTGTTAACACATTCATCTTTCAAAAATAAACATGGTTCATTTTCAACGAAGATTCAAACGAAACCGCATAAATACAGCCTCAACAACTAATGAACTCTAGTTCTGAGATATGCAGAATTCCATCCTGCTCTAACATTGCACAACTAGTCTGGGTGGAAGTAAGACAAATATTGTTTGAGTAATCTCATTTCCTTGCTTAATATTATACGTAGGGATACGTTGCGTTCGTTCTGTGTCATAGATTATACAATTAATCTCGGCTTAGCTGGAGGAAAAATAAGTCAATACACAATTTGTTTTTCATTGGATTTCGCCATTATAATGAGCGATTATATTTTGTACAATACAATCATGTTTATATAAATGTGTGTAGTTTTAATTAATAAAATTCGTACTCTTTCCTATAACAAACAAATTTAGAAAATTAGAAATGGGTGGACGAGACCTGGTATTAAGTATTTACTGGAGCCCATAGACATCTACGACGTAAATGCGCCACCCACCTTGAGATATAAGTTCTAAGGTCTCAGTATAGTTACAACCGCTACCCCACCCTTCAAGCCGAAACGCATTGCTGCTTCACGGTAGAAATAGGCGGGGTGGTAGTACCTCCCGCACGGAGTCATAAGAGGTATATTTATTGCTTAGATATATACTTAGTCTGGCCATAAATACTGTTACAATTAAAAATAAATAAAATATTACATTTTTTTTTTTTTTTTTTATTGCCTTTGTAGGCAGACGGGCATACGGCCCACCTGATGGTGAGTGGTTACCGTCGCCCATGGACTTCAGCAATGCCAGGGGCAGAGCCAAGCCGCTGCCTACCGAAATGAATTTGGAATCTGTCATTTTTATATGATTGCTCATTTAGTTTTCTCATTTTGGCGCCAATACATTGTACAATATTTTGCGATATTAAAATGGAGTGGGGTGATAAAGAGAACCGAATCGCTGTGATTGCATTACAGAAAGTAGGTATGGAGCCAAATGCAATTTTTAAAACTCTCCATACGCTTGGTATTAGTAAAATGTTTGTGTACCGGGCTATTAATAGGTTCAATGAGACCTCCTCTGTTTGTGACAGAAAAAGATCTGGCCGTCCACGTAGTGTTCGTACGAAAAAGGTGGTCAAAGCAGTAAGGGAAAGAATTCGAAGAAATCCTGTCCGAAAGCAAAAGATTTTATCTCGGGAGATGAGTATAGCAAGCATCTAGAACCATGTCGCGTATTTTAAAAGATGACTTAAGACTTGCAGCCTATAAGAGACGTACTGGTTATTTCTTAACTGATAATTTAAAACAGAATAGGGTGGTAAAATCGAAACAACTACTGAAGCGGTACGCAAAGGGAGGTCATAGAAAAAAATTGTTTACGGATGAGAAAATGTTTACAATTGAGCAACATTTTAACAAACAAAATGACCGTATTTGTGCTCAAAGCTCTAAAGAAGCTTCCCAATTAGTCGACAGAGTGTAACGTGGGCACTATCCGACTTCAGTGATGGTTTGGTGGGGTATTAGCTATGAACTAATAGCGAAGACTAACTTCGTAATATATTGCGAAACCGCTCCGAAACATGTGGTGGTAGGCCCTAATGTAAGTATCGGGTTTTTAAATTCACCAAGCTCATGAAAGTAGTGTTCAAATAAGTTCCTGCTTAGCTTTATGTTTAAAGAAAACAAATGGTAAATAGTCAAGCAGAAACACAATGTATAGCTAGATAGTGTTTCAAAGACAAAACGTTCTTGTTCTAGAATTAATCTCGACTGCTTTGCTCTCACTAGAGTTACACTATCGCTCGTGTAAAATATCATAAAAGAGTGGTCCAAGTTACAAGAGACATTGAACGGTCGATTAGTTCTTTTGTCGTCTATTTTATATACATATGAGAACGGTCAATTCGTTCCTTATCGTCTGGTTTGTGTCCGTCTTTTAGGAAGTCAAAAAAAGTACTGCCTGCCGCTAGTCACGTACGCCCTCGATCCATTTCTCTCTTTATTTTTAAACTAGCGGCCCGCTCCAGCTCCGCTCGGGTCATTATCAAAAATTTTAACGATATTTGACGTTGTTTTATTTAAAAAAATAAAAGAACACTTATTGCAGCATAACTATAATAGTTAGACATATGCTGTCCCGATACTTTTGTAAATAATAATGTGTTCTACAAAGTCGTAGTATATTATTTTATTACATCATGAATCATTTTCGCAGGGCACGCGATGTAAAGAATATGTTAGATAATTATTATTTTTTACCTTGGGTTACATTATTGGAGTTTTAATAAGGATCCCTAATTTTTTTCAAAAAAAATTATAGCCTATGTCACTCGGGAATAGTGTAGCTTCCAAACAGTGAAAGAATTTTTCGAATCGGTTCAGTAGTTTCGGAGCCTATTCAATACAAACAAACAAATCTTTCCTCTTCATAATATTAGTATAGATTCTTGTAAAATGTCTGTCTTAGTCCGTGTCTAGTCGTTGTAGGTCTCATGTCCTATCAAAGAGGTTGCACGTCACGACAAACACGTTTTGGCCCATGCATAAGACAATACCGGTGATACAAAAAGAAAAGAAAGCTAAAATAATTTAAATTGCTATAACGGACTTTCTTCTTAATAGTTTGACTGTTGACAGAGTTTTCGTGTTCATTATGTGGCCTTGGCGGGAGCAGATTTGTCGCTTTTTACGATGCCCCCTATCTCTCCCAGATCGGGGCCATTTTGCTTTACTCATTTTTTTTTAATTGCCCTTGTAGGTAGACGAGCACACGGCCCACCTGATGGTGAGTAGTTACCGTCGTCCATGGACTTCAGCAATGCCCGGGGCAGAGCCAAGCCGCTGCCTACCGCTTAATACTCTCCACAAGACTCGTTTGAAGAAGGACATGTCATAGCGCTCGGGAAACACCGTGGAAGGGAGCTCATTCTATAGCCGGAGTATGCCGGAGTGAGCATAGAGTTGAGGGACACACAATAGTCCTCATTTGGTCAGTTCACTGAATTGAAGATCTGTCACACGATCTTGTGCCGCTCACCCTTTCTGACGCGACAAGGCTTCTATGGACTGGTTATCTCGTCGCGAAATCAGTCCGAAGAAAACTTAAGTATCAGGTTTATTAAGTTCGTTTTGTTTATACCGACGATTCGAATACAGTTACAGCTATTCTGAGAATGAACCACTGTAGCACGAGATTAAATCGTAATAGTAGATTTAATTAGGTCTACGACTCGCAAAGCAATATCTTTTTCTCGAGTCGTCGAGTCATACGTGTTCGATGTCGTGGATGAAGATGCGATAGGCTAGCATGTTTTGGATGAACGACAGCGACCAACTTAGGGAGCACAGGGTGAGATATCAAATCAATCATGATATGCAAAGACCTCAAGAGAATATTAAATCATCTTGTGCGAATAACAGCGGAAGCTATCGTCTGTTCTTCTTACAAATTGTACCACAAGACAACTTCTCACTTTAACGGCACGGAGTGGAAATTAATTAGAAGAGGTTGGCAAACTTGGTCTTACCTTCGCTTATTGGGCTTCGAGCAAAAATATGGGACATAGCCAACGACGGAGCCTGCACGGACCCGTTACGTGGGGAGTGTCTACTACTAAAGTGCTCCGTGTTATAGTTTTAGTCACGTAATGACCAGTCAAGTGGGGCGTGGAGTTCATTGAAAATTAAGACTTAAGTTTCAAACTATAGCGTCTATTATGCTGTGAACCCTATTTCTATTTGATTATAATTTGGTCAGTTTTGCTGATGACTTTGTGGAGTGTATTTAAGGCTCCGTCTGAATTGTCCTCAATGTTTTCAAACGAAAAAGGTGAGGAGTCAAATATTTTACGATTTTTCTTTTCAGTTAAATTCGATAACTCTAATTTCGCCTTTCATTAGGATAATAGGATTAGTATAATAATACAATACCTACTGTATTGATTATACAACTTCAACAATGACATTTCCTACTTAGGAGAGTCTAGGAGACTCTATGTAAACTGGTACAAGAAAAAGAAGAAAAAAATAGTGAAAAATCCAGTTATATAATTCATAACTCCTTAATCAATTTTGTACCTTCAGGCGGCTTTAGAACGGCGGCATAGTTGCATCACTCGCTGGGTGGCGGCATTTACATTGTTGATATCTCCGAGCTCCGGTAACTTCGTATCGGGTAGGCAGCGAGCCCGTTCACTCGTCTAAGCTAAAAAAAAATTTCCACCTTATCCGACTAGGCGGAGTCGGCACAGCTGATTTTTCTCTTCTATCAGCCGTCATCTCAACACTCACTCCTCTCTCTCTCATATCGTTATGCACACACTCCACCCAAGTCTTCTTCGGTCGACCTCTTCCTCCTCTATCTTGCACTACCATTTCCATACATCTTCACATATCATACATAGAGTCACCTGCAAGGGCGGATCCAGCTTTGGCGCCAGGAGGGGGTCACATAGTCAAATTTAGATGCGTTCGTTCCCAAACGTTTGCCATTATACAAAGTTATTATATTATATTAAATGAATTAAATATTGAAGGTATGTAGTTACATAAAATCTGTATGGTGACAAAATATATAAATAAAATCATTATATTCAATTAGTGGTCCACCTAAGTCCTGGAACCAGCTCGGGGTCATGACCACCCGGTCATGACCCCCATGACCCCCCCCTGGATTCGCCATTGGTCACCTGCATCTTCTCTCTACGCATCACATGTTCATACCACGCTAACCGTCCGCTGTTTAATTTGTTGATTACCGGGGCTACTTTCACACTCCCTCTGACATACTCATTCTTTATCTTGTCCATTCTTGTCACTCCACACATCCATCTCAACATTCGCATCTCTGTCGCATGCACAAGCTATTGCTTGAATGAAATCTAAAATCCTTTTACGCACTTCCGACCTACACCCTCGAATTGAAAATTCCACAATATTTCCTGTGTTCACGAAATTAATTAAACAGTCCTTTCCCACAAACGTGTGGGTCCAAATACAAAACAGAACGGCATAAATTACAAACACAAGGTATAGTGTTAATTTACGTATTTGTAACTCGGATAGGGCGGCGCGAACGGAGACCCTTTTCACTTAACTGACGTTTGGTAAAACTGGACCACTGGGATCTAGGTATTCGTTTTGGTTAAAATTAACTATTTTAATTTTTCGTTGGTCAATTGTTGGAAATCGCCCAGGAGCTTTGAAAACAACGCCAGATAATTATCCATTGTCGATCTAATTTCGTTAATTTACGATAGCAATAGCTTAATTTCAATACCCGGTTTTAGTGCACGACTTTGAAAAGAATAGATTTTTAGTCCAAATAAAACGACTCGCGTCCATCAGGTCACTGCTAATGGAAGATCCATTGCAATGGCTCAGATAACTGAATTTCAGTTAAAATATTCTGTGCTTATGAATTTTTACAGAGGAACACAAAATGTCTTTGAAATAGAAGAATCGCATAAAATACAATTTGTAAAACCTCTAAGGACCATTGGAAGATACTTCGAGATTGTTCCAATAGTTCTAGAGATTAAACCGAAAGAAGTAGACATACGAACTAAAAACACACGCGCGCTTATGTTTCCGTAATAAACGAAAACTTTTACATCAGAACTACCGAGAAAATTTTTGTTCATTTCTATTGTATTTATGTAAGACATTGTAAGCTGAAGTCGAAAAGAAAATTTTCTTTTTAAATCTCGCAAGAACTAGTCTTGTGAATTCTAAATTCTAGTAAACAAACCAGGACATTATTAACAATGAATAGCCCGAACAAAGTTTAAAGACCCTTTTCATATTCCCGACGGCGCTTGTAATCGTTTTTTTTTCTGAACACAATCTTGATTAAGCAGATGATATTTCGAGTTACCTTCGAGAAAATAGCGAGAAGTTGATAAACCGGATATTGAAGGCTTTTATCACGATGACGCAGACTTTAGGCTTAGATCAGACTTTTGTATCGAAAGCCTGGGAACGGGAAAATAATGTATAAACTTTAGATATCCAATCTTGACAAGATTCTTGATGAAAATTATTTTTTTCTGTTCGCATACTAGGGTATATTTAATACGCCTTTTTTTTAGCTCGGCATCTCTGTTCGTACGCAATGGATTCTTTGAAGGTAATATTAACCTCAAAAAGTCCGATTAACTTTATGAGCACACATATCAAGGACACATGTTAATACCGATGATGTTATAACTTCGTTCTAATAAAGATAAAAGAAAAAGAAAGATAACATTAATTGTAATTCTATTTGATATTTAAGCGTATGAAATATGTTCGAATTATTTTACATCGCATTGATATACAATTCAAGTCATGGCTTCCCGCATGCTTTGAGTTAAAAGTGTTTTGAGGTTATGAATAAAATCATAACAAAATTGAGGACTTTTTGGTGGGAACGCAAAGATATGAGTTGTGTGATTTGTTTTATTTTGTCTATTTAGTGTTTCTTCAGGTTTAATGAGATGAGATGAGATGATATGGAATGAAATATAATCTCAGTAAAATGGTTATTATAATCTCAGTAAAATTTACTGAGATTTTTTCAGTGGACTTTTTGGAGGATCCTGAGAAGTTACGTCCAGCGGCTTTGTTTCATTTTCCCACATTTGTGCACTTTCACAGACATTAAATAATTAATAAACCATCTTTATTAAACATTAAAACCTGAAGAAACACTAAATAGGCAAAATAAAACAAATCACATAACTTCACTCCTCGCATTCCCGCCAAAAAAAGCCTAACAAAATTTACATCTGAGTCGTATACAGAGTATATAAAAATATAGGCTAAAGTATATGTTTGCATAAAGCCAATGATACCATCATTTCGGGACGAACATAGGTCAAACATATTTGATAAAAATATTGGTAATTGATGATTATTTTTCATTTCAAACTGTAACCAGCTAACCTATTCCTCGAAATTTCGAATTCAACCAAAGAAATTAACAAAAAAAAGTAATCAAAGCTAATTGCATAACTACATATTATTATTGTTTTCACATATTTAATCTGTTATATATTTAATCTTTATATTATTATTAGTAGGTAGGATATTATTAGAATTTTTTGGCGGGAACGCGAGGAGTGAAGTTGTGTGATTTGTTTTATTTTGTCTATTTAGTGTTCCTTCGGGTTTAAATGTGTAATAATGGTGGTTTATTAACTGTTTAATATCTGTGAAATTGCGGAAAATGAAACAAAGCCGCTGGACGTAGCTTCTCAGTATCCTCCAAAAAGTCCACTGAATTTTTTTTTGTAAAGACCACCATTTTACTGTGATTATATTTCATCCCGTATCATCTCATTTCATTTCATTTTATTTCATCCCAGTTGATTAATGTCTCAAATTAATCATCTTCATTTCATTTCACTCCATAATATCATTTTCCATAAAAATATGAATAAAATTAAAATAAGACATGACTTAAAGGTCTCAGTTACCAGGTCATAAAATCCCTTAAAAAAAAGGATATTATTAGTAGGAGTAAACTTTATGCATCATGTCGAATTTCTGACTCGGTAGGCAAACGTTCCAAATTTTGCGATTCCTGACCTCTATCTACGTGTCATATACTGCATAGAGAGCAAGAAATTTCAAAGTGCTATTAATAGCTCTGGACTTGAGATTTCAGTAAAATTAAAAGATGCGTTTATTTAAAAAACAAATTGACGTGTGTATTTCTGAATTAGTAATCGTACAGTTTTATAGGATAGTGTAGGTCAGGGAATAATGTTCTTAATCAATTGCAACCGCACACGTTTCTCACGTCACACACAGCTCGATAGTTCTATTGGTGGCAAAATTTACACAATAGCATGACAGTTTTGTTTTTTCCTACATAAGCTGATAGCCTTGAGAGGCTATATTAACGTAACCTTAACTAGTAGGTGAGCTCACGGGGCTCAAACCGGTGTGATGCTAACACTGACCCTAGCAAGAGCAGTGCTTTGCAGAATCTACCACCGGATCGGAAACGCGACCCACTGAGAAGATCCGGCGAGAAACTCAGTGGGTTGTGTCTATGGGTTAATTCGCTCGTCGAGCCCTTCGTCGTGAGCGACGGGTTTGACGAGGACTGTGACCGGTAGCATGGCAGATGCGTGAACAATCACTATCCATAAACATCACGACGTGATGCCGCCACCCATCTAGAGATTTGGAACGACCTCATCACAATTATATAGTATAACAGTGTGGTGTGGTCTGGTCACGATGGATTAGAAGAGTTGAAATAATACGTCCATTCAGTTTTGAAGGTCCGGTTTATAGTGTAAAAAGGTGTTTTTAGTTACAAGACAGTAACACAGTAGTGCTGAAGAAGCACTTTAAATAAGGCTGTTTACATACTTGAATGGTTACACACTACAACAGCTCTGCCATGTTGCTAATGAAAATACATGATGCTTCGCGATGGGGAAACTTAGGGTGATTGTAAATGTGTTGTCATAGCAACCCTGTCCATTGGCAGCCATAACTACTCTGCCAAGAGTATTCGACTAAGAAACGTGTAGTAGTTGAGTAGTATATATTCACTAATAAGACCTTTAAAGATCCACTAAATACTAAGAAATAAAACTCACGAAATTTTTTCAAGGACACGAGCTTCAGTAATGAAGTATGCGACTAAGAAGAAGAAATATCCAATATTATCTAATATTAGACATGAACCTGAATCGCGCTTATGAAATTTCCAAGGTTGCATAAACCAAATTCCCAATATCCGTTAGACCACGCGTTCCGGTCGTCAAAACGATTGGAAAACTTAAATCAAATTTAGTAATAAAAAAAGAAAAACAATTCCTCCCTCTGTTAATGCAATTATCGAGTCATGTCAAATGCTCAGATACAGTTTCAATAAGTTTTTGCCATTCAAAATTACACCATAAAGACATCGCTAAAGAAATCCACTTATATTCGGAGTCGGGAGTACAAATGACAAAACTTTCACTCCTCTACCGCTCATTTATTAAAACATTACGACAAATTGGAATTGTTGGCTGACGGTATTGAAGGCAATAAAGTACAGAGAATACTATACGTCGAAGTTCGCGTCTTTAGATAGATGGATGCAAAATAAATTATGTGTTAAATTTACATACATTCTGAAGATACTGTTTTGAATTTAGATGTTTGGGACTGGAAAAAAGGATAAGTTTTAGGACTCACTCTGTAGTTCGTTGATGCACTTAACTCTCACTGGCGAGAGTTAAATGTGGTGATTGATCAACAAATTTATTGTATTTGTACCGGCATCATGTTTTAGTTTTTTTTTACACACTTCGCGCCATTTTCATACAATTTTTTTTTTTTTTTTTTTTTTTTTTTTTATTGCCCTTGTAGGCAGACGAGCATACGGCCCACCTGATGGTGAGTGGTTACCGTTGCCCATGGACTTCAGCAATGCCAGGGGCAGAACCAAGCCGCTGCCTACCGCAAACACGTGTAGTTTTTTTCTTGTAGTGTCAACAGATGGCGTGGATAGGGGATTGAGGAAGGAATAAGGAGAAGGAAGTCCCAACAGATATTAAATTTACCTACTCTGAAGAGTTTGTTTGTTTGAACGCGCTAATCTCAGGAAGTACTGGTCCGATTTCAAAAATGTTTTCAGTGTTAGATAGCCCATCTATTGAGGAAGGCTATAGAGTACATCACGCTAAGACCAATACAAATGGAGCACCAATAAGGAATGTTTCAAAATTGATTTTGAGAGCTTCCGCTGCGTGCGCTGCAGAAACGATTAAAGTTTCGCTAAAATAATGTATGACAGAATTGTTCCCCTTTAAAGGATCTAAATAAAGTCCACGACAGCATATATTTATATATTAAGGTTGGCTCACTATAACGTTTTTATGCTAACCAAATTTGTTCTAAAATAAAGCATTATTTGTGAACTAGTATCAATATAATTAGCAGAGAACCAAAAACACATTCGACAATACTTCTCTACCCCTGCTCTGCGTTCAAAGGATCACGACTCGTAAATTCTTTAATACATTACATGACATTTCAATAGAAGTGTGAACCATTAAAAACACATTAGGGTTAAATCAGAGAAGGTTTATAGGTCATTAACTTCGTTGCGGTATTGTGATTCCGCGTGCCGGGTCACGGTTACATTCGGAATGGGCACACCCGTATTTCATATGTGAACTGTTTTTTGTTTTTTTTTTTCAAATATTTTCCGTTGTGCCTACAGCACATAAAATTTCGACCATTTTCTAGTACCTAAATACGAATTTAATGCGAACACTATTTCCAAGATGTCTTCGTCAAACAGAACGCGTAATTAGCGCGCTAAACTGACGCCGCGCTATGACGCCGAGATGTGTTGTACTGCTATGGTAACATACCGTCAAACAGAGCCCCAGCGCTATGTCGCGGCGTTAGGACGCTTTGACGTCAGGCGTTGTAATTTTTTACAAATTTTATTTTAGCGTCCGAGTGAATGTGTATTAAAATACTAGAAAATGCCCGAAAAAATGATATAAATAGTTATAAAATACCCATGCTTATACAATGCCACATCTAAATCACTCGGTTTCTTAATACTTTTAAATTTTCACACTGCTATCGAAAGGCATTATGATTTGGCGAATGCGTTGCGTCAAGGAGCGTTAGACTCATCTAGTAAATTGGTGTGACATGAAAAGAGCGCGACGTTAAGTACGCGGCGCTAAGTACGCAGCGCTAAGAACGCGTTCTGTTTGACGAAGGCTTAAAGCCGTATCACATAAATAAAATAGAAAAATACTACATTCAACCTTCGATCATTGAAGCGTTTGACAAAAAAATAAATTGCGCAATTTCTCTTCACGCTACATCGTTTGTAAGTAAACAAGATTTCCACGGGACACTAAAAGTTTAAATCCAACAAAAACAAAATCACAAAACGAAAGAAAAAAAGACAGTGAGAGAAATAATAAGAAAGTTTTCTCAATTCTCATCTCATTTCCAGTAGAATAAACATTAAGATTTATAACTACCCTCGTTTATAAGAACTGGGGGTCGCCGGCCGTCTCGTTAAGGCTGTTTCCGACTTTGTAATTTATGTTACAACTGGAAATCTCCTCCCTCCTCCCGCGGATATGTGCTGACCTTTAATTACGGATCCAGGCATAGATCTTTGACGACAGCGATTTGATCCAAAGTCTTCCATTTAAACTTGATTATCTTTTATAGTTCGTGTTGCGTATAATTCTGACGGAAATTTTCTGTAAAACTCCCAAATACATTTACATCTGTAAAAGTTAATTAGCATTGTCTATGGCCTTCCAAGAGCTTATAGGTGAAAAATAATTTATGGCATATAAAAATCACTTTGATAATTATCAAATAAAAAAGCAAGAACCCGTGTTAGTGTATCGATTACTGATGACTTTCTGTCACCCGTCTCCCTTTGGTAATCTAATTTATTATAACAGTATGCGCAATACTTGTACTATGAATGAATCACTACATAGTATAAAACAAAGTCTCTATATATATATTGTTATATATATATATATATATATTTCCTACCTAAGCTGGTAGCCTTGAGAAGCTATTCCAGCGTAACCATAACTAGTAGGTGAGCTCACGGGGCTCAAACCTGACGACGTTGCTAACACGAACTCTAGCAACTAGCAAGAGCCGTGCTTCGCAGAATCTACCACCGGATCGGAAAGGCGACCCACTGAGAAGATCCGGCGAGAAAATCAGTGGGCTGTGTCTGAGGGTTAATTTACTCGTCGAGCCCTTCGTCGCAAGCGACGGGTTCGACGAGAACGGTGCCCGGTGCTTGAAGTACCTAAAAGCACCGTTAGTGGATCGGGAGGATCTGAAATGACGTGTTTTGGGCGACGTCGACTGCTTTCCATTCTTTCCGCAGGATCGGGAATGTACTTACCGGCGGCCACGATGGTAGGGTTCTCGTGTCGTGCCGCTCGAAGTGGGTCCCTATATCTGTCTGTCCCTATGTATGCTTAAATCTTTAAAACTACGCACCAGATTTTGATGCGGTTTTTTTTTTAATAAATAGAGTGATTGAAGAGAAAGGTTTATATGTATAATAACATCCATTAAATAGTGGAGAAATTAATAATAAATTACAGTTTTCGAAGCAAAGCGAGGGCGGGTCGCTAGTTAATTATAAACCATAAATGACTTTTAAATTAAAATCTACAATTGTAGCTGTCGCACTAACTACATTTTCAAGATTAATTTCCAAATATTATATTATTTTTATACAATCTAGCAACAACATTTAGGCTATGGGTTTATCAAGTAATGTGACATTAAAAAAGACATCCGACTCTTTTCTTGGTAAGTGGCTTATTTATACAATATAGTTGTTTAACATCGAGATATGTGTTTAAATATTTTAAGGCCACAATTACTAACAAAATCTTCTTAAATTTTGAAGTCAAAAACATCATAACATTCAGATGAAAATGGTTCGTATCTATGCATAATTTAAATTTTATGAAACACGCACGGTAATGTAGTATGCAAATATAAAAAGTGGGGCTTGGATGTAACTTATGACAGTAATTCGTCTTACACTTAGCTTACGCAAGGTGTTGCCAGGGCTTGGAAAATACAATATCTCTCAAGCTCTTTGGCTGAATAAAAGCGCCTTATAAAAGATTTTGGCAGGCAGTGTAACACAATCAGGAGAACGTCTTAAGTCTCATGTTTTAAGGTACTTGGCGGTATTCACATAACTTCTAAATGGGCTGTGACTTTGATGACCCATGTTTTTTTTTTTTTTTTTTATTGCCCTTGTAGGCAGACGAGCATACGGCCCACCTGATGGTGAGTTTTTACCGTTGCCCATGGACTTCAGCAATGCCAGGGGCAGAACCAAGCCGCTGCCTACCGCTTAATACTCTCCACAAGCCTCGTTTGAAGAAGGACATGTCATAGCGCTCGGGAAACACCGTGGAGGGGAGCTCATTCCATAGCCGGATGGTACGTGGCAAAAAAGATCTCTGGAAACGCACTGTGGATGACCGCAGTGGCTCCAGGTAGTACGGATGAACTCTACTCCGGTGGCGGGCGGTGCGATGGTAAAAACGAGATGCCGGTATCATCTCGAACAATTCCTCAGAGCACTCCCCATGGAACATACGGTACAAAATACAGAGGGAACCGAAGTCCCTCCGCAGACCCAGAGGTTCCAAACGATCCGTGAGATTGGGATTATCGACAATCCGAACGGCCCTCCTCTGTATGGAGTCAAATGGAAGAAGCTGGTATTTGGGAGCCCCGGCCCAGAGATGGGAGCAGTACTCCACGCGAGGCCGGACTTGTGCTTTATAAAGCAAAAGCCTTTGTCCAGGCGTGAAGTACCGCTTCGCTCTGTTGAGGACTCCTAGCATTTTGGACGCCAACTTGGCTTTGCCTTCCAAATGACTCCGAAAGTGGACATCGCTCGAAATGTCGACCCCAAGTATCCCAATACTCTCGGAAGGTTGCAGGGATACTCCTTGGAATTGTGGCTCCATGACAAAGGGGTCCTTCTTCGCAGTGAACGCGCAAACTTGTGTCTTTAACGGGTTGAATTGAACCAAGTTCAATTCACCCTATTTGGAGACTCGCCCCAGAGAGCTCTCCACTTCAGACACAAGTTTTGATCGTCTCTCTTGCACCACGCTTCGAGAGAGACTCTGATGGCCGATATATCGCGCATCCCCCGTGCTGTCATCCGCATAGCAATGCATGCCATCAATAGACAGCATGTCATTGATATACAGGATGAAAAGCGTGGGGGAGAGCACCGAACCTTGTGGAACGCCAGCGTTAATGGTCATGGTATCAGAACAGTCACCGTCTACAACGACCGTGATGCTCCGCCCATCCAAAAAGCTAGCGATCCACTTGCAGAGACCCTCGGGGATTCCGTAAGATGGTAGCTTCGACAGAAGAGCCCTATGCCAGACCCTGTCGAAGGCCTTCGCGATATCAAGGCTCACAGCAAGAGCCTCGCCCTTGCTCTCCAAGGCTTCAGCCCACCTGTGAGTAAGATATACAAGAAGATCGCCAGCTGAGCGACCGTGACGGAAACCGTACTGTCGGTCACTGATCAGCTGGCGATCTTCAAGATACTTCAGGAGTTGTATATTTATAATTCGCTCCATCACCTTGGAAAGCAAGGAAGTTATCGCGATAGGCCTATAGCTCGATGGGTCCGACCGGTCACCCTTCTTGGGGATAGGGTGGACGTGGGCGTTCTTCCATGAAGACGGAACCCTGTTAGTGCAATAAGAGAGGCGATACAAACGCGTTAGCGCAGGCGTCAGCTCAGGGGCGCACCTTTTCAGAACCACAGCAGGAATGCCGTCCGGCCCACTCGACTTATGGACGTCCAGGAGTCGGAGTTCCCGCCTGACTGCACACTGTGTAAAGCAGATCTCCGGCAGGGAACTATCACACCGGGGGATGTTCGGTGGTGTGGCACCCCCGTCGTCCACAGTCGAGTTCGAGGCGAAGAGTTTGACCAGAAGGTCAGCCTTCTCTTTCGCACTATGGGCCAGACTGTCATCGGACTTGCGTAGTGGTGGGAGACTAGACCTGCAGAAGTTACCTTCTGCAGCCTTAGCGAGCGACCAGAAAGCACGGCTCCCGGCGGGATAGCTCTTCAGTCGCTCGCCAATTCTGGCAACGTGCTCCGACTTCGCCCTGGCAATAGCCCTCTTATAGGACCTAGAAGCGGCGTTAAATTTCCGCCTTTCCTCAGAGGTATTAGGATCCTGGCGTCTCCTGGCATCATTCCATGCCGCGTATGCGGACCGCTTGAGGCGTGCAGCGTCCCGACTGGCATTACCAGGGTCCACTGCGACCCCCGACGGGCACCTTGGAAGAAGGAATGAACAGTTCCATCCCCCGAAGCACCACGTTTTTAAGTCGGTCCGCACAGACGTCAGGATCACCAGAGGAAAAGCAGAGCCGCCCCCATGGGTAGGATGCGTAAAATTCACGCAACCCATCCCAATCTGCTGACATATACCGCCAAACTCTTCGATACCCGGTCGTCATTCGACGACCAGGACGAGAGATCGGTACCGCAGCACGGATAAGGCAGTGATCAGACGATCCAAGTGGAGCGTCGACCACCACACTGTATCCGGCCGGATCGGTGGTCAGCAGAAGGTCCAACAGGGAGGGCTCGTGCCCCTCAATATCTGGGACACGGGTGGGCTGTGTCACCAGCTGGGAGAAGCCGTAGGCCAGGGCGAAATCGTAGGCAGCCCGACCCGGGAGGTCAGTGGTTCTGGACCCCAACCACTCTTGGTGGTGAGCGTTAAAGTCTCCAAGAACCACCACCTCCGCAGATGGGTACTGCTCAAGCACGCGGTTAGTCCCCTCTTGCACATGCTCTATCAGAGCTGAACCTGCATCACTGCTGTGGGACCTGTACAGGCATGCGTAGACTCGGGTACAACCCCCGTCATCTACGCGCAGCCACAAGATGGACAGGTCCCGTTGTTCGAGGCCTCGTAGACGGCGACAACAGACATCAGCCCGGACGAATACACACACCCCGGCTTTACGTAGGAAGTTGTGCTCCAATACGTAGCCGGGGTATTCAAGGTACGAAGTGTCATCCGGAGCAGATATCTGTGTCTCCGTCAGAAAAAGGAGGGCAGGCTGCGCCGTCTCAAGATTGTGGTTTACGGCGTCGAGGTTACTATGTAGGCCCCTTACATTGCTGAAATCCACATTAAATGTGGAATGGGGCATCGCCGACAAAACCCTTTTCCTTTTTTTAACTGTCATATTTATTTATTTTTTTGGAGAGTGGGATTGGGTGGGGTAGGAAGTTCGAGGCAAAATCATGACAATACCTGAATAAAGCGCGGAACACAGTACGTGCTTGACCACGGGTTGCGTGAGAGACTGACGCAGGGCATGGAAGGGCCCCCAGTCCACCCTGCGTGCGATCGCCGGGATCCACTCCGGTCTCCGACTCCGGCACGACGACCGCACGACAGGATTTTACACCGGTTGGCGGGACAGCTTCCCGGGGCGGAGTTTAGTAGTGACACCCGGGTTCAGGTCCCCAACTGACCGGCGGGCGGCGGCGAACACCGTTTCACTGGGTCTCCCTATACCCTCGTCAAACAATCACGTCCCGCGAGCTTGCACGCACGTCTGCTCCGCATGTTCCAGGTATCATCAAGATTCACCCCGAACAAGGAAGAGGAAAGGGAAGGAATAAAACTGGCTCTCCAACCCACACGCCGGAACACAGCTAGGCTATTTGGCGGCGGACTCTAGTTGGAGGGTGGTCGCCAGCCAGTCGGACTAGGTCCTACCACCGATTATGTATTCGGCTCCCGTTTAGCACCACCCAGGGGTCACTTGTAGGGAATCGTGGGTTAAACCTACGGAAGCGGGAAGCAAT